>NC_092631.1:11906384-12242742 GCF_039555335.1 Amphiura filiformis
ACAGGTTTAAAGAATAAAGTTAAAGATTCTGGGATTCAACATGGTCTAAGATCAGATCATTCTTTGGTTACGCTTTCTTTATATGGTAACGAAAGCAATCATGGTAAAGGAATGTGGAAGTTTAACACCTCCCTCTTACAGGACACTGAGTATACTAATTTGATACATGACGTAATTAAGGATATTTGTTCAAACAATTCAGAGGCATGTCCTGATATTCTATGGGAAACTATGAAATGTGTTATTAGAGGTGAAACAATTAAATATGCAAGTCAGAAGTACAAAAATATGAATCAAGCTGAAAAAAGTCTTGAAGGTGAAATAAATGATCTTGAGCATGCATATGTTAATAATCCAAGTGTTGATCTTAGAAATAAAATTGAGACCAAGAAACATAACCTGGAATTCATCTACGAAGAAAGAGTTAAAGGTGCAATGGTCAGAAGTAAAGCAGATTGTATTGAATATGGTGAGAAAAGTTCGAAGTTCTTTTTCAATCTTGAAAAATCACGTGTTAAGAGGAAATCTGTCGAAAAAATTGTGTTGGATGATGGTTCCATTATTATGGATGATAAAAACATTCTTGATGAATTAAAAATTTTTATTCAAACCTGTTCTCGACAGAGTGTGAGGATGAAAACTATATTGATACAGGTATCTTAGAGTTGGGAATACAGCCTGAGGACATTCCTAAAATCAGTGATGACCAGTGTAATTTATGTGAAGGTATTCTTTCTCTGCATGAATGTTCTGAAGTGTTGAATGATATGCAGAATGGTAAGAGCCCAGGCTCTGATGGTTTTCAATTGAATTCTTTAAGTATTTTTGGAATGACATCGGCCAAATTGTCGTTAACTGTTTCAATTACTGTTTTGAAAAGGGATGTATGACTGATGAGCAGTGTAGAGGAGTCATCTCATTAATTCCTAAAGAGGGTAAAAATCATGATCAGTTGAAAAATTGGAGGCCGATTAGTCTTCTCAATGTAGACTATAAAATAGCAACCAAAACAATTGCAAATAGGTTGAAGAAAGTACTTCCTTCTGTAATCTCTAATGATCAGACAGGCTTTTTAGCAAATAGGTACATAGGTGAGAATATCAGGCTGGTGTTAGATATTATTGATTATGCTGATATTAAAAATATTCCAGGCCTACTCTTATTTTTAGATTTTGAAAAGGCATATGATAAGTTGGAGTGGAATTTTGTTGAAAAATGTATTAACATGTTTGGGTTTGGTGAGAGTTTGAAAAATGGATTTCTCTTTTTTATAAAAATATTCAAAGCTGTGTTATTAATAAGGGTTTTGTTTCACCATATTTTGAATTAACACGTGGTCTGCGTCAAGGATGTCCCTTGAGTTGTTATGTTTTTATTCTTTGTGCAGAAATTCTTGCAATTGCCATTCGTAAAAATGATAATATAAAAGGGATTGAAGTTAAGGATTCTATTTCTGTCAAATTAACCCAATTCGCAGATGATACTACCTTAATTTTGGACGGATCTGAAAACTCCCTTCTGAGTTCAGTGGAGACCATCACAAAATTTGGCAAAATTTCCGGTTTGGTTGTTAATTATTCAAAATCGTCCATTTTAAAAATTGGTTCTTCAAAGAATGAAGACGATATCTTGATTCCTGGCACAAAATTTACTTGGACCAAAGGCCCAATAAAATTTCTTGGTGTGAATATTTCTTTGGATAAACAAGAGATGTTTAATTTAAACTATGAAAGTCAATTGCATAAAATGAACACAGTTTTGAATATTTGGTCACAAAGGGTCTCACCCCAATTGGCAAAGTTGCCATTATTAAGTCGCTTGCAATGTCCCAGCTTACTCACCTTCTTTCAGTGTTATCTAACCCCCCTGATGCTTTTCTTAAGAGAGTTGAGAAACTATTTTTTAAATTTATTTGGAATGGTAAACAAGATAAGATTAAAAGAGAAACAATGTATAATAAAATTGAAGATGGTGGTTTGAACATGACTAATATATTTCTTTTTAAAGAGGCAGTTAAAATATCTTGGGTTAAAAGGTTCATGAACCCAGATAATAATGGCAAGTGGAAATTACTTTTTGCTAGAGAACTTGACAAAATTGGTGGGTCCGGAACAAGTAACTGGTTATGGCAGTGCGAGCCATCTAAGATTTCTGATTTTAAATGTCACACAAGTAATGACTTTTTGAAAAATATTTTGGAAGGCTGGTTTAAATTGCGTGCAGAATATGATGTTACAAACAAAGTTATTTGGTTTAATTCTAAAATTAAGGTGAACCGGAAGTGTGTTTATTACCGTAGTTGGAGTTTAGATGGTGTGAACTTGTTATCAGATTTAATTGAAAATAATCAATTTATGACTTTTGAGGGTTTTAAAAAAAGCATCCCAATGTGAAGTGTAACTTTATTCAGTATTATGGTATAATTAGGAGCATCCAGAATGCACAGTGCAAGGTTTTTTCAATGAATGATAATGAGATGAGTGACTGTCTGTTGACTGAACTTTGGAATACACAAAGAGTTTGCAAATTTGCATATGAAAAGCTAAGACAGCAGGCATGCCCCACATCACAGGCATACTGGAATGCCAGGGTTAATGATTTTGTTGTACCAGTACCTATTGAAAATTGGAATGAGATATATACTATGGCTTTTACTAGCAGTATCGACACATACACAAGATATTTTCAATTTAGATTTATTCATAATATTTTAGCGACAAACAATTTTCTTTACAAGATAGGATTAAAAGAAACAAATTTGTGCAGTTTTTGCAAGACAAGTATTGAAACCACTAAACATCTGATGTGGGATTGCAATTTCTCCAACCTTTTCTGGCAGGAAATTATTTCCTGGATAAAAATGATCTTCATCTTTTCATAAACCTTACTTTCAAAATAGTTTGTTTTGGTTTGCTTAACGAGGAATTTGATTGTTTCAAAATTTAATTATTCTTTTGGCCAAGCGCTACATTTATAGGTGCCGGGTCGAGGAAAAGCCTTTGAGCATTTTTGTGTTTACATCGTGGGTCAAAACTTTTGAGAAGTCAGAGAGGTTTATTGCTGTTAGAAATAATAAGTTTGCTAAGCACACAAAAAATGGGAGCCTTTGATAATTTGATTTTGGAGCTGTAACCCTTTATTTTATTAATTCAGGAACTGTACAATTAAAAAAAAAATTTTTTTGGGCTTTTTGTCATGTGTTGTGTTATTTTGTTGCAAGGTACATGTACATTGTATGTTGTATGAATTATGAAACTCTTGATTTGTAATTACATTTTATGAATACAGTCTATAGTTAAAGTTTGTTTCCTTTATATTATAAAGTGCTTTACTGATTACATGTATGTATCTTGCTTGTTTATGTGTGTAGGGTTTGATGGTTTATTTTGTATGTTTTTTCCCCCCATCAAACCCAAGTACAGGGAATAAAATACGAAAGAAAGAAAAAAAGAAAGAGTGTAAAAAAAATAAAATAAAATAAAAAAAAAAAGATACGTTACCATTTTTTTGAAGGATATAGAAGTGTCAAAATAATGAAGGAGATGAACGTTCTCATGTGTGATAGAGCGGGTAGCTCTTTTGACTACAAATGGCTTTGGTAGCAGTGCCTTTACATCTGTAATCGCTTCCTCTTCGCTCACACCTATGATTCGAAGGGCCTTCCTCTGTATAGAGTCTAATCACATTACACATGCGACGTCCAACAGCACCTGCTGTACGGCTGCCAAGCCATTCTTCGTGGTGGACATTGAAGTCGCCAAAAAGAACTACTGATTGTGCATTGAATTCAGAGAGCTTTGAAAAGGTGGTGGAATTCAGATAGCTGATAATATCATTGTTAGCACTAGATGATCTATAGACAGCTTGACTTACTTGATTTACTTGACTTATCTGCTCAGGCCGGTGTGGCCCTTTGCACTCTGCCGAGTAAGCCTCCTCCACCTCCTGCTTGTGTCTTTGCTTCAAGTGGGGTCATTCCCAAGTCCCTCTGAATTTGGTCCTTCCATCTGGTTGGTGGACGACCTGGTGGTCTTTTCTTGCTGAAGTCATTAATGTAGGCTTGGTAGGGAAGCCGATGTAGAGGCATTCTGAAGATATGCCCAGCCCATTTCAAACGTCTCCGGCAGATAACATCATTGATGGAGCTAGTGATGTTGAGACTCTGTCTGATGGAATTGTTGCGGATTTTGTCAAGTAGTGAAACTCCAAGCATTGCCCTAAGGCATCGCATTTCAAAAACATCCAATCTGTGTCGATCAGATTCACGTAACGCCCAGGATTCTGACCCATAGGTGGCAATAGGGAGGATGAGCGACTGGTAGATCTGGTGATGTCATGGTTAGACCAGATGGTATGTTTCAATCTACCAAATGCCCAGGCTGCCAACTTTGTGCGACGTTTAATATCCTCTTCTACTGAGGGCACACTACTACCCAGAAAGACAAAGTTATTTACTTTGTCAATGAGCAATATTGGTTCAGCATGATATCTATTGGATCGTCAGACATGATCTTGCATTTTGTTGGGTTAATTTTCATTCCCCAGCTGCTGCATGCTTTTTCCAATTCATTTGTAGAGATTTGCAGGTTCTCAAAGTCCATATCCATGAGTGTGGTGTCATCTGCATATCGGATGTTGTTAATGCACATGTCACCCATCTGCACACCGGAGCCAAGATTTTGGATGTCCTTCATGACAAACTCCAGATATAGATTGAAGAGGCATGGTGAGAGAAGACATCCCTGTCTAACACCAACTAGGACTTCAAACCAATCGGTGATCTTTCCATTTACCACGACTGAGCATTTGGTTTGCCCATACATTTTTGCAATGAGGTTAACCAGTTTGGCGTCTACTCCTACTGAACGCAGACATTTCCAAAGGACCTCCCTCCATATGGTGTTAAATGCTGCTTTGAAGTCTACAAAGTTCCAGTGTATTGGAATGCGTCTTTCTTTAGCCGTTTCAAAGATTTGGCGTACTGTAAATACCGCACCTGAGGTGCCTCTGGAACTCCTGAACCCACACTGTTCCTCTCTCAGATGGTTATCTACAGTCTGTTGAATTCGGTTAAGAACCATCCTTCAGAATACTTTTCCCGGGATTGACAGGAGGGTAATAGCTCAGTAGTTGGCTGGGTCCAGTTTGTCACCCTTTTTGTACACAGGGGTTATGACACCACTTTAGCGATCACTAGATTGTGATCTGAGCCCACATCAGCTGAGCAGTATGATCGGCAATTCTGGATGGTACTTAGGTTCTCCTGTTGAGTTATGACGAAGTCAATCATATTTTTGTATTTCCATGTTACCTTTCTACAGGCTTTACGCTGGAAGTGGGTGTTACAAACTGTCAACTTGTGGAGCATGCAGAATTCCAACAGTTTCTCCCCTCTGCTGTTGATCTTACCAATACCATACTTGCCCATTGCGGGGGTCCAAGCTTTACTGTCAGAGCCTATTTTGGCATTGAAATCCCCCATAAGGATAAGTTTCTCCTTCTTATTTACTTTCTGAAGGTGATGTTGTAGCCCATCATAAAATTCATCTTTGTTGATGAGTGTCTCGGATTCTGTCAGATGTGTTTCGCAGAGTCCAAGGATGTCAAGACCAAATCTTCTAACTTCATCAAGGATGATTTCCCAATGACCTTCCGTCCTAAGCGTCCTGACATTCCAGGTTCCTATATTATTACCACTGGAGCTCCTTTTCTTTGTAGGTTCCTCTACAGCAGTCTTTGTTAGAGTTGGCTGTTTTGTCACTATTGGCTTATTTATCACAGTGCGGCCCCTTGTATTTGAGACCTGCTCAGCTGTGGCTTTTGTCACATTTTGGTATTTTGTCGACTTCCGGCTACTTACGCTGATCCTGGTTGTCTTCCTTGTTTCTTCCTCTGGCTGTACCTGTGGAGATGGCAACCAATCATCCGGCGGATTCTTAGCACCCCTGCCACTCTGTTGCCGACGAGCAGCCACCGGGACTCGGGGCCTTAACGGGGGGGTCGACTTTCATGCTAGGAGACAGCAGCAAAAAGTATTTAAACCACATCAGCTCCAAGTCCTCTGGATCACGAGCACTGTTATGATATATGGCGATACCCTCCGGGCAATAGAATGATAGATGGCGATCCTTCCCCTGTTGGATGTAGGTCTGTCTCTACGACAGCTGAGGGATATTCTGGTATAATTATGCAGTAAGCACCATCATTCACAGTAGCATCCAAGAAGGTTTCAACGATGACAATAATGGATGGCTTTAGTTCATGGCACAGATTGGACAGCTCACCGATGTTTGAACGTAGTCCTCTGACATGTCTGATGTTCACTTCTATACTAAAGTCATGTCAGTTTCACGTAGTCGTTGTGCAGGCATGGGCCGTGTCCGTTTTGATCCGTCCATTCGAGGCCCGGATCCGAGGCTTCTTTAACTTACTTGTAGCGAGAGAAGTTGAAGAGAGAGAGAGAGAGGGGGGGGGGGTTCTGGCCCTCACCCCAGATACACACCTAAGCGATGCGGTGGGTGTGTGCACTATACATGACCTAAACTGAAAGCATCCTGAGATTCAGAACAGTTCGAGTATCCGGATGGCAGACGATACATCTTTACCCATCAAATCACTATTTCATCAGTACTAAGCATCCAATAACCATTTAATAGTGTCCTAACCTTGCCATGCTTAATTTTCAATAGCATGTTAACATTAGAATCCAAACATTGCATATGTCACCTGCCATTTTCAAGAGATGTTTTTTATTGTAACAAGTTTGTCTGTCAAGTTTACGTTTCAAGTGTTAACCTTCAATGTTTTTTCTGAATAAATGAGAACTGTTAAAAATGTATTTTTCCATGTTCTATAACTATTCAAGTTTACAATTTTACAAATTTACAAAAAAGATGAATTTTGGTCATTGTTGACTCTCAACTTGGACACTTTATCGGAGATGAAATGATGCTAGGCCAGTGGTCATGGTGGTCGAATCACTCTCTAGTGGTAGAATCACTATCTAAGTCATTCATACCAATATGAAACACTTTCGCATTGTTGACACCCTCTCTTTGGTTTTCAGGGATTAGAAAATCGGTCACTAACGGTGGCGAACGAGAGCGATCGCTCGCCTCAAACGGCACGGCCTACCATTGTCAGACAATGTTGCCTTTTCCGTTTCCTTTTAACAATAAGAACCTGTAGATCCCATTTTGTGTATTGTTGCTATGTTAATAAACGGGGTAGGAGAAGAAAGAGCATTTTGAGAAGAGGGAGCATACATTTGCTGTGATATGAAATCTTGATATCTGTTGAACCATGTCTTCTCATTTGCCTCTTTTCAGAGACCAAGAAGTGTAAGCAGTGCCTCAACATTAGGCAGATACAGGGTTGGTATGAAGGGCAACATGCGCGCATGCATCATGTCAAAGTCATTGTCTAGTTTGCTGACTTAAAGATGGCTGAACTGATCAACAGTCTCCCCCCCCCCCTTTTTTTTCCTATCAAAATGGAGATTTTGGTATCAGAAGAAAGTTCATATTTTTCTTATAATCCCGAAATTTTAGGCCTATTACTATTCCATTCAGATGTTATGAACGAAAAAGTGATGGCCTCCTCCTCACTGTGGTATACCACACATACCTTTCTATGGGCCTTGTGAAACACGTGTTTACTTCAAAACTTACTTTGGTACAGGCCTCAATTTGAGGATCAAAACAATACAAAAAATCTCACCACCTAGCATAATTAAATTTGTAGTATTTTTTCGTTAAATTCTTTCTTTCATTCAATTCAATCGTTTCTAACCCTTTCAGGATGTTGTACAAAAATTGGTTGAACGATATATTTTGGAATTGAGAACATCATTAATGAAAGAACGTCATAACGATTGGGTGAAAACAGAAATTCTACAGCTCCAGAAAACACAATATTCAATGCGGTAAGTATGATGTAGGCTTATGCTATCATTTTTCAAATGTGGGGGACTCGATTGATAGCTTCGTTCTATAACTTTCCCCAAAACAACTTGAAATATGTCTTAGGGGATTATGAGACCTGATTGGTGGGGGGGGGAATAAAATGGGGAGCAAGGTTTTTATGGCCAGCCGAAAAGGGGTGGGGCAATTTTTGGCAAGCCGAGGGGGGCAAGTGATTTATGACACACATTGAATATTATATTAGTATAAAGCTTATACAGATAACTCTTAAAAGAGTGTGTTCAGCAGTGCCTGTGCTATGGGGGGGGGGGGGCAAGGGGCATCCCCAAATATTTTTCTTGCCCCCCCCACCAGAGAAGCAACCAGGCTGGTTGAGGAGGATCCTGGAAGGCTTCAAGGAGTATCAACTTCCCTTGACAGTGACTTCAAAAAGGCCTTCGACTCCATCAACAGGTCCGTCATGTTGTCAGTGCTGCGGCATTATGGAATACCAAAGGTTGTGGTAAATGCAATCCAGGTGCTCTACAAGGACTCCTCTCAGAGCCTTTCCAAGTAATAACTGGAGTGCTTCAGGGTGATGTGTTAGCACCATTCCTGTTCATTATCCTGGTAGATTACCTTCTGAAGAAATCAATTTCTGGAAGTGACGTTGAAATTGTTACCTACCAACGTCGGTCAAGCAGGTAGGCCTATCCTGCTAGGATGCTGAATGATCTGGATTTTGCTGATGATATTGCCCTGTTGGAATTTTTCACAGCCCGGGCCCAGTCGCAGTTTACTAGGACTGCAACTGCAACTGCAACTGCAACAGCAGATCTAGGCCTTGTCATCAGCGCACCTAAGATAGAATAATGAATGCAAACTGTAACGCCCAACCAGCACTTAAAGTCTATGGTAGAGTGGCAAGTTTTCCGTGATTTAAAACACAGAATTCCGTGAGTGGTTTTAAATACTAAATTTCGTGATTTTATGTGATGTAATTTCAATTCCGTGTTCATATTTGGGGTAAAAAGAAGTTACTTGCATTATCTTCTTGTTTTAAGCCTGATATCTTTGAATACGGCCTTTATTTTAACCTCACATCTCATTATTTTTTCTTCATTTTTATTTTTCTCAATGAAAAAACACGTTTTCCGCGAATTTCCATGTTTTCCATTTTTTTCTGAAATTCCGTGAATTTGTCCGTTTTTCCGTGACACGGAAAACTTGCCACTCTAGTCTATGGTAGTACCATTTAATAACCATGTAACAGACTTCAAGTGTTTGTGTTCCAAGATGGGCTCTAGTGCTGGAGACCTAAAAAGAAGAAAAGCACTAGCCTGTGCAGCTTTCTGGAAACTGGAACGCCTTTGGAGAAGCCCATCCATCCATCGAAACCAAAATTAAGCGGCTGTTTGAGATAACTTGTGTTACTGTCTTTCTGTACTGGTGTGAGTCATGGGTAATCACCAAGGAGATGGAAAACAAGATCAATGCCTTTGCAACATTTTGTTACAGAGTCATGTTAAACATCAAGCGTGTGGATCGGATTCCAAATGAAATCATCTACAATCTGACCAGCACCACTAAACTGGTTGCCAGAGTCATCAACTCAAATTTCTCGGCCATATACTGCGTCTTGAAGACAACGAACCTGTAAAAGAATACGATCAAATAGGTTGATACCGGTAACACTAATGAAGATGGTGGACGTGTGTTGACGTGCTTGTGATTTTGTGCAGCTATTTTACCAGTTTTCGAGAAAATATGGACTCGCCGAATTTCTCTGGACTTGGAATAAAGCTGCAACGAGTTCTCCAAGCTCTAGATATCAACAATTTGGAGCCTCCGTCGTGGACTTTGAAGGATAACAAGGGGAAAATTTACCTTGATATCTGTTGGGTTAAGCTTAAATCTCCCGCCACGACAGCTGTGTCAAGCACACGAATCGATACATGTGACCAAGTGAAGCGTGGTAGAGACATTTTGGATAAACGGGGCGTGGAATGTCCACCTCACTGCAACAAAAAGACTGCTACCGCTCCTCTGGATACCCGCATTGTGCCACCAAGAAGAAGAAAGAAGAAATCCCCCTCTACACAGAAAAGAGATAGGCAGAGACTTGAAAAGTGGTTAGACTCAAAACGGGAAAAAAGATTGGTACCCATCTTGAAACCTAACTCTGTTATGCCAGTTAAAGATATTTCTATCACTCCACCTGATAAACATCTTGAACAATCTCTTGCTGATGTGCCTCTTGCATGTAACCTTGGTGACCAGGCTGCCGCAGCTCCAGGCCCCTTTCCTGTGAAACCCCCTAGTGACTCACATGACGCCCAGTGTCATGTCCGTACAGACTCATCCCAGGTAGAACAAACCCAGGAAGTGAGTGTTGACACGGAACCCATTTCAGATGAGGAGCTGGATCTAGACCAATGCGCTAACACAGTTTGCATGATTCCAGGATATTTGGCTCCTGGAGGTCTCAAGAAATGCACCCGTTGCTATATGGCATCCTATTGCAGCAGGAACTGTCAAGCTCAGCATTGGAAATTCCACAAACTTGACTGTTACAAACCATGAAATAATATTTTCATGGAGAAACTTCTGCACTGTATATCTTCTGCACCTAGTAATTGACTTTTGTGTTGTTTGTGACCAGTGGATTTAAATCCTGGACCGACTGTAAAATTAGTAAAAAGGATCCCGGATCTATCCGTTGTTTGATCCTGTAGTTTGTAGCGTAGCTAGTGTTTGACCAGTTGATTTGAATCCTGGATTAAACCGTGTAGAACTTGTGAAAAGGATCCTGGACATCCATTGTTTGATCCTGTAGTTTAACGCCGTGTTTTGGACGTGCGATGCGTTTGCCACGGAGTGACGAACAGTTCTTTTCCGCAGTGCACCCGTCTCCACCGACCACACTGGCTTATGTTGTGAAAAACTTTTGACTTTGTAGTTTAGTTGATTGTAAATTGTGTATTTTTTTGGTGTTAATTGTACTTTTGTGAACCTTATCATTACCCTGTTTATCAGGGGTGCGCCTACTGTAAGGCGGGATTTACGAACTACTACTACTACTACTATGCCCTTCATATTCCACCACATGGGAAGAGGAAACCAGGACAGCCGCGCACGCTGTAGGCCTACTTATAGTATGTCCAGCACCTCCTGGGAGATACTGAAGGGATGCTGCAGCCAAACAAAATTGTTTCGCTTGCCCAAGATTGCAATAGTTGGAGAAAGCTCCACAGCCGACTGATGATGATGATATAAATTGAAAAAGACTCCAGCTTCGGAGCTAAGACCTGCTGTGGGAGGAAGGGCCAGAAAAAAGTGTTGTACTGAAGCAAGATTTCGAGAAATGCAATATTTTTGGAGAAACTTGGTGCTAATCCTACAAGCTTGCACATACGGCTAACTAAGAAGCTCTAAGACTCGGGGGGGGGGGGGTGGTAGCTGGGCTTCGGGAAACGTGTTTGCGACCTCAAAAGCCATGAGGCCAGAGTAGCCAACTGCTAAGCCACCAGTCGAGAAACTCCGGGAGAAACTCGCCCTTAGATATTCCGTGTTGGCATTTCCCTATATCAGCAAGAACAGGTGAGCAATAGAATTGAAACACCGTGTTCTTTGGTAAAAACGATTTGAGCTTGTTAAAAACGCCAATATTCCTAGAACATGCTTTACATGCATTTTCAATTTGTTTTAGTTTTCATCAATTATGATTCCCAAGAACTTGGCTTCGCGCACACGGATCAAGGTATACATCATAACCATCTTTAATTTTATTCGTTTGCATACGTGTGCCCAACATTAAGTTCATCTTTTTTGCGTCCAATGACAATTTGTTTGCTTCAAACCAGTTATAACCTTTATTATTCATGTTATTATTAACATTACACAGCACAAAACATCTTTATGTGCGTAATTGTAGTGTCATCAGCAAACAAGATTGTATTCAACAAATTTGATGTGTAGTAAATATCGTTCATATAAATAATGAAGAGCAATGGTTCAGGAATAGACCCCTGTGGAACTCCACAGCTCCAGAGTTAACCATATTATACAATACAAATTGCTTTCTACTATTAGAGAGATAATTGCTAAACCATTCATACACTAAGCCAAAAAAGAAACTTATAATTTTTCACAAGGTCATATCTTAAAATCCTGTGTATCAAAATTAACCAAAATTACACACAGGATTGCCTCAATACTCTACTCTAAACACATGTCACTAAACTATGCAGTTGTCCAACTGACACAACAGCAAAATGCACTGACATGCAAAACCTTCCTGGACCACATTCACAGCGCAACAGATTTCTTTGGCTGGGTTCCAATTATTCGCCTGTGAACGTGATCCCGGAAGCTGTTCCGTATCAGTGCATTTTACTGTTGTGTCAGTTGGACAACTGCTTGGTTACTGACATGTGTTTAGAGTAGAGTATTGAAGTAATCCTGTGTGTAATTTTTGTTCATGTACAGGCGAAAAAGTGGAACCCAGCCAAAGAAATCTGTTGCGCTGTGAATGTGGTCCAGGAAGGTGTTGCATGTCAGTGCATTTTGCTGTTGTGTCAGTTGGACAACTGTTTGGTTACTGACCAGTGTTTAGAGTAGAGTATTGAAGTAATCCTGTGTGCAATTTTTGTTCATTTTTATGGAGAGGATTTTAAGATATGACCTTGTGAAAAATTATAAGTTTCTTTTTTGGCTTAGTGTATATAAAAAATGATAGTCCTCTTAAACCATAGTGTTATAATGTATGCAGAAAAATGCCATGATCAACCGTATTAAAGGCTTTTGATAAATCCATGAAAATGCCAACGGTAGGCCTATTCATGCATTTAGTTGTCTCAGTGTAAAAAGCTGGTCAACAGTGCTACGGCCAGGTCTATTAACCCTGCTTGTGATTCAGAGAGTACTAATATCTCTTCGGTTTGCCTTTTCATCCGGCTGTGAAGAATGCTGCAGAAGACTTTCCCTGCGAGGCTCATTATACTTATATGTTATGCGCCTGTCACACTACACGAATAGGTCTTCCGCATAAGAAAGCGGATGGTATTTTAGTAAATCCGTTGTTGTTCGTCAATGTTCGTTTTATGTTCTTCATATGTCCTGCTATTATCCGCCAAATGCGTTTCGTGTTAGGTGATGTTCGTTGTCCGTCGGCAAGTTTTGTGCATGCACAAAACTTGAACGGAGTGTACCGAATACACATGTTCGGTATTTATCCGATGTGTGTTCGTATGATGCTGCATATTGCCGGAGTTTGTTTGCTCTCCTTTCGTTCATGTTCGTTCTTTGTTCGTTGCACTCGGCCCGTGTTCGTTGCAAATACGTTCCTGTGAGGCCTTCACCCCCGCCTTCACCACCCTGCACCGGATAGCATATTTTTGCATTCGGTGATGTACGTTGACCCAGACCGTCTTAGTGTCACACTACACCGGATCGGTCTTCCGCATAAGAAACGGATGGTATTTTAGCAAATCCGTTAGTGTTCGTCAATGTTCGTTTTATGTTCTTCATATGTCCTGCTATTATCCGCCAAATGCGTTTCGTGTTAGGTGATGTTTGTTTAGTCCGTCGACAATGCGTTTCAAGTTTTGTGCATGCACAAAACTTGAACGGAGTGTGCCGAATACACATGTTCGGAAGTTGTCCGATGTGTGTTCGTGCTGTTCTGTATATATACCCTGGGTTTGTTCGTTATTCTTTCGTTTATATACCGCAGGTGTTTGCAAGGTTTCGCAGGCGCTTGTGCCGGGTGTAGGCCTATGGCGAACATGTGCATCGATCATGGGGGGGGGGGCTTTCTGAAGGGTGTGTGGCGCAATATCATATTTCCCCAGTACTTTAGTGATTGACAAGTAGAAAAAAGGGGGAAAGGAGAGAAAAAAGAAAAGAAAGTGAGAAAAATTGAAGAGAGAAGAGAAGAGAAAAAGTTAAATTGCACGTAATTTAGTAGGCCTATGCATGTAAGTAGTATTCAGGGAGGGGCACTTTCTGAAGGGTAGAGGACGCATTATCAAATTCCTACCAGTTTTAGTGATTGAAGAAAGAAAAAGACTAGACTAAGCTGTGGTCTAACCCACGAACACAGCCGTGTTGTGACCCCTAATGACCTTTGACCCAAAAATCATATGAAAACGCCCATAGACATTGGCTAATGTCAATGCATGGGTGCATGTGGCACCACTTTGCTATGTTACTTGTGGCAGAAGGTTTTCGTCTCAGACCGGAAGTGACCCCTTAATGACATTTCACCCCAAATAAAAAAAAATACCACATATGAATTGGGTAACCATAATTCATGTGTGAACATACCGTTACTGTCCTATGTTATTCTTATCAATTTTTTGAAGGAATTTGGTTTTATACCGGAAGTGACCCCTTAATGACCTTTGACCTCAAATCTGTGTATGATTCATAGACACTGGGCAATAGCAATGCATGTGTGATTTGTGGGAGAAGTAGCATTTTGAAGGTATTTCGTTTGATACCGGAAGTGACCCCTTAATGACCTTTGACCTCAAACAAAAAAATACCACATATACATTAGGTTAACATAATTCACATGTGCACATACCGTCACTCTCCTATGTTTTTAGCTAATAAAAATGTTTGAAGGAATTTGGTTTTATGCCGGAAGTGACCCCTTAATGACCTTTGACCTCAAATCTGTGTATGATTTATAGCCATTGGGTAATAATAATAATAATAATTCAAGGAAATCCCGCATATTTTTTTTTTTTTTCAGGCGCACCACTGCAACGGCAGTGTAAATTCGACAATTCACGCGTCACTGCAACGGCAGTGTAATTTTTTCGAATTTCGATTTTTACATGTATAATCTATACATCAATCCGACTACGCCATTACTGCGGTGTCCCCGACGTGAAACTGCGGTGTCCCAAGGCCGGGGGTTCCATCAATTACTTGTTAGTGTGCTATACAGAATTGTGCACAACAGTGATTTTCAATACACGATCATGAATTGATTGAACAAATTAAATCTCCCGCACTGCTACATCTGTGGTTCCGTCAATAGAGGGCCAAATGCAGTAAACGCTTCTCGGATTGGTGTATATCACCATTACACAACACAACTAATCTATTACTGTACAGACAACTACTACTGCCCTGGAACCTAGGGAAGGGGTACAGATACCAGAACCGGGGGATGATCCCCTACTCTTTCCGAATAGCTCTGACACTTTTACGTGCACAGGGATGATCGAGAGCCCTCCTGTACACAGGACCAACGGCTTTACGTGACTTCCGAACCACGGACGAAGCACATCATTACCTATATCTGCACGTGATAAGCAGTGTATGGGGGCGAGAAGAAATTCTTCAATTAAATTCTGAAATTAAATTTCTGAACTGAATTGAAGGATTCCTGACCATATAGGAACTTTTTGGGAGGGAAGATAATTTTCACCTAAGGCAAGCCCAAGGCTCGAACCCTCGTCGATCGTATCTCCCGGCCGGCAGCGCAACGCCTTAACCAGGGCCTTAACCACTCGGCCATCTCGCCCTCTCGACAATAACAATTCATGTGTGCAAGTGGCGTTACTGTCCTACGAAATTTGTGGGAGAAGTAGCATTTTGAGTTGAAATCACGTTTTTGACCTCTGTGACCCCTTCTTGACCTTTTACCCCACGAATTTTATGTGACATGTAGGGGCATGGTCATTGATGATTGTGACCAAGTTAGGTCAAAATCAGTGTACGCATGTCAGTGCTACAGCAAATGTAAAGGTCGACAGAAGAAAGAAGAAGATCCTGTAAGAAAAAAGACACAGAGAGAAAACATGGAAAAGGTTAAATTGTACGTTATTGAGTAGGCCCAGGATAGTAGTAAGCCTAAGTATAGGCCTGTGATTATTATAGGCAGTGCTTAAATGTGGTTCCTTGGCCCAAAAGCCTGTGAACATTTCTGCCGGCCCGTCGATATGTAGGGCCCGTGACATTTTGTCACTAAAGTCAGTATTTAAGACGGACTAATAGGTCTATTACTGACTTTAACATATCAATCCATGCATGCTTTACCTGAAATTACGAGTCTGAAGTCTTATATCTAAGTGTCAGTGGATCAGTGTAACATTTTAAATTTTGCAAATTCAGTTCGGGCCTTCTTTGTTTTTTGTTTAAGGCAATAATAGTGTAAAAATGATGCACCAAAAACAATTTTCCAAATTTTCCATTTTTAAAACTAAATGTTTACACAATAGGCCCCATAGTGCTAAAATTGATCCAAAAAATGACAAATGGCTTCAATTGGGCCTTCATTGTCCAAAGGTTTCTCACCTCTATTGCCCCCGGACGCTGGTTGCCCTGATACCGTATATCAGATTTGTAGCCCTTTTGTACTTATTAGCCAATATTTGACCATTTTCGTCAAAGTTTTCCCCCTTAAAAGTTGTCTTTTCCCACATTGTTCACCCTCTGAAAAAGTGCTTGCTACGTCACTGCCTCTAAGGGTCAAAACCCTCTCAAACACCCTCTCCTCCCCACTTTTCTGATAGGGTGGGCGTCCCTGTTGGTGCCACATGCACGGATTCGCCGGTCATTTGTCGGACGTTGAGCGATTGAATATAAAATGCCTGCAGGATCATTAGCAGCCACAGCGCATAGAGAGACAAGCGGAAAATCGGACCCCAAATCCGGACATTTGTCGGACGTTGACCCCAAATCCGGTCATTTGTCGGACGTTGAACGATCGAATCTAAGGCGCCTGCAGGATTATTAGCGGCCTCAACGCATAGAGAAACGAGCGGGAATCGGACCCCCAAAGCCGGTCATTTGTCGGACGTTGAACGATCGGATATAAGACGCCTGCAGGATTATTTGCGGCCACAACGTATAGAGAGACGAACGGGAATCGGACCCAAAATCCCACCGAATCTTCTGCGGACTGGTGATTTTTCCACGAATAAAATATTTTTGTATTCGGTGATGTACGTTGATCCAGTCCGTCGTAGTGTGACAGACCTATTAGGAAACTTTTCAGGAATCTGCAACCAGATACTGGTCCTGGTGAAATCCCTGCAAGTGTCCCGAAGGAGTGCAGCGCAGGACCACTCAGCCTGCTGTTAACCTATGTTAGCCAAACTTGGCCACGGAATGGTCCAAGCTTCATATAGGGTGTACACAGATAAGGGTCAAAGGTTGTGCAGGGTTATTAGAGGTCATTTTGTGTAAATCTTAAAAATTGCTCCTTTAAATTGCATGTTATGGCCACCAGACGTGGTGAGAAGAAGCGCTGGGCCAAGATGTTAATGTGTTGTACCTCAGTTTGGGGGTCAAAGTTCATGTGCGGTCTGATAGGGGTCATTTTGTGAAAAAATGCCTGAAATTTAATGAAGCAGCTATCATTAGAGGCAGCAATTTAGCGATCTGACCTATGCAATTTCAACATGACGACAGGTAGTCTGCTGTGTTGATAAACAAGACATAAGCCTAGAAAATATGGCTCCATGTGTCTAAAACTGCTTTTTGAATGGGAATCCGAGGGCAGCAGTGGTTAAAGTCAAGATACTCGGGGAGCTAGGACCACTTTCTGTGCACCCCCCACAGGACTAAACCAAACCAAATTTTTTAGGTTCCTAAGATGACCCTAAAACATAATCAGGATGTTCCCAAAAATATAAACTGGCCCCAAGGGGGGTTAAAGGTCATCGAACTTTGCATAGGGTCAAAATTTCAAACTTGCTCAAATTGTGTTGAAAACCATTCCAATGTATTCCCTAGTCACAAGGATTCAGAAAATGTATAGTTTGACCTATCTAGGACATATTGTTCTTGAGTTATAACCAAAAAGGTCAAAGGTCACGTTTTTCGAAAACATCAAAGTGCTCTGATAGCAAAATAGGTCAAGGTCAATAGGCCTCAATGGTAGGGCCTACTTGATTATGTTGTTGTGTTACCTAGGTAACGAAGCATCCAAGATATTACAATCCTATCCTTATTTGATTTGTTTCATCAAAATGAACATTTTGACACCTCTGAGCACTTTGATGAAAAATCGATTTGTTTTCAGGTAAAACCAGGGTTTTGTTTCCAGTACACTCACTCGAAAAGCAATACACTAGTAATTAGCGGGGCCTTGCAGCTTGCTGTGGATATCTTTTACTGCATTTTAAAAGTAAAAATTTTGAAATCCAAAGTAAAAATTGTGATATATTTAATTTTGCGAATTACATTATTATACTTTATAGGTACATGTATAAAGGAACACGTTTAGCCCATTCAGTATCCAGGTGCATGTCCTATAACAAAATGCATATGTAAACTTTCTTTATCTGTGTCAATAATAGAATATTGATTTCAACGGAGTATTGAGCTGTATGGAAAAAATATTTATAATACAGGGTGTTGACACTGTGAGGGGTATACCCCAAAATTTTTTTTTTGATTTTTTACTCTTTTTATGATGAATAAAACATTTGTGTGGAAAAAATAATAATAATATAATATAGAATGAGTGCTGCTTCATATTTGGCTTGGAAGTTTGTTTATAATACGATTTCAAACTTGTCTGACTTGGCCATATACATGTATGTTTCAATATATAAAACCTTTTCAACTTTGTAAATACAAATTATAATGAAATATATGAAACATTTCCAACACATTGTGGGATAGGCTTTTTCGACAGGAATTTATAACAATTAGTAGGTTTTTAGCGGGTTCGCCATCGGACAAGTTTAGAACTGCCAAAGCTTTCGTCAGGAGTAGCTCTGACTTCTTCAGGACAAAGTACCCAAGAATGACACATGTAGGCCACCCCTTGCCTACTGATGGCTCTAAAAAGAGCCGTTCTCTGAAGACTGCCCCTTGTTAACAGAGAACAAGCAGATCTCGCCTATCTGCTAATTTTTAAAGGTTTTGGTGCCTCTGAAAAGAGCCGTTCACTGAAGACTGAGCCGTTTTTAGGGCCACTAAACCCTTAAATTTAGCAGATAGGCGAGGTCTGCTTCTTTTCTGTAGATAGGGGGCAGTCTTCAGTGAACAGCTCTTTTCAGAGCCACCAAACCTTTAAAAAACTGAGCAGATAGGCGAGGTCTGCTTGTTTTCTGTAAACAAGGGGCAGTCTTTAAATTTGACCTGACCACACACCACTGTACGTACTGTGTTATACACATCGTGTACGCGTTCGACTAATATTTCCATCGTAATAATAAAACGACGGTTCCTGTGTTTTATTCAAAATCTCGAAATTTTGACAAAACTACAGCAGCTCAAGTCGTGATTTTTACAGAGTATGTTAGCTTACTAAAGTACCTAACCATCGTGTAAAAGAACAGAATTTTGAAAAATATTGAGGGCGTCCTCCTTGACAAATGTTATAATATGGCTTTAAATGGTAAACTGACATAATCAATACATGATTTGCAGTGCCAGAATTGACGTACATGTTTGTGTCCAAATTCTTTTGCATTCAACGACCGTGATCCATTTTTTTTGTCTTTCAGAACTCAAGTGGAAACTACGTGCAAGTCGACTATAGATGCACTGAAAAAGCTCCAAGAAGAGATGACGAAATTAACAAAGGACATTGAACAGTTACAAGCAACTACAACCCAGGGGCAATTATGTGTTAAGGAAGAGTCTACATGCTGATACCCAAGTTTATTCATGGGATTCAGCATGCTTTTACAAAACAACTTCATGCTTAAGACTTGAAATGATATAAGATGTTAAAATAAAATGTCCATCATTCATGAGCACTTTCAACAACTGAATTGAATACTGGTAAAATAGATAATCTTTTGAAGGGTAACACTTTCCACTTTCCATGTAATAACCCATAGGCAAACTCAAAGATCATACTGTAGTCAGGTAGTGTTTTGTGTACAATCAAAGGCCCTAGAAAAGCTAGGGTCTATATACAATTTAATCCATTCAGCAGGCCAGTGGTCTGGCTTCATTATACATTGTTATACATTGTATATAGCATGAATATCATTATATTAATATTTACAGCCTTCAGTGTACAGTAAAGTACCTGCAATGTAATAGGTCCAAGCAAATAATGCCCAAAATTTCACAGTAAATTGCCTACCGTAATTTCCGGAATATTGGCCGCACGGAGTATAAGCCGCAGGTCCGAAAAAATGCTAAAATAAGATTCAAACGGCGGCGTATAAGCCGCACCGCCATATAAGCCGCACCACGAACGGCCGATTTTGATTTTAATGTGTTTGCAAAAATGATTTTAGAATATAGGCATATGAATATTGTATTTTTAAAGATTCATTTACAATGTCAAACCAACTTGGTCAAGTGTTGTACATGTATGATTCTCTGAACACAGGACTGATGGCATGTCTGAAGGATGGATGCATGGAGTAATCTCATAGCTCATTTACCAGTCTAAATGCACGCAGAGAATCTACAGAGTTTGCCAATTAATGTTAACACTTAGCCCAGCGTATGATTGCATACAATACAATAAAGGCTAGCTTACATTTGTGTGTTGAGAGGCACACACTACATATCATACAAAGAAATTGGGATATTCCAGTTGAAATTTATACACAACATTATATAGAAGACATGACATAGGGAGTGTCACCCATTCAGGTAACCCCATTTGAAATGTACACTTCCTGTATAGAAGATTAAGGGCATGTCTCCCACAGGAGGTGAATTGATTTCAAATGGAATAGCCTGTCAACTATGATCACAGGTGCAAATAAAACTTCTGTACAGTACAGATTTTTATTCCCATTGTAACATCTGACTTTGTGTTTGCTTTAGATGTTCATCATTTTAGAAATGTTCAACAGAAAAAGGAAGCTTAGTTGAACTGGCACCTAATAATAAACAATATATCTAAATTGGAACCACTACACTAACAATTCCAAGATTATCCAGTTTAGCCAAACTTTTGACCCTCAAATAGGGGTCATATAGAAAAATGGAATCAATTTTGCTTCGATTATTTGAGGTGTAAGGATGCCAAAAACGTCGGTTCCATTAATGTAGCAAAATAAAACCCAAACACACAGCGCCGTGTACTGATATAAACACAATACAAAGTCTGCACTTTCAGGTCCGCCACTAGGGGGGGTATGGGGGTGACACTCCCCCCATTCTTACTTATGTCGGCTAAAATTTACTGTTATCGGCAAAACCATTTGATCATCAGCAATTTACCAGATTCATATAAAAATTTAATGTAGGCCTATCAACTTGTGCTGTGGCTGTTATATAATATGCTAGTCCTTTCCTATAAAATATTTAATAGTAACAACTATTGAAAAAATTTTGACCCCAACACTTTTTAGATTCTGGCTTAAAATAATTTCACAATTTTGATACAATTGGTAGATAAAATTGATGCATTTTCAAAAGTTGCAAATCAACACGATGCACGCGGTCGAAATTGCTAAGCGTGCGATGGGCCCCTGTCGACTATACCAAGTGCACGATTTTCGGTTGCACTCTGCAATTCACCTTTAAAGGTCTGCATGCTCTTTTTTAATTTGCAACTTACAAATGCACCAAATTTCATATACTGTTACCAATCTTTGTCAATTTATAGTGTTTGATAGCAAATTTGAGCTAACAAGATTCAATCAAATTGTCATAACAAGATCAGGTTTTGGTGTAGGATGGGTAACATAGTGCGGACTTTCTTTTTGTGTTGTGTTTACTTAAGGAGCCAAATCCCATATCATTATGGAAGAAATTAACATACCAAGTTATAAAAATAGGTAGGTATAAGGGTCATAGGCAATAACTAAATCAATCATCTGCAGATTTCAAAACAGCTTGAATCTTGTTTTAAAGCCTGTCAGTATTTCTCTGGTCAATAAACATATCTCTGGTCAATGATCTATCTGTGACGTACGGTTCTAGGGTTATTTGAAAAAGGGTCAAATGTTGACCTCCACAGGGGTCAACATAGTGAAAATGCTCCACTTTAAACCACTTACGTCTAACATTGTTCCTCTTGCAAAAATTTGTCAAAATTAAGAACAGTTTGTTATCTTGGATATTTCATTACTTATGTATTTCAACACTTACAAGTGTTGGTCACTTGTCAAGGTAAATTTAGTAAAGTAAATAAGCCTCCCCCATTTACCCTGAACAATCATAATGTTGCTCGTGTGCACCTAGCAGTACCAACATTGACTGATAGGGATAGGGCAAGTTAGGGAAGGGTTTAGGCTTCACACCAAAAAAAGTGTCATTTCAGCATGTTAAAAATAACAGAGATTAGGCCATAATATAGTATGATTTTTCCATAGGTGTCTCAACACATTTCAATTCATTTGAACTCTACTGACCTTAACATATTTTTCTTCGTAACAGATTTCCTTTTACAAATTAAGCGTACTGTCAGCCGTCCAGCACATATTATTTTCCACAAGGTCCTATGCACACGTTTGACGTTGTGCGTGTATACACGATGGTTAACACATAAAAGGAACCCTGAATAATTGTATAGATGGTGCAAATTTCTTTACTTATAATGGTTTTAACAACTTGAAATTTTTGGTTCAAACTGGATCATTTTTACAATGTTGACCCCTGTGGAGGTCAAAATTTGACCTTTTCGCTAAAAAATATAAGAACCAAACGTCACAGGCAGGTTAAACTGTACTTTTTCTGATTAAAAAAAAAAAAGACCACCTTTGACCTGCATACTGAGACCCCTACAGATGATTAATTCAGTTGGTCACCTAGAAGCTATATTTTCCATACTTCCTTTTACAAATTAAGCGCACTGCCAGCTGTCCAGCACATATTATTTTCTACAAGGTCCTATGTACACGCTTGACGTTGTGCGTGTATACACATAAAAGAACCCTGAATAATTGTATAGATGGTGCAAATTTCTTTACTTATAATGGTTTTGCAAGAGGAAGAACTTGAGATATGTTTGGTTTAAATTGGATCATTTTTACAATGTTGACCCCTGTGGAGGTCAAAATGTGACCTTTTCGCTAATAACACAAGAACTGGACGTCACAGGCAGGTTAAACTGTACTTTTTCTGATTTAAAAAAACAACACCTTTGACCAGCATGCTGGGACCCCTACAGATGATTGATTCAGTTGGTCACCTAGAAGCTATTTGCCTATGAACCATAGAATATATAGGCCAACCTTTTATTACTCAACATGATACACACACCTACATCATATCTGCAATGACAAGACCTGTAAATCACACCTTGTCTACACATTTAATTGTGACTATTTAGGTCTATGTTGGATAATTTCTCCAAGTCTGCCATGAGTACAGCCATTTTCCTTTTGAGTGCCAAGGACTCTTGTTCACTGCTTGGTGGAGGCTCATTCACTGTTCCTGGATGTTTCTGTGCATAGGCAACTTCAAGTGCTGTGAAATGCAATAGATATAGTGCATTATGTGAAAAAGGTATAGTTTAAGGTATTGTAATGGCTTGCCCATGTACGCCTTGACCCTAATACATAATGAATACAGTGCTACCTAGTGGTACCTACACTTTTTGATGCGTATTTATATAGCAAGCACTGTGTACTCATATGTGGTACAGGTTCCAGACACATTGAATTATTTCAGTTGCTTCTGATTTGTAATGGCGGACACATGTAAGACCACAATAAGCTTTCCCATAAGAAAGCGTGTTGGTATAGTTTAGCATAACTTACATAAGACATACGTGTTTAGAAAATATATATTATAAGCTTTAAAATGGTATATTATTTGACTTCAAACGATACCCAGAAGCAGGGTTATGGTTTGTTGAACTTTGCTCCTTCAACAAAATGGTACCTTTTTTTGTTTCTACATGTGTTTCTTTTTCACATTGCTGGTAATAAATATCAAACAGTCATAATTGGCGGTCATTTCAAATCATCCCCAAGTCAATGAGGTTCAGCAATGTCTACTCATTGTTAATTGTTGGTTATACATACCCAGACAAAATACAATGGTTTGTAACCCACCACTTGAACAGGATTATTAATTGGTTTAAAAGGTGTTTGACTATAAAAATGAGATACATGTTGTGCCAACTTGAGGTACCTATGAATACGACCTTCATGCAAATTTTACACTGTAACTCAGAATACAATTTAGGACATTTACGGCTCATTTGTGGTGTACGGTCACATACCGTATTGTCAATTCACAGAAAAACTGGAGGGGCGTTTATTAGAGGGGGAGCGTTTATCACAATTAATACGGTATATGTACAAGAATTTCATCAAGTTTTTTTACAAATTTAGTTGATTTCTATCCAGAATTTGGATGAGAATACGGTCGTTGACCTCTACCTGCCCCAAAATGAATGGCAAGACATAGCCTCCCTCAAGTCATCTATACTGCAAGTTGATTGATTCCCACAGATCACCTTGCCCAGCAAACACTAAATATCTTTTAAACCATTTTCAAAACATTTTCTGAAAGTTATAAAATGTTACATGACAATTGTTGAGTCATTAAAAGATAAGGAAAAATAGTTTAAAATGTTCTACATCAAGAACAAATACATGGTTCGTAACTGCCCAGCAAACACAAAATGTCTTTTGAAACGTTTTAAAAATATTTAAAAATAAGTTATAAAATGTTTTAAATAACTTTAATAAATGTCAAATTATTAATCCAAGCAAGCTTGACGTATTCAAGATGAGATGAGACATTGGAGTGACGGCTTTCTGTGTTGTGTTCTTCTTCTTCCTTATAAGTGCCTCCCTCATATGTATGAGTATTGTCGCACTGCGTACAGACAAGCTGTACTTATTTTTTACTCTGGAACCTAGAGTAGATGAGTGTATTTTGAAGTACAGTCAACATGACCGGATGATCCCTGCTCTTTCGAATAGCCTGTGGCGTTCTTTAACGTGCACACTACATTAATGTGAGAAAATATGCATGTACATCAGGACCGACAGCTTAAAGTGCCCTCCGAAGCACTAAGCAAGTAGAGTGAAGTGTCTTGCTCAAGGACACAAAGAGCCGGACCTGGGATTCGAACCCTTGACCATTGGGTTCACAGTCCTATGCCTTAACCGCTAGGCCACGCTCTAGTTACAATCATAGCACATCATTGATCTTTTGGGTTGTTTAGTAAGGGCTCCTTATGAGATGAGAATACACAGGATGGCTCTTTCCTGGTTGACAATACTTTTGATGGGTAAATCCTGAGAGATTATAAACCAATTCATTGTTTACATTCGGGCATATGTCAATGTGGAAGGATTACTGGCTGAGTAAAGTTGGTGTCCCATGTCAGGAGTTTCAGTAAGACAGTAAGGACTACAATAGCCTCATCCCAATGGCATAGTTCAATAACCTCAATTAAACAATCAGTGCAAAATTTGACCTCAAGTTGCAGAGTATGAGTTTTTGTACCCAAATTTTCAAAGGTCATTCAATGAATGTTCAACTTTAAGTTAAAGAACTGTGCCCTAATAGATGAGCATGTTGTGGATCCTAGTGAGAGCCGTAACACCTTATCACTTATTAATTGCCTTACCTTCTATTTGCTCTTCAATAAGCGCCAGCCTATCAAAGAGTTCTTCGTGCATGGTCTGTATGTGTTCCATTAGATTAGCCTGGCACACTGCTGGAGGAGGAATGGCAGGGTGCTGAACAGCTGCTACATTGCCACATGTTGAAGGTAGGGTTGAACTGTTGCTTGCCTGGTATAAACGGGGCAAAATATTGACCAATTACTAGAATTTTGTGGCTCCCTGCTTGCGCAAATTAGACCCCCCCCCCACAAAAAGAAAAGTAGCTAGAGTTTGTAACCATAGCCTATCCTAGAATATATGAAGTCAATCCATTGAAGAGTTACATGTACAGCATACGAATAAAGTACGCAAATTGCAAAAATAATATGCCTTGTGGAGGCACAAAAAAACTTGTATGATCTGATCCAACCATGCAAAAAGGAGGCAACTTTGAACATTTATTAAGAAAGAAAGAGACCTACATGTCAAATATTCACAGAGGGTTGTCCAGGGTCAAAGTAATGTAAAACCTTTAAAATGACTCTATTGCTGTCAAACTTTGTGTGAAATAAAGGAACAAATAAATCAACAAACAGAAAGGCATTCAAAAGCCTAAGTTGCTCTAGTTATATAAAATGCATGACCCATATGGTAGCCCACCCTTGGTGAGTGTCAATGACATACCTGAACAGGTGTCCATACACTGCTGCCTGTCACCTTCACTGCAGTTGATAACAGTTCTGTACCATCATCTGCTGATGTGGAAGGTATGTTGGTAGCCTGTAAACCAGATGGACCAGGTATATCAGCATCCACAGGTGGTGGTTGTTGGTCAGATGGGCCTGGTTGATTACTCTCTATGGATTGCTGTAATCCAGATGGTCCTGGTTTATCAATATCTACGGCATCATCCACAGTAAGTTTGAACTGCCCATCAGTTTCGGCACTTGTTGAAGGTTTTGGGTCTTTCAATGATTGTGTACCAAATACAGATCCCCCTGGTGATGTTGGATCTAACTGACTCAGTTCAGCAAAAGAGGATGATGTGGAGATACTTGGCTCCTCATTATTACCAGTTTGTGTTGGTTTGTTACTTGTTTCATTCTTACCCACTTCCATTTCTGTTACTTTCTCTTCTACAGTTTTCTTCACTGCACTATCTGCATTTGTTCTATCACACGTTTCCGAAGTACTCTGTTGACTTTGGAGTTCTTTAGCCTCATCATTTGAACTTTGGTGTTCTTTAGCACTATCACTTTTGTCTGCTGATTCCTCTTTATCTGCCGCACTAGTATCTGGTAAAGATTCCTTTTTGCTTTCATCTGATACAACAGCATCAGCATCAGTTGGCTTAGGCTTTTCGTCAGTGGCAATTTTCTCATTTGCAACTGGCAAAGGTTCACCAGCTTCAGGAGTTGTTTCTTGCCCAGCTTCCATACTACCAATGGGTGCATCTGATGCAGCCTCAACTACAGGATGAGTCTTTCCGCCACCACTGATGGCACTTTTGATGCTGATGTCACTATTGATTTCATTCCCCATCACACCAACATTCATTTGATTCATGTCAGTATCCCTGTTAGAAGTATCCATGATTTCAACACTTTGTGTACTGGTATTGATACTATTAGGAACAGTGTCCAAATTACTAGTGTCCATGTTACTCAGATCAGTGTCCTGCGCACTAGTGTCCATGGTGTCAAAAGGCACTTGACCATCAAAGGACCACTCTTCACCACTCCTCCATGGGTGCGCCCACAATGCTAACTCAGAATGATTTGGATTCCTGTAAAGGCATCAAAATATAGTGTTTAAGAGAGATGAACAAACAATATCTGGTATTTCAGCAAAAACCAAATCACAAGAACATCTTATTATCCATGATAGGAAAGATGCTACAGTGGTATCAAAATCATTGTTCATGAGTGTTAGCAGCCATAGTCTTTCTAACCTGTTGTTTGCACACCCCTGCACTTAGACCACCTTAATAAGAGTTTGAAGCCCTGTCAGTAACAGAGGGCAGTAATCCAGCCAATGTCCCAATGTCTGATGAACTATGCTAATGAGCTGGTCAGTAACCATAGAAAAAGCTTGTTTCCGGCAAAAACTGACAAGTAACTTGCACCAATTTCTAGATACAGTTACTGAAGGTGGTGCAATGAATCAAACCAATGGTAACCATTTCTTTCTTTACTGAGCAATAATTATTATTCATTGTAAATATTACTGTCATGTTGATGCCATCATAGTTACTCGCATTTTATTCATTAAATGTTGAAACATTTAACACTCAAAAGGCACACAAAATCAATCGGAAAGATTCTTTTTCATTTCACCAGAGTTTCCATGCTCAGATTCTAGCATCAGACTACCGTATTCATTCTAATAAGCGCCCAGGGCGCTTAACAAAGTCATTTTGGGTGGGCGCTTATTTCTTTACCTGGTTTACCTGATTTTTTTGTTAGGCGCGTTTATTAGAGACAAATTTATGTATGTTATAAATGGGTCTTGAGAATGTTCTAGTAGCTTTTCTGATGTAGAAATCTAGTCCTCCGGCTATTTCACTGTATCGACGTCTATCCATCACTTCAACATTGATGATACCTGGCGTACCCGCCTTTAGCAAATTGAAAATACCCTGGGTGGGCGCTTATTGGGGCATGGGCGCCTATTGGAATGAATACGGTAATTGCTTTTTCAAGATGCAGCTTTTCTAAGTGTTATAGGTCACTTCTGTATAATTCTCATAATTTGCATTATGCACACAAATAGTGATGCCTGTTTTTTGTTGTTTTTATAGTTTTTCATATCCGATTTTAATGATAAACATTCCCTGCAGAAAAACGAAATAGCAAAACATTCCACAGTTTGTAACATTCTCCATGAACTTGACCATCTATTTTTGGCAAACAAGGGAAGAGGCTTACGCATCATACACTAGAACATGGAAACATTCAAAAATAATACAAACTAGTGCATGAGATCAAATTAATGATGCTTAATTGTTATTCTTAATATATCGATATACAGGGGAAAGACCTGGGGTTCAAGGTCTGGGGTTCAAGTCCCTGGACAGGCAGGTATGTCCCGAGTTTTTACTCTGGTATATCTGCCTATGCATATCATGTTTCCATTTGTAAAATCATGTTTAATTGTGCTAGTGTGCAATGGGTAATTCTTTCCCCTGCATCTATGTTTGGATTATTGTGTGTAATGAGATTCTCTATTTCTGAATCTGACTTGTAAATGCTAATAAAATCATTTGAGTTGATCAAGTAATCGCTTTTTATGATTTTCAAGGCAATATGCATAAATGATGATTATGCATGTACATAATTTTTCACTTCAGTAAGCTCGTCTTTTGACCAACGTTTATTATTGATCACAGTTTCTATTATATGCAGTTGACATCAAAGAACCACAGGTGCATGAACTTGTGCATTGAAGAGGATTACACTCAGGTTATTGATCGCTTCCATGCCTGTGCAGGGAGTTAAACCCCAGCGACCAGAACTATGAAGTGTTAGCACCTTGCAGGGCATAAATGGTGACCACAGATTACAAATAAATTTATTTTGCTTGACAAAGTATAAGCATGCATAATATTTCAAGTAGTGGATGAGTTGTTTTGTGTTATGTAACTCATACAAAGATTCTTATCATTTAATTGGTCAATTACTATTGAATATAATTGCTATTTATAGAAAAAGATTATTGCACTCCGTGCCAGTGCAATAGTCCATTTTCCATTGCACTGGCGGGCATCTACATGGCAACGCTGACAGACGCAGGCGTACATCACAAACGGTGACCACCTTGACTCATTAATTATAGGTGTGGGTGTCGCTTCTAAAATAAATACAGTTTGTAATATTTGTGCAATTTATTTTGTTTTCCTGGTGATTTATAAAATTAAGTGGAAGATAAAGAATTTTATATTGAGTTATATAAAACAAATATTGAATGTTTATATTTTAGGCGTTCGACAATGGTACTAGTACGCACTCATGGAAAAATAGAATTAGCTTGAATTTCCCCTGGACAAGGAACTTGTTGCTAATGGTCTTGTTGTAACCTGTACGAAACTCGGGGAGCTGATCCTGGTTGCGAAGGTTATTTGTCGAATGTCTGCCGTGTGTGCTCTTGTAGCAGCATAGACCTTGAAATGTTGTTAAATGGTTTATGGAATGACGTGGGCCGTATTGGTCAGTGACAACCTGTAAAGTGTGCCGAGGCTTGTGGATCAACGTCTAGGCGTTGTACTTTTTTTTAATACAAGTGAAATCCACAGCATCACCTTCCAAAACACCACTATCAGCACACAGATATCTGTGATCTGCATAATTCAACAAAATTCACAGATCATGTAGCCAACACTCTTCATGTGGGTGTCGACTGCAGATGACAAGTTTCAAATATTTTCAAATAAATTCGAAAATTTTCATGACCATATTTGGAATTGGCATGAAAAATGCATTACAATGAGTACAAAGAAGCCCAGTTTTGGTTTAATGGTTCTTAAAATAATTTTTGATATTTTGAGAATATTTCAAAACTTGGACTTTTTATGTTCAATCCTATGGCATGGCCAGTAAAAAAAACATTAATTAGACACCATTTCATTTGGTGTAATACAATGTAAATTGTAATTGATTCTATGTTTAATATTTTGTTTAACATTTCTCATGTGTCAAGAAGAATCATTTTGATTAAGCTTGTACTATGTTTCTCACAACAGTACATAATGGAACAGTGTCCAAGTCGTTCAATTATATTTCATCAGGAATAGATCAATTTAATGTGAGGTTCCTGAAAATACAATCCTAGGAAAGTTTTGGGCCACAACAGTAACACGCATGAAAGTCAACCCACTTACCTCCTCCAAACACTCCGCAGCTAGCCCCAAGCAATTCTTAATTTGATGAAGCTATATTTATAATGTGTACGCTCGACCACAGATATTGGAACACTCGACAAAGTGATCATGTGACAAGTGACAATTGTTAGCCTATCTCATATGTATCCCAGCTGTCTGTCTACTGACGTACATCAACTTGCATCTGTTTCATTAACTTTCAGCATTAGTTTTACCCATTTTTTTCTGTTTGTTTTAAATAGCATTGATACTTTGGCATGGTCGACGATACTCGCGGTAAGACATAAAATGTGTACGGTGCAATGTCTTTGTTCCATCTCCATTCAGCGTCTGAACCCTGGAATTATAGAAACTTTTGGGCCTCATATCGTTGGTCTAAAGTTTGCTAGATATTTTTATCTAGTTTTTAAAAATTAATAAAAAAAATGCTTAGCCCAATAAAAATCATGTGTTTTTTTCCTTCTCGTGTATGAAATAGATTAATAAACTTGTATTCAGTGTCCGAATTAAGAAAATAAAAGGGGTTGTCCCACGGACAACCAGGTTGTAATTTCTGGTTGTCCACCAAAGTTTTTGGTTGTCCATAAGCTGCCATAATCTGAAACAACTACATGTGACCAATAAAGTGGAGTAATTTATGAACAATACTCTTGAATATTTAACAATTCATCAGTTGTGTCAGGTTTGAGCAAACTACGCTGAAAAAGTGACTTTTGGCTGTAGATGTTTGGTTGTCCGCCGGACAACTAGAGCATTATTTTCGGTTGTCCGGTGCATGTTTTGGTTGTCCCGGGCGAACGGACAACCAAAACTTATTGCTCGAGAAATTAGACAAAATAATGCACTTGCGCTGATGCCAAAAAGTACTACACGTTCATTAACCTATAATCGGTTATTTTGTTCATCTTTGTTGAATGAAGAAATTTTGTAATGTGAACAGGTGCAAGTGATGTATACCACTGTTGACTAATTGTACTTACTTTAGTATTATCATCTTGTGTTGTAATCCATGTAGTACATCATGAATAGAGTGTATATCTGCCATCAGGTTATGTGCAGTTAGGATAGATGGTGATCTGTCAGATATATCATCCTGGCATATATACTTATAACGTGGTAACTTCCCGGTCTTAAACCACTCCTGGTCATAGCGATATTTGGACTGCACACGTTCACCTGCATGAGTACAAAATAGTCACATTCGATGCTCAAAATGTCATTTTAATATGAGGACTACCAAGTTACCTGAAGATTCCAACATTTTTAGCAACAACTTTGCTATAAAAATAGCTGAAAATTAAGTTGTTTCTTCCCTCCTTTTCCTGGCCTCTAAAATCTGCCAGGCTCATTTATTAGCCAGATCAGAGTGTGTACATATGACTATTGATTTGTGTCCCTTTCCTCCCAACAAGTAGTTTTAACCTATAATTCCTTTTTTAAATATTATGTCAAGTCATATTTTGAGGATCACCAAACCAAATTTTCTCAGCTTATTGCTAATACACACAGATTATCATGTGATACAATCAACCACATTTGAGTCAGTCAGACGTTGAAGAAAACCAATGCTGCAGAAAACCAATTTTGAAATGATCAATGTCATGGATTCAATTTCTTCTGCTTCAGAGATACTATCAAATTTTTGATATAGAAACAACTCATTCAATTTTGATAACTCTCAGCAAAAATTGAATATAGTCACCATGCAACTCATTTTGCTTGACCACATTGCCTTTTATCAGGGTCCTACAGTCTGTCCACATACAAGTACAAACCAAACCTGTGGCATTGGGGGTCAATGATTTGCGTCACACGCACTGCGTGTTAAAAAAATGTGATGCATAAAGAGTGTGGTGCACTCTGCAAGTACAAACTGCGCAGCAGTTGGCGTGCCAAAGAAGCATTTACACACGCATTGAACTGAAATAATTATTCTCATACCTCATACTTTGATGTGGACAGACTGTAGCCGGGGGAGGCAAATTTCACAGGGATAAGATTTCAGGGATAAAATGGGGAGTGGGACGGCAAAGAGTAAAGTGTCCTTAAAATGACTTGAAATGGGACAAAAAACTTGACAAATGGGGACGAAAATTTGGCTTTCCCCGCTCACTCTAACATCCTGGCTACGCTACTGCCTTACAAACCTACCCCTTGGGTGTCTGCAAAATGTACACACATAATGCTTAGGTGCTGTACTTTGATTGACTCCTTCACAACAACCATGCTGCCAACAATAGCATCGCTCACACTGCAAAATCAAAAGATGATTTCATATTGTAAATCAACAAATAAATAAGGAAAGAACATACTTGTCATATTTATAAAATAGCATACCTCAAGATTGTTTTATCCAATTCATTTTCTCTGCCAGTTTGGCATAAATGATCGGGGGTCGACTTTATACTTTTTTCCCGACCGGATATTAAGTTCCCCGAGACTTGAAATACAGAGTCTTCCAGTAACTTTAAAGCAGCAGGATCTATTTTTCCTATACATACATATACCAGGGATGTAAATGGGCAACATATCCATTTCCTGAAAATCCATCTGGTCCTTGGACAGGTGGTCGCGGGGTTTGTCCGGGGAATAGAGGGGTTTGTCCGGGGAATACGCTGCAGGATAAAAAAAGTTTTTTTGGCTCTTTTTATGACAAATTATCATCATCCAATTCCGGAAATGCAAAGAAATAAAAATAAAAAATAAATATTTTTTTACATATCCGGATTTTTTTCATTTATGGCCAAATTTCCGACAATTTCCGGAAGATTTACATCCCTGATATACATATTCACATTAGTAGAGGCTTTCATGTAAAACAAATGATTATGGAAACTAAGTTTATCCAATTGGTCGGTATAATGACAACAAACCACAGATTATTAAGAAAATCCCTCACAACTAGGCTAAGTTCAGCATCTGTCAAATCAGGGCAAATCATTCCACTTACGGGTCCCTCACCCACCTTCGCACAGTATTTTTTTGTGGGCCTGAGAGCACATCAGACATATCAAATTGCATTCTGAATACGAGGAATGTCCTTCTCATATCAAATAATTTTGATTTTTTTTTTGTGATACAATACAAATTTTAAGGAAGTTTATTAACAAGGCAGTCTCGAACCACAAGTCTCACCTGCTTTCGCGACCGCCTGCATTCGCGATTACTTTTGGTTGAAATGAACCTGCAACAACACATGGTGACCCCGAAATGACCTTCCAAAAATTTGGCTCTAAATGTTGACTGTACCCACCAAGTTTCATACCCATACGACAGTTTTATGGTTGCAATAGGATTTAAACTGTTCATGTGAGACCAAATTTAGACCTCAAATAACCTTTGATCTCTGCATATGACCTTGAACACCACCCAAAAAAAGTAGCTAGACTTTCTGACCATGGCTCACCTATCCTGAAAATCTTAAATCAATCCGCCTAGATCCATTCACAGGATATAGCATCCGGAGGCATTGCAAAAACAGTATGCCTTGCAGTGGAGGCATAATACAAGTGACTTTTGATAATATTATAACCTGCTACCACGCATCACCTCCAATGGCACAAACCAATTTGACTTACTTGTAGCATAAATCCTTCTTCCTCCAAGTAACCACACACACAGTTGATGAGTTCTTTTTCTTCTTCTAAATCAATGTCCTCACAGCCTTCCATACCACTGGATGTGTCTTCATGTTTAACTTCAGTCTTGCTGGATTCCACTGGCTCTTCCTTAACTGTACAACAATGCATAGAATGTCACAAATGTTATATTATCACATAGGGCAGGATTTTAAAACCGGGAGGCAAATATTTTTTACACTAATATTGTGTAAAATTTTTAAATGAAGGGCCAATTAAAGCCATTCAATTAACCATTTGTCATTATTTGCTTTAAACAAAAAAAGTGTATGGTTGTCCAAAACTGAAGCATTGCGGTTTTTGACGCAAGGCGACGATTGTGATGCTTCCACCATGGGGCAATTTAAATTCGGAAAGAATAAACAGCTAAATGTCAAACTTTATGAGTGGTAAACAAACAAACCTAACCTCAAATGACCTTTGACATCCGTATGTGACCACAGATACCACCAATACATGAAGGTGCCCATAATGCAGGTACAACCCAAGTTTGATATAAAATTGGATCGAATGAGCCTATGGTCAAGCTATTAATTTCAAATTATTTTGGAATATATTCCAATATCTTAAAACTCATAGTGAGACCAATAAATATTGGCATAAAACATCTAATTTTATCATTATTATGTTTTGGATCCAATATTTTCACACACTTGGACTCATCACAACATAATGGTTACATTTGATTTGAACTGTTCATATGAGACCAAATTTTAACCAAGTCTTTAATAATGGTATTTTACAAATTGACCTCAATATATATGACCTTGAATACCACCAATAGAGGAGGGTTCCCATAGTGCATCTATGACCCAAGTTTGATATGAAAGTGAGTTTTAAAATATTGGAAGAGAGACCTAGTCGAGTCCAATATTTTAAAACTTATAGCGAGACCAATAATATTGGGCTTAAAGCATCCAATTTTATCATTATTACGTTTGGGATTCAATATTTTCACACACTTGGATCCATCAAAACATAATACTTGTTGCAATAGGATTTGAACTGTTCATACGAGACAAATTTTAATTTACAAATTTGGTGACCTCAAATGACCGTTGACCTCAGTATATAATGCCCTTGAACACCACCAAAAGTAGCCAGAGTTTCTGACCATGACCCATCTATCCTGAAAATCTGAAGTCAATCCGCCTATGTATCCATTCACAAGATACAGCATCTAGAGGTATGGAAGCACATTCGCTTCTATTTTCACCATGCTCTCATCTCCATTCCACCTTTCTTTTCCTTTCCTTTCCTATGTCTCCTTTTTAGTTGAGACAAGAGACTCCCTTGCTTTAAAAAAAAAATAGGTTTTTTAAAATCCGGGGCACATAAAAAATCCGGAAAAACGAATAAATCCGGAAAAATCCCAGCCCTGGTATATAGATTACTGACCTGCCAGAGATGACCGTTCTGCTCCTTCCACATCTGATAGTTTGGTCTTTTCCGAAGACTTCCTACGACGGTCTCCTTTGTGTCGATCCCTGGACCTTTCATCTTTGCCTTTGTCATGCTTATGTTTGTGTTTTTTCTTATGCTTCACTTTGGCTCGCTCACTCCTGCTCTTCCCTTCTCTCTCCTTCTCCACCTTTACTTCAGTGTGTTCTTTTCTGCCTTCAGTAGATGCCGGCAATGCCATCTTGGATTTGATCTCTTGCTTCGAACTGTGCACAGGCGTCGGCGTTTCCAAAATTTTGGGCGATTCTTGAGGCAACTTGACATCATCAGGTTCCTGTTTAATGACGACATCATCAATTGATTTAGCTTCATCAAGATTGTTAATACCTTTGTTATTAGTGTCTTTACTTGCGTCTTTAATGTTGTCTTTACTTGCGTCTTTACTGATGTCTTTACTTGCGTCTTTACTGATGTCTTTATTGGTGTCATTGTTATTACTGCCCACCACCTCATCAGCTTTGGTGATAGTTATATTACCTTCCATATCCCCTACCTTTGGACCTGTTGTTTCAACAGTTTCTGTAGGCTTCTCATTATCAGCATGCTCAGGAACAGTCTCAGGTGGTTTGACCACGCCCGACCCAGACAACTGCCTTGTTCTATCTGGTGCAGATACTCTTCTTACTCTACCCTCTGCTGTCGGAGATGACCTGCTCTCTGCTGACAATGACCTTGACCCTCTACACTCTGGTGTTGTCTTCACAAATTTCCCATTAGAAGATCTGACTAATCTGGTCTCGGGCGACTTGGGTATTCTGGTCTCTGGTATTTTACCAGCTTTAGTCTCCACAGGACTCCTTGTTTCTGGATTTTTTGCTACTCTGACTTCTGGTATTTTATCACCACTCCTTTCTCTCTTTCCATCTAGTGATTTCTTCCTCTCTGCAGGTGAATTGATGGGAGGCGACATAGGTTCACGTGTTGGCGATATGATTGCCAACTCACTGGGGGCCGAGGAGCGCTGGCTGCGTGTCACTTTGGCTGGGGTTCCAGTTTCTTCACTGCTTCGTCTGCTGCTGGATGTGGTCGGGGCTGCAAAAGTAATATTGCATGCTTTGTTACAACAGAAATCCTTCACTTTAAATTACATAATGGTGCCAATGATGTGACATGAAAGACCTGTCACTGGTAGGGGTGTAAATTAATGGTTATTTGTTTGTCCATTTGAACGGATCACAAGCCAGTTGGTTAACTGTGTAAATTTACGTTAAAAAAAATCCTAGTCACTGGCGAATCATGATTTGCAACCCCCACATTTGCAAGTTTACAATGTTAACTATTGTAGTAACTGAATCCTTAAATGAGAAGTTGCAAACTTTGTTTTGTGTCAAGTATTAGATCTTGGTAATTCTCTGTCCCCAAGAACAATGACAGCAAGGGAACTGTGTTCATACATACGCTAGCAGATGCTATTATGATAGGCCAATGGACACATCAAGAAAAATTACTTGACCTATTTCATGAAAAGCACAAGTTAAAGATCAATTCATGGATAGGTTAGGTAAACAATTTTGTAGGACATATCTCTGAAAGGGGCCTTTAATTTGTTCTCTGAATTTTCTGTATCAAAAATTAAAGAAAACAATGTCCATGCTATAGTGACCCAAACATTTATTTCTCTAAATGTGTACAAATGACAATGAAGAAATTCTTTTAAGCACTGAAATTATGTACAAGTCAAAATTTCAAAATTTTCAACACAACCTTTACACCATTTTTCACACTGATGTGACAGTCATATTAGGGCGGATAATGGTCTTGTTACTTACATGTAGAAACTCTCTTTCTGCTTCTGCTGAGTACTTTACTTGCTGCTGTTGTTGTCACACTAGATGTCGCTTGTTTGATGTGATAATACTTCTTGTGATACTCCAGTAAGGTGGCCTTACGGAATGACTTGCCACACTCTGGCACCTCACACTTGTACTTGTTATGATCCAAGTCAATGATTAGCTCTTTTGGGGCAGCAACTTTATACAACAAGAGTAAGATTAGAACAAATGTTAACATTATTATCACAGGAGAAAGATCTAGGCCTCCACTATTTCCTTATACGCATAATTTCTTACAACAATGATGTGTTTTTTAAATGCCTGATCTCAGTATCCACTCAAGACAGTAAAGGTTAGCAAGTCTGCTTAACACACCAATGCCTGCAGACAACAACAAGTCAACACACACTTACCATGGAAGAAAGCGCTAACTCTGAAGTAGTTATAATGAAAGACAGAGATAAAAAGAATTTATCACGTCTGATGTCACTGTCAATTACGATCCTTGATTGGTTTACACAGGCTCAATAGCGCATAAAAGGAAGGCTGATTTATCTGATTCCGATCGGAGAAAAGGAATAGCAGAAAATGGCGAAAAATTACGTACTTTTACAAGGCAAAAATCAACTTTTCTAGGCATTGTTGACATGGTGCCTTCACGAAAGAAAGTTTCCTACTATAAAGACCTAACTTTTGAGATGGTTTGTGTTTGAAGGTGCAAAATTAACAATAAGGCACCCGGTTATACCGTCGCGTTCAGCAAGTCATCATCACAACACTTGTAAACAAACTGTGCTCCAGTTTGATTGACAGATGACGTCTCCAGACGTGATAAATTCTTTTTATCTCTGTCTTTCATTATACTTAACTTACCTTTTTCTTAAAAGTTGTTTTTTAAAAGGTCAAAATTATAATTGAATACATGAATACAAAAGCCACCTAAGTCCATGCGAAGTTATTTTGAGAGAAAAACCTGTGTATCATTTTAATTCCTTCAGTTAGATTTACCTGGTCAATATGGTAAGTTTTACGTGCAAATGAGTGGATTAACCTGTATTAGGTATGACGATTAGCATTTCAGGGACTTCGTGGGGTTCATTTTAAATTTTGGACTTAGGTGGTTTTTTGAATCATATACAAAGACAACAATGTTAGAATGAGATTACCACTAGTAAGATAATACAAAATAAAGCACACAGGTATGTATAATGTTGATAAGCATTCTGCCATGTAATATAAACAACACACTTTCCTTTATTAAACCCATTTTTTGTTTAAAAGTCATTCTCTAGCAATGAATGTGTTACAAGTGGACTTTTATACATACTGGATTTCAATCAATGTGTTACAAGACTCAAATCATGGAATTGGGTGATTCTTTCATACATGCTATTTTTCACATGCCCAATAGACACAGAGAATGAATTTGAGTTGTTCTTTCATGCATATGACAGGCCTATGTATAGCAACAATTTCCCATGCTTAACTCAATTTGGCCAAAGTATGGACTTAGGTGGCTTTTGTATTCATATATTCAATTGTATTATTGTATTAATTGATTTGTGGAGCAGTAAGTAAATCTCTGTAATTTCCTGTAAATTGACATACATGTATGTGGTAGTGATCTCCAAAACATGCTATGCAAGGCTAGGGTCATCAAGATCACCTGGGGCCTGTCATTTTAAACATGCCCTCAGCCAGTCAATAGTTGTATCCTATCTCCCTCCAACCTTATCCTCAGAGTCAGAGTGAGGTATAATAAAACAAATCCTACATGGTTTATATCTGGGAAATAAGGCAATCTTGCCAGCCCTCTGTATTGTCTATCACCTCTCACCCTGCAGGGTGACATAGCCAGTATCATGGGCAAAATAGTTTGCTCTATTTCCCATGTAACTATGTAGTATTATCTCAAGGCCTGTAAATGATTTGCATCACCAACAAAGATGTACTCCACATTTATTTACAAAATGGTCCTTGAATTGAGAAATCCTTGGATCAGGACGCTTAAGATCAGTAAAAGCAAGGGTGCTGTGTAGGAATGACTACCATAAATATTCATCAGAAAACTACCCATACTCAGATGACCCCTGATGACCTACAAATTAAAAACAAATTTTGTCACACATATTGATATTTACTCTCACCAAATCACACTGGATTAAATTGTTATAACAAATCAAACTTGTGTAAAAATCTGACCATCTTATTAATTTGACCTCAGATGACCTTGAAATAAATGTGTGATGCATAATGAAGTCAACTTACCCCAAGTGTATTTCATCGTTTAACTGTAGGATAAATGAATAATTTGACCTCAAATGACCTTCAATGTGTGTGATACTTATTGAAGGATAAATGTGCAAACTAGGGTGAAAATCCAATAATATTTACTAATTTGACCTCAGATGACCTTTTAAAATGACCTACAAATTATGTGATATAGGGACATATTGAAGTTAACTTCTACTAAGTTTCATCACTATAATCACTATAGGATACATAAATGTGCAACAATATATCTGGGGAAAACCCTAACAAAACAGGAACACACATGTACATAAATACCCCCCCCCTCAATTAACAAACCAACCAAAGGAATACATGGTTGCAATATTCCCTTATGGTTAAAGCCAGTGGATAAAATGACAAACTCAAAAAGAGAAATCAACAAACTAAGACTAAAACTACAAAGACAATAAGTACAACGAAAATCAAAGCTACACAAACTAAAAACTTACACTTTTTAGGGGCACTCAATACACCTAGTGCACTGTCTATGATCACTGCAGAATGCAAAACAAATAAAAACAACAACACAAAAAATGAACTGAACTGAAAGCAACAGTGCCTGTCAGCAGCATGGGATTAGGTAATCAATTAATTTGATGGGATGGCAAGCTGCTTGGGCATGCAAGATAGACATGTCAATGTATGAGTACATAAACAAAACAAAACCACTGAATTTAAAAAGTCAGGAAATTTTCAACATTATAAGCAAAATACAACTAGAATGTTGTGGTTTTTCGGGTTACACGATTCTCGACACAAAGCGTCGACTGCAATGCCTATTTCATCATAACATGCATCATTTTAAACCAGGACAAATTTGCTTGGGAGTTTGGGGGGGGATGCAATTCAAAAAAAAAAAAAAAAAAAAAAAAAAAAAAATGGAAAAGAAAAAAAAATAAATTTATGCAAATGAGCTACCAAATTAGCATATTTTGCAACAAAAACCTGTCAATTGCCACCTCTGCACCAAGTCGCATCACTATGCCTTATCAGTTCCGAGAAATTGCACTCAGGGACATTTAGAGGCCTGCCAACACATGAAAGTCAGAAAGAGGGACACCACTGGCAATGGTGAAGTCTTGCCTACATAATGCACAGAATATGTATTTGTCCCCTTTCCTCAATCTCTTCATGCACAGAAATTGCTGTATAACTACAACCTCTCTTACTGGCTGGTTTGTTTGCCATTCTGACGAAATTCCAGGTCAACACTTTGAAACACTGCAAACTACGCAGAACACATGAAAATGTATACGACGAATGCCAATTGCCAATGAGAAAAAAGACACAAATTATGAGATACACAATGTTGCATCAAGGAACCATGCACCAAGCGATGAGGTGCATATAGCCTCATTGTAATGTCTGATAAATATCCAATATCCTACATAAGCAATGTGAATTTAACACAATGCTAGTGATGCTTTTACATAATAGCACCACCACAAAACACCAAACCATGTCGGACAAGATTATTATTTCTTAATTTTCATTTTACGTGCAATCTTTATTAATGGACGGAAATGCGGGATGTCACGCATTTTCGGGGTTTTAACTTCGGAATGGGGGACTGTACCGCGAAAAGGGGACAGCCCCACACCTTAGTAGAACAAATGAACAATGCTAGTGCATTGAATGGTCAACCCAGGTTAAATGAGAATGAAATAAAATAAAATAACGCAGAACAGTTGGCAGGTCTGCATTTATGCAAATTAGCTACCAAATTAACATATTTTGCGATGAAAACCTAATAGAATTTGGAGACTGCTAATTGCAACCCTTCCACCAAATCACATCAGGATACACCTTACCAGTTCCGAAAAATTACACTCAAAAGCTCGGATGAACAGAATGATGGACAAGCAGGAAACACAAAACCTTTATTATCAATGAAGGTGATCTGTTCAAACAGTGTATCCCAAACAAAGCAGTCCTAAATTAACTACAAATGTGTGAATTAAAGCTGTGTACAAACTGTAAATGGACAATTGTTAAGCTTGAAAGCAAGAGTAACATGACTTGCAATGTGTGATGTCTATAAATAGAAATTGTGTACACCACAAGGATCAAACCATCGCTACATGTAGGTCTCTTGAAAACATGAGGTGCATGCATGCAATCCACCATTTCATATCAAGATCGGAAACCGCGCTATTTATCCAGTAAGCTAGGGGGTCAAATTTTACCCAAAACATCATGAATTACGGTACCCTTTTGTGCAAAAATACAGCTTATTTAGCCAATGTGAACATGGGATCATCGGTTTAAATATTTTCCTAGCATATTGAGTTAACACCTCAGCTACTTGGTTTTTCACAATAAGATACTAATGGAAAGAAATGATAAAATGTTCATAATTTTTCATCAGTTAATTTTTTTTACAGAACATTTTGTGTATGCAACTATGCATAACCCCTTCCACAGGTCTGTCTCTTATACAAGACATACCACCACATGCTTGATTGCACATTGAGCATCCTTGGCAAAAGTACCTCTCTCATCCATAATTGACCATCGAAAGTTCATCGTAGTTTATGATGCCTGTTACACATTGGAACTTCGCACTGTACATGATGCTGAAGAGGTACTTTTATGTGTGTGCGATAGGGGAAATTATTTCATGCTGGCCATGTGTTTTGAACTCGCCACCCTTAGCGTTACATCACAAATATTATGAATTTTTACACCAATCAAGTTTCAAATTAGAATATCTCCACAACTATCAACCCTAAACTAGCAAAAGTATACATTTTTGGAAAGCTGAAGGCAAAAGCAATTTAAATATACACATTTCAACTCATTGTACAGGGTGACCTTGAAGCTATACAGGGTGGAATAAAAAAAAATCCAAATAAAAAATGGGTCACTTAATGCATTGCTCATTACTAACTTGCAGTTATAAACTGAAAGTAAACAACATTGATTTGGTTAGAGGTTAGTGGGAGCCTACTGACTTTGGAAGAAAAAAAAACACAGCTGTTTGGTAATCTCGGAATACAGGGTGTCCCAAAATATGTTCAAATTTTTTTACAATTCAACATATTTTGAACTGAAACATTTTACCCCTAACCCATACAAAAAAAAGTAAGTCCATATTTAGATTCCTCGTCAAATTTCCTCTCAGAAAATGTAAACTTTGACTATGATCGGATAAGTAATTAAAAATTTAGGGCAACTTTTAGATTTTGAAGACATCCGCATTGCTTACTACAGTGTTCAATATGAAAACAGGTAGTTTTGCTCATAAAAGTTTGCATTTCATAGACTAAACCAATCATAAAGAGTTCAAAATTATTTTACAATTAGCAGAATAAATAATCTTTCAAAAGAGCTCTTAACCATGTCTGTAGCCCATATGGATGCAAAGATATGATCAGTTGATTCAACGCGCACACACAAAATCTTTATTTCCCATAGACTTTTCACATACCGTCACCGCCTCATCCGCCACTGCCTCATCCCCCACCTCGGTCATTCTGAACTCGAACAACTCTAACTCCACTATCTTAGCTGATAAAAATTCTCCTTTGGAGGTCTGTTAGGGCAAACATTTAGCTACAACATGACACCAAACACACTTCAATACCTTTGTTTAAGCAGAGATATAACAATTTGAACGAGTCTCGATTTGGAAAAGCGTAACAAAACCACCATTTTTGGGTGGCGAGTTCAAAACGCGTGGCCTGCTTCAGGTTTTATCAAAATTAATCAGTGTGAAAATGTCTATTCAAATAAATAACTCACCTTTCTGACAAGCAAAATTTTGTCAGCTAAAAATTACACTACTCACAAAAACGTAAGAGACAATGACAATCCTGATTTGCATTCTTTCTTTTCTGTTCTTATGGAGTTGACCAAGGTGTTTTTCAGTGTCATGTGACTTCAGTACCTAGTAGTGCAAGTGTTGCCTTAACATTACTCAATGAAATGACACTCACCCGGTTTTACTAACAATGTTAATATTGTTTTAAAAAATGCTAATAAATAAGTATGATCTTTTAATTTATTTTTTGGAGTCATGTATTTAAAACACTGGCCTCTTTTTGTGTATACCATACATCAAATAGTCATTTCCACATAATTTGTTTGCCTTTAAAAAGGCTAGCCTTTGTAAATTTGAGATTTGCAATCACCAGGTTTTATGGGCTCCCAATAATCTGAGAATAGAATGGCAATTTGGACATAGAATTGCATATATAAACTTTTGATGAGAGCACATTTTAAGCATACATCACATATTTACTGTGTTGAAATGCACTTGTTTCTGATTGGCTGCTGAGGTGATCTGCTGTTGCTTAGCGGAAATTGCAAATTATGAATGAACTTTGCACCATATGCGTTGTTAGAACATCATGGTAGTACACGCTCATCAAAGGTTTACAGCAAATTTCATATGAAATAGCCCACTATTCAAATCAATTCACTGCACAGTGGATTGCAGACAAACTGATCAGCTGTTATAGCAATTTGTTCATACTCTCTTTGGATCAACTTACATGGCTCTCTAATATGCTTCTTGCGTTCCTTTATCTTCTCCACCTCTTCTGCTGTTAGCATTTGAATCACTGGTGTCACACAGCCCTCTGTTGTTGGTGATGATAAAGGATTGGCACCTGGAGAACTTTCCACTGTTTTTAGCATTGACAATAAAAAGAGTGGGGAAATAACCATGTTTATAGATTCAAAATAAAGAAGGTACCAATGTTACTTTACAAAGATTTTGTTCACATGAATGGGAATCCATACACCTATCTCCCACACAGGTGGTATAGATTTCAAATGGAGTCACCAAATCAGGTAACCTCATTTGAAATTTACACTCCCTTTGTTGGTGATTAAGGTCATGTCTTCCATAGGGGGTGTATGGATTTCAACTGCAATAGCCTATTACATTCACAAAACTGAAATAAACACCATTTACTTACCATATTGTTTGTACACCCCAGGGGCGTTGCATTTTTCCAAAAGGGGGGCATTTATTAGAAGTGAATTTTCAGTGAAGAAATCTTCAAAATTGGCAGCAAACTTTGGAAGAATCACTCACTTCCAGGTTCAAATTCAAGATGGTGGTGCCCACGGAAAATGGTATTTTTAGGACAAATAAACAAAATTACATCCGTAAATGCATCATTAAACAAAAATCTGGTGAAATCCTACCATAATTAGGCAATGAACTGGATGGATGTTTGAGTCATAATAGGTTTTGTCCATGCAAATTAGCAATCTCACTGACATGGTTGATGTAAGTTGTAAGCTTACTCACATAATGCACCCTTGCCCCTGATCGGTACTGCTCTGTTTCCAGCTTGAAAGCATGCCCCATGCACCCGCAAACCATTTCTATAGTGGATTTGGGTTTGGGGGACAGTTCCACCTCTATGGACTATTAAATAATTTTGTTGCACTAATATTTTGGTGATAGAAAGATTACTGTTCCTGTTCATAATATATGCAAAAACATTTTCACTAGAATGACTCATAAACAATTTAACATCATGGGGCCGAATACAAAATTGCAGCATGTGCGAGCACTGCAAAGCGTTCCATTGGGGAAATGAACTGACCGTAGGAAGGAACAATGATGATGCCTTCCATAAATTCCCAGTCATTTAATGCCAACTGAAAAGGCAAATATTGTGCAGAATTTTGTGCAATATATTTTCAAAAGTGTATCACAAGGCAGAAAAACAGTGGCGCAAAATGTGATGCTATACAAGGAAATCAAAGATGTGCAGCAGTGAAATCCGCACGTCTACAAAATGTCATCATGGGAATAATTCTGGTATACCCTGCACACAAGTAGAACCCTAACCCTAGAACAGGGTAAACCAGAATTATTCCCATGATGACATTTTGTAGACTTGCATGGTGCACAGGGTAAACCAGAATTGTACCTCATCTTGTTATATCCAATTCATTTGTTCTTAAATGACAGAAGATGGTTGGCAATATTGCATTGCACCTTTTTGTATCGCAAAGGAGAAAAAATTGCATAACCCAAAAAGTTTTTTAAAAAGCATAGCGCTTAGGGTTTTTGGTTGAGACATTCTCAGTGAACTGTCTACCTTCTGAAATGACAATGCTAACAACACTTTCTTAAATTTTGCAATCTAAATTCATCTTAAAATGTTCAGTTTCCCCTACAGTCTGTAACTTATATAACAAGTTTGCGTAACTAATTGTGTACATCCATATCAAAACGATGCACTTGTCGGCTGCTACATGTGACTCATTTCACATAATAGCTAGGAATAAATACCAGACTCATCTCTGAAATGGAGGTCACTTCAAATCATCCCAAGTCACATGGTTTTAGGAATACAGAGAACATTCCTTTTATACAATGACTTGGGGATGATTTGAAGTGACCTACACTTGATATGAGTCTGGTATTTATACCTAGCTATTATGTGAAATGAGACACATGTAGCAGCCGACAAGTGCATCATTTTGATATGGATGTACACAATTTCTCCATTTGCTCATATTGAAAGACATCCTTGATGATGTAGATAAAATTGTTGTGAATAAAAATAGGGACGGCGGTCCCAGATGTTGTCCAAAAATAAGGGTAATGAACACCAAGCATAGTAAATATTCATGCGAAAATTTGATTTCATTTTTGTAAACACTTTTTTTTTCATTTTCAGCTAATTTTACAAGTTGACCTCTGATGACCTTTGACTTCAGTATATGATCGTGAACACCACCAATAGATAAGGGTTCCCATAGTGCAGCTATGACCCAAAGTTTTGTTGCAATATGATTTGAACTGTTCATATGAGATCAAATTTTAACCAAAAGCCTTACATAATTGTTGAAGGACAAAACATACACACTGATGGACGGACGGACAAATGACTTTTGATACAAGTACCATAAGGTCTTAGGATGACCTGACAACCCAGCTACTCACCACTATCAGTGCTTATGTTTCTCAGGTCCTGGGAATGTGAAGGCTTATTTAACATGGCAGATGTATCATCATCTGGATCTGTGTTACAAAATTCAATATTCTTAGCCAATGGTGGCTCATGCATGTGTCCCTGCTTGATGACCGCTTTGCCATTCTTTTTTATGATCGCCCTGGCATGACAATGGTTTCTATTCTGACATCGGAGAATTAAACCTATACTGCTCTCCCGGTTTTTGATGTAGATGAAATTGTTAATGTAATAGCCGATGCCTCGCTTGAGGACCACTTTGTGGATCTCATATTCACTGTTACCTGTGTGGAGATCATTGTGTTGATACAGTAAATGGAGTGAGTGAGTGAGGAGCATAACAATGTATAAGCAATGCAAGGAAACATGGATTGAATCTAGACATCTCAATGTTATGGTCAGGACAAGAATCCTAAGGGCCACTCAAGTTTCACAATGTACATAAGCAAGTTTAGGGGTCAAAAATGCCTGTTTTCAAGAAAAAGAGTTGTTTTTAAATGTCTAGTTGGTGTGTCTAGGGGTCATTTTAAGAATCCCGCTATTTCATAAAGTGTGTTTCCTTGGTATGTTTCCTTTTGGGGATTCCCTGGATATTTTGCATTCACATCATTCCATATCTAAGGGTTTATTTTATCAAAAACCTGTACAGATGGTACCTTTCAAATAAAATCCTGCTTAGGGGTATCTTTCAAACCTGCCTAGGGGGTAAAACAGCACTAAATTTCTGTTTTGTGGTATTTATTGCTCAAAAGGGTTAACCTGTAAAGCCAGCAGTATAGTCTGGTGTTGAAATAGGAATATTTTGCTTGACTTAAAAAGTAGCGTCTGCACAATGTTTTTTGACGTTTTCTATATCTTCGGGGCCTACTGGATCAGAATCTGGTGGGTGCCGCCATGACATTTTTGGGCATTTTGAAATAAATATCAAATTATTCACTATGCCCAAGGATCACAAATATGTAATTTTTTTCTCAATATGACCCATGGTTCAGAAGTTATGTGCTGCAACAGGTCAAGTGTCAATTTCCAGTTTGAATAGGTGAAGTGCCAAAAATTAAAGTTGCTCTGATTTTGTCTGTCTCCCAATAGGAAACAGAATAATATGCTGTATCTATAAACACCATAATATATATGTTGCCATTTGATCCTATTGAGATTACTGACCTATGCAATTCTTGTCTAAGTAACTTTTCTCAATTCCTTTTGGTAGATGAATAATTTGCAACAACTTCCATAAAAATTGTTTTGTAAACATTTTGTAATATCTATTACTGTTTTCATATTATCATGTATATATCAGTTCTTCCAGGGAGGCCAGTACATTTGTATTGATGAAATTTCCTGAATAAATAATGAATAAATAAATAAATAAATCAAACATCACATCAATGCATTTATGCACAGTGGCTTTTGGTTGTAGCATTTTGTAGTACGTGGTGCAGTTGGGGTTTAATTTCATTTGACAGTGATCTACAGTGTACTTCAGGAAACCCACAAACTTATACAACCGGTCATCCCCACAAGATTGAATTTTTGAAAAGGAATGGGAATAGCTTTAGGGATATGCCATTTCATTATCAGTAAACTGCAAGCTATGTAAATATCTTTCACAAAAGTGAAGTTGTCAAAGCTTACTTTCTTGTCCTGCTTCATCGGTAAGAATTTCCTGGGCATCATCTTCTTTGTCATGGCTCACATCCACTTCTTTCTCACAGCTAACATCCTGTGACAAAAGAGAGCCACACTTCATATTTTTAAAAAAGATTCACCTTCTAGTTGATCGCAATTGATATTTCAATGCACTTTCAAATCAATACATATATGAAAGTTGCACAATTTCAAACAATGTTTTTTCACATTATTTGCCAATATTTCCACCAGTGGTGTACAGACTGGCTAGGGGAAGAAAGATGCCACCATTCTCTTTGAGCCGAAATAAAGTAAACATTGCAAATTTTATGCACTTATCCCAGTGAAGTCATTATGGCCAAGGCAGTTAAGCTAGTGTCATTACACCTCAAGCACCACTTAACCACACAATCAGAAAAACAAACTAGATGGCACAGCTGTGTTTGAGTAAACACAAATATCTATGCCCGTGGCCCCCTTCCCCTGCTCACAAACGAAAATTTGGTGACCATCATGTAGAAGCCCTTGTTAAAAGCTTTAATTGATATAAGTATCATCCTCCTAGCACATAGAATTCAAAAGCGCCCAATTGGGTGCTAAATCCAAAAATTGGTGACTAAAATGTGTAAGCCCTTGTTATAAAGCTTTAATTGATATACATTTGTAAGAATCATCCTCATAGCAATTAAAATAAAAAAGCACCCAATTGGGCGTCAAATCCAAAAGTTAGTGACCATCATGTAAAAGCCCTTGTTATAAACTTTAATTGGTATAAGTATCATCCTCATAGCACTTAAAATGAAAATGCTCCCAATTAGGCGCCAAATCTAAAAAAATGGTGACAACCCCCTTACAAATCGTGACAACCCTTTACCCTCCCAACACCCATTAACCAACCACACCCCATGTCCCACAATGACAACCTTTTGAAGTGGTCCAAGGCACCAATATCAAAATGCCTACACATTCCCTTTGAAGGGAGTTTTTGTCAAGTGATCAATTTCCTTGATGTACGATTTGGGCCGTTGTCATTGCAAACACAGGTAGCTAACAAACCTATTGTGCTACACTGTGTTAATAGGTCTTACCTATTTTGCTTTTTTGAGCCTTAGAACTTTGGCCTCTGGGATTGCGGCTACCACAGAATACATCTAGGGTCATGGGCCACCATTGTACCCTGAGGGCGCTGTAGTTCTTGAGCTAGAGCTGTTTGAAAATTTACACATATTGCTCCCTGTAGCTTATGACCTTTGACCTCTGGGGTCGTGGTTACCATAAGTTACTTTTAGGGGTCATGGGCCATCATTATACTAAGTATGAACCCTGAGGACGCTAAAGTTCTTGAGCTAGAGATGTTTCAAATTTTACACATATTGCCCCCTGTAGCCCATGACCTTTGACCTCTGGGGTCGGGGGTACCCTAGGATGTTTGTAGGATGTCATTGTACCAAGTATGGGCCCCGAGGCTACTTAAGTTCTTGAGGAGAGCAAAGAACTGGTCTTGAGAAGGAGGAGGAGGAGGAGGAGAACCCGGAGACTAAACACAACAAATACAATATCTATGCCCCGTTGCACGGGCATAGATAAGGAACCGCCACAAAAACTGATAGCAGCTGGTGGCAAGAATTTTTGCAACATGTTAGTCGAAGTTCACTTTTCAAATGGCAAACTTTAGTAAGGATGACAACACCTAGTACCTGACGTCATCACAACATCATCAATCAGATGCCTGATGAAGTTCGAAGTTTTCGGACGCAACGTAGCAAAGTGAGTTGCAAATTTTAGTTCCAGTATTAGATTTAATTTACATAATAATAATAAAATACAGCTTAGTTAGCCAACTAAGCCAACATAGTTAAGCAGTTGTGAAAGGTGTGACAGACAGAAATCCTACCTTGTCTTCTATAATAGATGAGCCAGTTTTACTGCTGTCCATTGAATCATGTCTGGATCTTTTAGCCACAGGTGGTGGGGAAAATCTCCTCTTCATCAATCGTTGTGGGGGCTCTTTTGAGATGCTGCTAGTTTCTGTGAAAGGGAGAAAAACAATGCTGAATTGCTGAAGGCATGTGTACACTGACATTTGAGTAACCAGCCAGGTCCTTCTATAAGGGCCAAGGCATGTGTATACTGACAGATGAGTAACCAGCCAGGTCCTTCTATAAGGGCCAAGGCATGTGTACACTGACAGATGAGTAACCAGCCAGGTCCTTCTATAAGGGCCAAGGCATGTGTACACTGACAGATGAGTAACTAGCCAGGTCCTTCTATAAGGGCCAAGGCATGTGTACACTGACAGATGAGTAACTAGCCAGGTCCTTCTATAAGGGCCAAGGCATGTGTACACTGACAGATGAGTAACCAGCCAGGTCCTTCTATAAGGGCCAAGGCATGTGTACACTGACAGATGAGTAACCAGCCAGGTCCTTCTATAAGGGCCAAGGCATGTGTACACTGACAGATGAGTAACCAGCCAGGTCCTTCTATAAGGGCCAAGGCATGTGTACACTGACAGATGAGTAACCAGCCAGGTCCTTCTATAAGGGCCAAGGCATGTGTACACTGACAGATGAGTAACCAGCCAGGTCCTTCTATAAGGGCCAAGGCATGTGTACACTGACAGATGAGTAACCAGCCAGGTCCTTCTATAAGGGCCAAGGCATGTGTACACTGACATTTGAGTAACCAGCCAGGTCCTTCTATAAGGGCCAAGGCATGTGTACACTGACAGATGAGTAACTAGCCAGGTCCTTCTATAAGGGCCAAGGCATGTGTACACTGACAGATGAGTAACCAGCCAGGTCCTTCTATAAGGGCCAAGGCATGTGTACACTGACAGATGAGTAACTAGCCAGGTCCTTCTATAAGGGCCAAGGCATGTGTACACTGACAGATGAGTAACTAGCCAGGTCCTTCTATAAGGGCCAAGGCATGTGTACACTGACAGATGAGTAACCAGCCAGGTCCTTCTATAAGGGCCAAGGCATGTGTACACTGACAGATGAGTAACTAGCCAGGTCCTTCTATAAGGGCCAAGGCATGTGTACACTGACAGATGAGTAACCAGCCAGGTCCTTCTATAAGGGCCAAGGCATGTGTACACTGACAGATGAGTAACTAGCCAGGTCCTTCTATAAGGGCCAAGGCATGTGTACACTGACAGATGAGTAACCAGCCAGGTCCTTCTATAAGGGCCAAGGCATGCACTGACAGATGAGTAACTAGCCAGGTCCTTCTATAAGGGCCAAGGCATGTGTACACTGACAGATGAGTAACCAGCCAGGTCCTTCTATAAAGGTCAAGGCATGTGTACACTGACAGATGAGTAACCAGCCAGGTCCTTCTATAAAGGTCAAGGCATGTGTACACTGACAGATGAGTAACTAGCCAGGTCCTTCTATAAGGGCCAAGGCATGTGTACACTGACAGATGAGTAACCAGCCAGGTCCTTCTATAAGGGCCAAGGCATGTGTACACTGACAGATGAGTAACTAGCCAGGTCCTTCTATAAGGGCCAAGGCATGTGTACACTGACAGATGGGTAACCAGCCAGGTCCTTCTATAAGGGCCAAGGCATGTGTACACTGACAGATGAGTAACCAGCCAGGTCCTTCTATAAGGGCCAAGGCATGTGTACACTGACAGATGAGTAACCAGCCAGGTCCTTCTATAAGGGCCAAGGCATGTGTACACTGACAGATGAGTAACCAGCCAGGTCCTTCTATAAGGGCCAAGGCATGTGTACACTGACAGATGAGTAACTAGCCAGGTCCTTCTATAAGGGCCAAGGCATGTGTACACTGACAGATGAGTAACTAGCCAGGTCCTTCTATAAGGGCCAAGGCATGTGTACACTGACAGATGAGTAACCAGCCAGGTCCTTCTATAAGGGCCAAGGCATGTGTACACTGACAGATGAGTAACTAGCCAGGTCCTTCTATAAGGGCCAAGGCATGTGTACACTGACAGATGAGTAACCAGCCAGGTCTTTCTATAAGGGCCAAGGCATGTGTACACTGACAGATGAGTAACCAGCCAGGTCCTTCTATAAGGGCCAAGGCATGTGTACACTGACAGATGAGTAACTAGCCAGGTCCTTCTATAAGGGCCAAGGCATGTGTACACTGACAGATGGGTAACCAGCCAGGTCCTTCTATAAGGGCCAAGGCATGTGTACACTGACAGATGAGTAACCAGCCAGGTCCTTCTATAAGGGCCAAGGCATGTGTACACTGACAGATGAGTAACTAGCCAGGTCCTTCTATAAGGGCCAAGGCATGTGTACACTGACAGATGGGTAACCAGCCAGGTCCTTCTATAAGGGCCAAGGCATGTGTACACTGACAGATGAGTAACCAGCCAGGTCCTTCTATAAGGGCCAAGGCATGTGTACACTGACAGATGAGTAACCAGCCAGGTCCTTCTATAAGGGCCAAGGCATGTGTACACTGACAGATGAGTAACTAGCCAGGTCCTTCTATAAGGGCCAAGGCATGTGTACACTGACAGATGAGTAACTAGCCAGGTCCTTCTATAAGGGCCAAGGCATGTGTACACTGACAGATGAGTAACTAGCCAGGTCCTTCTATAAGGGCCAAGGCATGTGTACACTGACAGATGAGTAACCAGCCAGGTCCTTCTATAAGGGCCAAGGCATGTGTACACTGACAGATGAGTAACTAGCCAGGTCCTTCTATAAGGGCCAAGGCATGTGTACACTGACAGATGAGTAACCAGCCAGGTCCTTCTATAAGGGCCAAGGCATGTGTACACTGACAGATGAGTAACCAGCCAGGTCCTTCTATAAGGGCCAAGGCATGTGTACACTGACAGATGAGTAACTAGCCAGGTCCTTCTATAAGGGCCAAGGCATGTGTACACTGACAGATGAGTAACCAGCCAGGTCCTTCTATAAGGGCCAAGGCATGTGTACACTGACAGGTGAGTAACCAGCCAGGTCCTTCTATAAAGGTCAAGAAAAGGAGCATTGCAATGGGCTATTACACCTGAAATCCATACACCCCAATGGAAAATGTCACCTTAATCTCCTACACAGGGAGTGCATATTTCAAATAGGGTTTACCTGTGTTGGAGATTAAAGACATATATCCAGAGATTTGCTCATTCAGAAAATCATCAAAATTCAGTTTTTTGCACCTCTGGTCACCATATCCAATGACGTAGATTTGAAATTCACACTCCCAATGTGGAAGATTAAGGCAATGTCTAGCATAGGGAGTGTATGGATTTCATCATCCCACAGAGGGGAGTGCATTAGATGCAAGTTACATTCTTTCAGATTAATTTCTTACCATCCGTGGCAGCTTCAGCTTCCTCCCTCTTTCTCTTCTCTCTTTTTCGGTTCTTTTCTTCACTTGCTTTTATTTGTGCTTTGAACTGTTTGAAAAAGTCCTGTTGAAGAAAACCAGATTGATAAACATGAAGTATGGGACAAGCCTGATACTAACAGTTATTAGGGGTCTAGGAGTCTGTATTATTCTTGTGCTGATACGGGCTCCAAGACTAGAGGTAATCCGTATCACACCTTATTTTTAGGGTCAGTCGGGTTTCGCCAATACAACATTTGTGTGCCTCAAATGCAGAGTGCATTCCCTCAAAGCGCTGGTGTACATGTCATGCATTAAAGAGCCTCATAGTGGGCACTGTATTTTAAACACGCAAATAATGAATAAAGGGTAATTCATCAGGCAAAAACAAATAAATAAATTGTTTGCTTATCCATAGATCACTTTCAGAAGTTTGGTCGGTCGGTAATTTTTTTTTCAAGTAAAAAAGTATAATGTGAAGTACTTGTTTGTATGTAAAACCCTCACTGACCACAGAATTTCCACCAAAAACAAATTCAATTTAAACCCTACTTGAATTGCATGTACATGTCTGGCAGACTTGAAATACTGCATTTTTAAGTTCAACAATGTTTTACTTGTGTAGACACTGAGGATGATAATACGAAATATCAGAACCCATAGCCAGGTATGACTAGACTGGGGGAAACATGTAGGAATTGGTATTTTACAACATTTCTTTTACATCTTCAATTTTCAGGCGAAAAAGTTCATGACTTTTTTGGTTAAATTGTTAAAAAAACCTTATTTCAAAAAAAGTTCTACGGTCGGAACTGCCGAGACAGTCGGTCGGACGAGAAAAAGCAAATTTTTTTTGGCCTTATTTTATCCCCAAATGTGTCGGTGGCAGTAAAAAGGTTAATTATTATTTAATGTTTTTACTACACCCATTATTTCTATTCTATTAGCACAAACTAGTGTGATTTAAAGAAAAAATATTTTAAGTTCAATGGGGAGTGCATACGCCTAGACAAAGCGTAAGTGACAGAGAGTGTACCAAGCGTAACACTTTGCGCAGAATGTGTTACGGCGCTTATACTGCATCGTGCTTTGCTGTGCACTGTTATGCAAGAACATAGCCCTTGCCACTTAAGTTGCCAGTTTACTGTAATTATAGGTATTTCATGTGATGCGTTTCGACAAATAACAGTGTGCAATTTTGAATAATGGGTCGTTGAGGTAACGGAATGAAAGTTACAGGTCACCAGGTATGCAATGTGCTGTACAAAGAATGCATGAAGCAGCCATTCAATTGCTCACAAAACACAATAATATGCCTTACATGTAGGACTCGGCCAATGCTTTTCTTAAAATTCAAAAAGCCTAAAATCAGACATGTTTATATTCCAATGGACAAGCTGAACACTTCTGTCAGGTGCATTATCATAAAATCAATTTTGAGTCACTCCCAATCAAATGACTCATATTACTTGATGGCCCCACATACGTGTATACCTCACCTGTGCTTTCAGGTCTGCAGACATCTCTCTCACATTAAACGGTTGTACACTTTTTTCAATGCCATCATAAAAAAGCACTCGAAACGCCCCATTTTTCTTTATGCTTAAGATTTTGGCAGGATAGTAGCGACAATCATTCCAACGTGCTAGAACCTCATCACCAATACCATATCCCTGCAATTGAAACACAAAAATAATGAATTAAGGTGTAAACTAGATGGTCACAACTTTTTAAAACGGCACAAAAAATATTACATGAATTGTGGATTCAGTGCTGGACAAGTTTGGAACTGACAAGCTTTGATCAGGAGTAGCTGTTGACTTCTTCAGGACAAAGTACCTCAGAATTAGACATGTAGGCTGCCCCTTGCCTACTCGCCCCTTCCCTGTTGACAAGGGGCAGTCTCCAGTGAACAGCTCTTTTCAGAGCCACCACTTCAATATGTACTTTTATCTGTTGACAAGGGGCAGTCTTCAGTGGACGGCTCTTTTCAGGGCCAGTATTGCTCATTATGTTTTTCAAACAAAGAGGTGTGTCATGCAATAGTTTGCCAACAAGACCTTGTCCTTTCAATTATAATTTATTTTGATAAAGAAGTGAAGCTTAGGCAAACTAGCACTATAATAAAGGGGAGAAAAAATCAGAAATGTCCAGATTTGAATCAGCGCGCACTCATGATTACATGCCGTTGAATTCACAACCACACGCACACCACAACAGTTCATGCCGGATCTGCCGGCAAATTTAACAAGCAATAATTTTATTCTCTCGGATATGTCACACAGCCAAGTAAATTAATTATAAAGAGAGATGCTATCTTCTGCGTTCTAGTAGGACATCATTCAGTTAAATATTAAATGTGGGACCACAAAGGATACATGATACATGAAGGATACATGAAGATTAAAGCTCAGGCAAATAATTTCTTTTTTGCTTCAATTTATAAATGTGCACTTGAAACAAAAGCAACCTGCCTTTTCTGATTCAATCAAAATGGCAATGCTGATTACAGGTGACCTGTGAGGGTGGTTTTTTACACAGGATGAGTCCATGAGCTATGCTAAAATGTGCTCATGTTCAAGAGGTGCATATTTACAAATATAGGCCCTATATCTCAAAAATCAAAAGATCTTTTAGAATTAGACATGTAATTGTATGTAATTACTTGTATGTCTCCCAGTAGATACGCCCTGCAACTGTTTTGAACAAGCAAAACTATGTAATAAATCCTCCTTAAGACTGTCCAGTCTTGATTCTGGGTAATGGAGCAATATAGGCCTACCTACCTAACTTTTGACCGCCACTGCGCTGTGGAACAGGCCGTCAAGTCACAGCAACTGACTGCCAAGTAGCCCAATTCTTAGTTTTTGAATTTTAAGCGCACAATACGGGAAATTTGGGCACTTTTGTCCAAATTTGGCCATGCTGTATTGTCTATAATAAACACTCCCCTCTAATAAATGCTCCCCCTTTAATAAACGCTCCCTCCAATTTCTCAATAAAAAGTTGACAAGTATGCAAACATTTCCATGCTATATCATGTGAGTAAGCTTAAACTTGCATCTGTCATGTCAGTGACAATCGCTAAATTGCATGGACAAAACCTATTATGACTCAAACTTCTATCCAATTCATGAACTAATTATGGTAGAATTTCACTAATTGCATGCACTTACCGATGTAATTTTGTTCTATTTAGCACGAAATGTCATTTTCCACACGATTCTGTGGGCACCACCATTAGTAAAGTAGTAGTATTGTTGTCATAAATCCCTAATTTCAACAGGAGCACCATCGGGAAATCGGTCCTGATTTTTAAATTTTTTTCACTGAAAAATCACTTCTAATAAACACCCCCCTTGTGGAAAAATGCAACGCCCAGGGGCGTTTATTACAGACAATACCGTAATTCATCCAATTGGGTGGAAAAGCACTTAACTTATAATATGCTTCAATAAATGGTCACAAAACCTATTGTTATTGCTATTCGGAACTTCCGAATCTCAACAAACCTTGAAATTCGGCTAAACATGCTAAATAAAAGGAAAATATATCAATATCGCTGCCATGCCTCAAGTGACAATTGCAAAAGTAGCCCAATTTTAAGTCACAGAGCTTTTCTGAGGCCTGCACGGCCAGCAATTTCCAAGGCACCCAATTAAACGCCTAAGTCGCTGCATTGGAGGCCTACTACAAAACCTAAAAGTAATGTGACCCTGCCTCCAGTTATCTCAAAAATACTCACAGCTAAAATCACCTTCCTCTTCATACCCATACACCACTGCATTATATACGGTTTTACCCAAACTTTTCATTGCCAAGGAGCAGCAAGTTGGCTCGCCAGGCCATGGTGAATGACTCTTGAGTAACCTAATTTTGAAAGATTCCAGACACCCGCCCAAAACCGAATACTTGAGCGGTTTCACCAAAATTCGGAACATAAATTGCCCAATTGGGTGGAAAAACACTGCTAATTGTTTCTGACTGATCCATAAATGGTAAAAAAACCATTGTTATTGCAATTTGGAGCTTCAGAGTCTTATATAATTTGACTAAAATTGAAAGAAAAATAGGTCAAATTACTGATACAACCTGACACTTGCAAAAGTAGCCCAATTTTAAACTAGTAGCACATGGGTTTTTGAGTAGCGGCAAACTATCCTCCAGTATCCCAATTGTGCACCTACGGCATGGCGTTGGTATCACTGTATATAGAGGTCTACATGTAGCAAAACTGAGTTATCGTAAACACTACCCGAACACCTACCCTAACCCTTAAAAGTTATAGTGCGCCTGGAGCACTGTGTGTGGACTATAACTCAATTAATCTCTTGTTTTATTGACTGGTCTCAGTTCCTCCAGCATCTATCTGATATCGTAGTGAGAAGACCAGACCAAACTCAACTGAGGGGACACAATTGGTCTCAGTTCCTTCAGCATCTATTTTATATTGTAGTGAGGAGACCAGACCAAACTCACTTGAGAGGACACAATTGGTGTAAGTTACTCCGGCATCTCTTTGATATCGTATTGAGGAGACCAGACCAAACTCACCTGAGGGGACACAATTGGTCTCAGTTCCTCCGGCATCTCTCTGATGTTGCCTGCCTGAACACTCTTCTCCAGGCCATCATAAAATCGTACTCGATAGGATCCATTGGAGTTGACACCGCGTATCTTACCCTGATAGTAGCGTGTATCAGACCAGCGTGCCAAAACTGTATCCCCAACAATGAACACCTGCAAGAAAATGTGATGTATTCCAGGAAAGTGAACCAACATAATTATGCACAAATGAACGAAAACTGCACACATGTGTTTTTCATGTCATGGCTCTTTAAATTTCCAAGGGGTTCAAATGGGAGAAAATGCACCCTAGGTTTATTTACCAATTCTCACACATAGAACCAAGTGCTTCGTTACCAATTCCCACACATAAAACAAATGAAGTGCTTCATTACCAATTCTCACAAATAATACCACTTCATTACCAATTCTCACACATAAAGCCATTTCATTACAAATTCTCACACATAAAACCACCTCATTACCAATTCTCACACATAAAACCATTTCATTACCAATTTTCACACATAAAACCCAGGCATGAGACTGCACTTTCCTAAAAAAAACTGAAAAAACTGAAAATGCGCATGAAATTGGGCAAAAAGTACCAAAAACAGGCTGAAATTAAATAAAGTTGCGGAAATTTTGACTATAAAAAAAACTGAATTCAGTTTTTAAACTGAAAATTCTCATGCCTGAAAACCACCTCATTACCAATTTTCACACATAAAAACCACCTCATTACCAATTTTCACACATAAAACCATTTCATTACCAATTCTCATACATAAAACCATTTCATTACCAATTCTCACACATAAAACCACCTCATTACCAATTTTCACACATAAAAACCACCTCATTACCAATTCTCACACATAAAACCATTTCATTACCAATTCTCACACATAAAACCACCTCATTACCAATTTTCACACATAAAAACCACCTCATAAAAACCACCTCATTACCAATTTTCACACATAAAACCATTTCATTACCAATTCTCATACATAAAACCATTTCATTACCAATTTTAAAACCACCTCATTACCAATTTTCACACATAAAAACCACCTCATTACCAATTCTCACACATAAAACCATTTCATTACCAATTCTCACACATAAAACCACCTCATTACCAATTTTCACACATAAAAACCACCTCATTACCAATTCTCACACATAAAAACCACCTCATTACCAATTTTCACACATAAAACCATTTCATTACCAATTCTCACACATAAAACCATTTCATTACCAATTTTCACACATAAAACCATTTCATTACCAATTCTCACACATAAAACCATTTCATTACCAATTCTCACACATAAAACCATTTCTTTACCAATTCCCAAAAACCAACCTCATTAACAATTTTCACCAATAAAACCATTCCATTATAACCAATTCTTACACAAAAAACCATTTCATTACCAATTCTCACACATACATAAAACCAGTTCCTGACCTGAAACTGACCATCAGGGAAAAAAAAAATGAAAATGCTTTTAAAGTTAGAGCGGTTACCGCACCACAGCTGAACCATGGGCCTTAGGCATTATATTGTGGTATACCACTGTCACCCAGAGGTCATACATTCTTGGGATAGGAAAAGGACCTAAAATAGGAATACTGACCCGAGTCTTATTATGAGTGTCTCCTCCGGAAATTATTTTTATTATATTCTTTACTTTTTTCTCTTTTATTTGACACCACTCGGGGTCATATCTTCTTGGGATTTCAAGATATGAGAAGGACCCAAAATATAAATATTGACCCGGGTCTTATGAAGAGTGTCACCCCCGGCAGGAAAATTATTTTTAATTGTACATTGTTTGCTTCTTTCTCTTTCATTTGACACCACTCAGGGGGTTATACCTTCTTGGCATTTCAAGATATGAGAAGGACCCAAAATATGAATATTGATCCAGGTCCTATGAGGATTGTTACCCCTGGTGGGAAAATTATTTTTATTCTTTACTTTGTCCTCTTTCATTTGACACCACTCGGGGGTTCATACTTTCTTGGCATTTTAAGATACGAAAAGGACCCATATGAATATTGACCTGGGTCTCATGTTGAGTGCCACTCGGGTGGGCAAATATTTTTATTATATTCTTCACTTTTTTCTCTTTAATTTGACACCACTTGGGGGATCATACCTTTGTGGCATTTCGGCCAAAAGGTTAGTCAGTCAATAAGTAAGATACGGTACACTAATATAGGCTGATACCATTTCATGGTTCAGCAAAAACCAGGAAAATACGGCAAAATCATGATAAAAAGGCTCAAATTGGCTGAAAATAACAAATAATATGTAAATTTCAGGAATAAAAAAAGGGGAAATCTGCTAAAAGAGGAAAAGTTTCAGGTCTGCACTTCATTACCATTTCTGTCACATTTATAAAACCACATTCTCACATACATGTATCATTGTATAATTAATGAGCTAATTTGAATAAATTAGGCATGGGAACATTAAATGCATGTACCATTAAACGCACGCATGATCCGTTAAACGTTTAGCAATTGTGGTAAACGTGTAACATGCAAGTCATTTTCAACCTTGAATTTTCCATTTTTCAATGCTAATCAACAGTTGAAAGTAACAAAATCTGAAGACGACGACCTTAATAATTTACATGAAACTTGCTCAAAACATTCATTTTTTTAAAACATTAATATGTCGAAATAATGCCCAGTTTCCAACATGTTTAGGCTGTTGACTTCACGCTCGCGAATTTTACCTTATGTTGGCGCCATTGGTACTAGAAACTCCGGTTTTGTGAGGTGCACCACACCTATCGTATATTCATGAAATCTTGCCGCCAGACGGGGCTGGATCAATGCGTGTTAATATGTTAAATGCACGCATCACTGATGCGTTAAACGTGTGGGAAAATAAACGGAATAACCCATCCCTAGAATAAATGCTAATTAAATGCAAATATGTAAATTAGAGGGCGGCTTCACTATACTACATTAGACGATATTAAAAACACTTTGACTAAGTTTCAAGGCAAAAGTATGCAAAATAAATGTACCATGAACATTTATGCATGCATTTTTATCAAAATATTGGCAAAAATTACATAGGCCTAATGAGCTTCTCCAGTCATTTTAGTTCATTAACTTTATTGATTATTGATAAAAGCAATAAGATATAAAGCAAATTAATATAATGTGAAAACCATATAATTGGCATATTGAAAAGTATGCTTTGCTCTACTCAATTAATCTATTTAAAACATGTTTAGAGCACTTCCATAGTTCCATAATGCCTCAAATACCACCTTAAAACTGTGCGAGATGGAAAAGGTGCAGAGTTCAAAACGCATATTATTTACAAAATGATATTACCTTCTCTGGTGATGTTTCCCTGCGAGGAGCAGGCCTCAGTCGGTTGCTCTTATAATCCATCCACTCATCAAAGCGGGAGTTCCAACCATCAAAATGGATTAAAACGGTAGAATCCTCTTCATCCACTTGAACTATTTTAGCTGGATACCTAGATACAAAATCACAATATTATATTATACACACATCACACACACCCCCACACAAAATATAAGCACCTACCAAAAAGTAATTACTACCCTTAAGGCCATGGGATTGAAAGTTTTAGATTTGCTTCTGTCACTTTTTCAAATCACACTATTATTACTTCATTCATGAGTGCACAGATCGAAGCGGTTATATCGGGATACGATCTAGAACTAGGGAGCCCTAGGTGCCAAAGGTAAAGTGTTCACAAGCAGCGTATCGATTCAGAACTTAAAATCTTTGTTTCAGAGCCTTGTTTTGTGGAAATCATGATTTTTTTTTTTTAAATAATGGAAATTTCATGCGGTAAATTTCAAAGCATGCGGGCAGTGGACGCAAATCTAAAACTTTCATTCCCATGATCTAATGAATGATCATTATTCCAAAATAGTTGATCATATGCAACATTAACCCTACTATTAACCCTCTAATGGTGGATTAAAGGCATCATAATATGCCCTCAAAAGTTTGGCTCATGGGGCTGCAGGAAAAAAACTATAATCTAGAGAGTGCCAAAACTGTCCTTCACCCCATTCTATGGTACGTTATTTATGATAAGAAAAGAGGTACTGCTAGAATGTACCTCATTTCTTAACATACCGTAAAACCTTGTCTACAAGCATAATAGAGTGTTTTTGATCAAAGCTAAATTAATACGAGACAGCCGTAAATATGCCAATACAATAGTATTTGTTTGTATGCTTGTATTGGTAAATAATTTACTCAAACTCCATAATATTATAGTTTCGTCTCGATTAATTTAACTTTCACCAAAAGCACTCTATATGCTTGTAGACGAGCAGGAGTCGATTTAGAAAATAAAATTTACATGCACAAGTCACATTTTTCACAAAATGGGCTGAATAACACAAAATTTTGCATGTACAGGCAAAAATTCTACATGCACAGAGCCAAAGTTACATGCATTTGTGCATGTAAAAGCCCTCTAAATCGAGCCCTACAAGGTTTTACGGTATATAATGAACAGAACCACTTGTCTTGAATCACTGAAATTTCAGTGAAGTAATTGGATTCCTTGCAGCTTCTTGAAAGGTTTTGAGAGATGTACTTCAGCATAAAGGGTTTAATGACCAGTAACTTACCATTTATCAGAGAAATCTTGAGCTTGCAACTTAAACCCTGGTCTGAACTCAAACCCAGGTCTCACCATCTTCCCTCCTTTGGTTGATGATGCTCCACTCTTTCTCCTCTCTCGCTGGGTTTCTGTCATCTGCTCTTCTTTCTTACGCTGCTTGTTAGAACTATGTGTACCTGAAGATTCTTCACTCCTATTGGATGCAACTGATGGCGACCTTTCTAAAGGATGTTCTTGGATTTCTGCCTTGTCCTACCGTCTTGTTTCATGTACAGGGTGAATAGGCAAATCAAGACTTCTGAAAGTCTCTCTTGACCCTTCATCCCTCTCCAACACACCTGTGGATGTCATTTCACATTTGACACCCTCTGATTGATCAGTTTTCTTTAAATCTCCACTATGCCCTCCAATTTGCTGTTGTTCTTGTTGGCTTTGCTGCCCCTGATTATCAGCATCTACTGATTCCTGATTTGATTTACTATCTGCACTAACTGCTTTTCCTGTTTCAAGGTTTCTGTCAGCACCTTCCTTAACCTCACTATCAACTTTATCAACAGCTTTTTCAATATCAGCAGCATCCATAACAATTGTTTGGTCGCTGTCACAACTGTCATCTTCATCCCCTCTGTCAAAACCTTTGTCTGAAATTAATTTATTTTGCCCATTGTTTTGTTCATTAAAATTACCGTCTGTTGATTTTTCTCTGGCATCTTCTGATGCATCTGGCTTTACATCATTACCACCACCAGTCTCATCGTCATCATCACTCTTCTGCTCTTGGGACAATCCAGGGTGGTCAATAGACTTGTCAACATCTGCATCTATTATTGATGTCTTTTCTTTACAGTCAGCCTCTGCAGATGTACCTGGCTGTGATTCTTTAGTATTCTCAGCACCCGTATTCAGTGTGTTGTCAGAAGTTTCTGCAGCTGATGACGTTTCTTGCTCCATTTCTTTGTCAGCTTCATCATCTGAAAGAACCAACACCCAATCCTCACCAGATTCAGCCATCATATTCCTGTGAGAAATGAATCAATGTATGTGCTAAATTGGTTATTGCATTTAAGCTGCAGAGTGGATTAATGAAAATGTAGGTAAATATGCAAATAAGCTCATCAATATTTATAAATATGTAAGCTCATTAATTTTCATAAACATGCAAATAACATGACACAAAACTATACAGCACTTCAGACCGCCATATCCAATCACCATTCCAAAATTTCCAAGTTTGAAGTTGATCGGTTATTGCGTTTTTAAAATAAGCTGCAGAGTGGATTAATGATTGTTAAGTTTGTTCACACAGCTTGTTTACAAACCTAGAAGTTTGTGGTTGCATTGTTGCTCCTTTTGACCATGTTCCGATCAACCAAATTATCTGGGCTGGAAGCCATCAAGAGTCAAAACTATCATGAATATTGATGAGTTTAAAGAGGTTCAGCCAATCAGAAAACCTCTTCATATTTTTCCTCATATTGCCTCTACAGTTAAGAAAAAGGCATAACGCATGCTGATTGGTTGTATGTTCTGTTCTGGCCAGGTTGTGACCTTGTCCGGGGACCGGGGACGTCATGTTTAATGCTGGGCCAGTAGGGATCTGACATCGCTGAGCTGAAGGATGGCTTTTGGGGTGTTGGAATAGATTGAAGTAGGGAGAAGACACGATTTTTCTTTCACTTTTCAAGAATGAAGGAGAAAGCACAAAATCCCAAACTTGACAAAACTACCCTTTAAGTATGTGGTCGCATGTCATAAGGTGGTGTAATTTGTGTTATATGGTCAAAATTGACAAAAAAAGTATTTTTTGATATGTTATAGTTAATATTACCCTCTAATCATTCATACTGATTTTTAGTTCAAAATCCCTCTCGTTTTGGCATAATATCCCAATTAATGACTAATTAGTGTATAGGCGGCAATGTAAATCTGAAAATTCAACCATGCGTTTTTCTCAAATTGGACCATCTTCATATAAAATACCCCACAACAAATATATCTGAATTAAGATTTTGTCCAATATGCCAGGATATGTTCACAACATAGTGATGTACATGTATCAGTCTCACCCTTTTTGCATGACCACATTATGACATGCAACCAGTTGACATTGACTCCAGTGTTCCCCAAGGAACGGTCATCGGCCCGCTTAGTTTTCTCATATTAACGACCTGCCTGATTGTGTCAGTAGCGGCACAAAGACAAGACTTTTTGCTGACGATGCTTTTGTTTACCGTGAAATAAATTCTCCCGGAGATGCTACCATCCTTCAACAAGATTTGGACGCCCTCACTAAATGGGGTTCTGATTGGTTAAAGGTGAACCTCATTGAAAATAAAGTTATATATCAATGGAAAGCTTATGATGTCAGGAAGCAGAAAAGAATATTTTTTATTTGCATAGCGTACCAGGCTAGACATAATCTCCATGCAAAGATTGGATATTGGCACCCCCCCTAAATTACAAAACGAAATCGTTCAAATTGGGCGCTTTCGTTGATGACGTCAGCCCAGGGACACACAGTTACTTCCGGGTTTGATTGTAAACACAATGTCCGTGTATTACTGTGGCATGCATCGGGCCAATGAACGAATTCAGTCATTGTCAACTTACTTTACATGAAAAATATCTTCAATAAAATAAGAATAACATGAAGGAAATATCATGATCAAATTAAGAATGAAGTTCCTGAATAAAGTGTGTGGATTTAAAAATGGGAAAAGTGCTGGTCGGGTGATTTGGGATAGGCCAAGCCATCCACGATATGCATAGGGAATATTACAGTAAAGCACGAAGAGCGAAGATTCGCCGAAGAACCGGAATGAAAACAGATTACAAAAAAATAACTGCTAGTGCTACCAGTTCAGATCGTCACACCAAGTTGAGATGAACTTATCACAAGGAGAAAATGAAGGAATAGAATAAGGTACATGTACAGGATTTTTTAATTATTTCTTAGCTTTACAACCGGTCATGTATGATAGGCGAACTCGTATATAGATACATACGGGATGAGCTCAGTGACTGACTGAGTCTCACTACGCCGAGTGTTCAGTATCCGCGACTGTACTGTACTTGCAGACAAAATGACCAATTTGATATTCACATTCCAACTTATTGCTACTTCATCAGCAAAATGTATTCCTGTAAATGTTCCAAATATAAGGGAACGATTGATCAAATTTGCTGAAACACCCCATGAAACACAGAGGACGAAGCCCCGAAGCGAGTCGCTGTGTTTGTGCATATCCGTCCCTGCACTTCAGCAGCAATTTACGATCGTGTTCGGTAATCCATGAAACACATGAATGTTTCACTTTTTCAGTACCGCATACACTGATTGTACTATCATTAAAGAATCATGACACAAGTGACAATATTTTAATTTTATTCAGATTTCAGAATTCCATCAAATAACGGTCTACTAAGCCTAAATTGTATTTATTTTATAATAAAGTATCTGCCCGAATATCTGTTTCTTTCAATCGCGATTGTGTGGAAAGAATGTATTACCGCAATACGCTAAATATGAAAACCTTTATATGGGCTGGATTTGATGAAATCGGCGTTTTTTATTAATTTTGGATTACTGCAAGCGATATTTTTTAAATCAGACATTTTACAATGAATCAAGAATATATAGGGAATGTCACAAACAAGTATTTAATTTGTTATTCGATCATGTTTATTCAGTCCATGACATGAACGGTAGCAGCAAGCATTTGCGCATGGGATTGATCCCAGCGAAATTCAAACTCAATTACCCAGTTATACCCAGCCAGTTATGACTGATTTTGTCAAAATTTACGGAAAATTTATGTGTTGACAATAATTCTATTATTTCTAATATATATAGAAGGAACCAGCAACTTGAAGATTCCTCTAATTTCAAGCTTTATTGTGAAAATCAGACTTGCCGGGCAGCTTGCAAAGTACAGGAAGCAAGTCTTGTTTACACGTTTCGAGTAAGATCACGTGACTGCGAACCCTGAGCTTACGCCACGAGCATTCCCAAGGTCATAGGCGATTGATTTGGGTGCTTTTTGGGCGCCTTAAAAAGACCAAAAATTCAATCATTTTTTAATTTTTCAGCTTTATTGGCCATCAAAAAAATCGGAAAAAATAATTTTTAATATCCTGACATCATAAGCTTTCCATTGATATATAACTTTATTTTCAATGAGGTTCACCTTTAATGACATTTAATACTGACAAGTGCTATACCATGCACTTCACGACTAAGAAGACTGTGCTTACTTCTGATTACTCGCTTTGTGGAAATAAACTGGTGTCTACTAAGACCCATCCATATCTTGGTCTCCAATTTGCTAACAATCTGAAGTGGAAAGACCACATCCAAAAAGTGACCAGTAATTGCAGAAGAACCATGAGAGTCATCAGAAGGAATTTCCGTGCTTGTTCAACTGATGTCAGGTCTCGCCTGTACCAATCCTTGATTCAGCCGAAGCTAAATTACGGCACAGCTGCCTGGTACCCGTCAACCAAAGAAGAAAAACATCTCCTTGACATGATCCAGAGATCTTCAGCTCGTCTTTGCTTCAATGACTACTCCCGTGATTCAAGTGCGACTCAGATGCTGACCAAACCTTAATCGGTATTGAGGGTTCCAATGCCAAAGGCATGCTGCCTCTTTGCTTAAAACAAAGTTCCAAAAAGGCTTAGTATTGTTAGATAACAAACTGTCACCGATCACTTCAGAAACATATCTCTTATGTGCCTCACGAATACTACGATCTATGTTGCAGCGCATGGTTTTAAATTTTTCCCATTCTTCTGCCTTGCCAGACTTTTTGGCTTTATTATAGAGCCGCTGTTTTCTCCGGATAGCACGTTTGGTGCTATTTACCCATGGAAGATTGAATTGAGAGGAGGACATCTTATTGGGGATATGCTGGTCCATTGCCTCACTAAGGCCTTCAGTGAACTTAGTCCATAACTCGTCCACAGACGACTGTTCAATGAATTCATCTGTATAGGAGTCACTTAATTTATCAAGATCTTTTGTCAAACTTTCCACATCAGCTTTTTTGAACATATACACTTTGCATTTTGGAGGTCTACTACGCTGAGGTTTAATCAGGGTGTCAATGCGCACAATTTCATGATCACTAATCCCTGCGATCACATCAACATCTTGAACCAAGGTGGGAATGCTAGTAAAGCAAAGATCCAAAATGCTGTTGAGGCGAGTAGGTTTCGTAACAATCTGGTGATAGTTCATGTTTGCTGAAATGTCCATCATTTTCCTGCTAGGACCTGGGTATCTACCCCTGGTTTAAGGTTACACAAAAAGCGTATAAAAAAGCATTATAAAAGGCGTATAAAGTTGTTCTCTAAAACAGAGTTTTCTCAGTAATCAAATATCGCAGCTGGCGAGTGAAATGTTGGATGTAGCTTAACATTTTTGTGTGTGTTATATACAAATTATTAGAATAAATTTGAAAATCCTTCGTTTAAAGCATTTTTACCCACCATGTTCACAAGATCAAAAACACGTTCCATGATATAAATCCACACCGAGCGATTGTTTTCTTCTTGGGAATGGGAATCTAATATGAACAATTTTTGTGGGTTCGAGTCTCCGTGTGGCTGAATTTTTTTTTTTTTTTTCTCTCTTTTCTCATTTTTACTTCCTTTCTTTCCTCTTTTCTTTCTCCCTTTCTTTTTTCATTTCTTTTTTTTTTCATTTCTTTCTTTCTTTCTTTTTTGTTCATTTTCTTTCTCTCTCTTTCTTTCTCTTTTCACTATTTCTTTATTCTTTCTTGCTCCTTTCTTTTTAGTTTTATTTGATTGATTCGCTGAGTGCAGTGAATCGTTTTTGATTGTTTTTCACTTTATATAATTCAGAAATTTGTAGGCCTGCTAAGTCTGTCTTGTTGATTTTCATCCCAAATTCGATTTACAAATAATTGCTTTTTGATATTGTTGTTGTTGCCTACCCTTAGTACATTGTATAAATCAGGGGAATAGCAGCATTGATTTCATCAAAGATATCAAGGCTATAAATTCAAAATCAACACATTTTCCAGGGCGTAGCTTGACGAAGTGCCCCAATCAATTTTAAAATTGATAAAATCCTTGTGAAAATTGCGAAAGCGGCTTGTGCCACCCCGGCATCCGAGCTCGAGCTAAGCCAAGTTTCATAGCCTTTTCATGTCTTGACCGTGGATCGATATTCTATTATAAGTAGGCCTACGTCCCGGTACGCTTGTTCATTTTCTGCATGGCTGTTTCTGTTATGAACTTACGCCCCTCTGAAATCAAGCGCATGAAAAACTCTCGGCTAACCTTAAAAGTATTATCACACCAGTCCACATCAGGGAGGTTAAAGTCACCAAGTAACCACACATGGGCATGATTGGGTAATTTGTTTAATGATTCCTGAAGATGATCCATGTAGCTAGTGTCAGTGCTCTGCGATCTATAAAACGCACCAACATAAATGGGTTTGCATGTCTTAATATGGATGCTGGCCCAAATCAACTCACAGTCACTGTCAAGACCAAGTTCAGCTTTGGCAACAAGGTCATTATGAATTGCAATAAAGACGCCACCACAGGCTTTACCAGTATCGCGATCTTTACGGAACATCTGGTAAGGCGGTAAAATTTCACCTGTTTTATGTTTTCATTAAGCCATGATTCAGTTCCGACAATAATGTCAGGCTTTTCACTGTCAATAATGGCCTCAAAAGTAGGGAGCTTTGCCCGTACACTTTGGAGGTTGATGTTTAAAAACCTCAGCGGGCGCTTTAACATGTCAGATTTTCGTTGCGTTGGTTTACGAATGGGTTCGGGTTGCTGGGTAGGCATATTGTTATAATTGTCACTATTAATGCTACCACTACCACTATCCGAAACACAATCAGAAAAGTCATTATCAGGAGTACCAGCACTTGAGAGCGATATTTCGTAAGCATAGATGATGAAAATGATGGCACTTCACATTCAACACAGTTCCAATCAAGCGTAGGTTTGTCATTATAGAGATTATAGGTTTCAGTACTCATATTTATACACACTCTGTGTTAAAATAGCTGTAACTTAAAAAATAAATTGAGTAGAAGTTTCATTTCTATTGTAGATGTTACATGTCACATGCATTTCCAACACTGGTGAATAAAAATGTCACAGCACAACACTAAAATATAAAAAAATGGCAAATTTTGGCCATTTTTGACCTAAAAATGTAATTTTTGCACGTGGAAAAAAATAAATATATATTTTATTGACTTATGTGTCATTATGTCAATCTACTTATTTGGAACAAAAATGTTAATGACGATGCATGTGTGACCTATAGTTTTTGATCTATGGGCCTATAATGATCACATGTGGACTAAATATGCATGATTTTGTTAATTTTTCCAATATTATGCTGACTGAAAATGGTCATTTTTAGTAATTTTAACAAACTTTTCAGTGTTTGGAAAGTGGGAACTTCATTTATATTATGGATATATTATAGTACTTTCGTTTTAAGCTATTTGTAGATCCACTGGTAGCTCGGTTTCCATGGCAGCAGCAATTATATCATCAATTTGACTAATTTCAATGCAGCAAAATCACTTTAGTCAACATTTTACTGCATTGAAAGTAGATAAAATTGCTGCTACCCCGGTAGTGGGCATACTAGTGGATCTTGAAACAGCTTAACATTAAAGTACAATTACATGTCCATAATATTAAAGCCATATTATAACATTTGCTGAGGAAGACGCCCTCACTGAATTTTTAAAATTCCTTTTTTTACCCTGCAAAAATCAAGACTCTAGGTGCTGTAGTTTTGTCAAAATCCGAGATTTTGAATAAAACTCCGGAACCGGCGCTTTATTATTACGATGGAATTAGTAGTCGAACGCATACACAATGTTCATAACACACAGTAGTCTACAGTGCGTATCGGCGTATGAGACGGTGATATACACAACAAAGGGTCGTACCACAACATGACCGAAGGAGTGGTACGTATTAGCATTTATGTGCGCTGGTAGTAAATTCAATTTTCTTTGCTTTGCCGTTGTTGTTCGGCTCAAAAATAAAAGGGGATATATCTGACAGTAAAAGCTAACATTTTATGGCAAAGAAAAGATAATCTATTTGTTTGAAAATGTTATAATATGGCTTTAAGTGAAGTTCCCACTTTCCAAAAACTAACAAGTTGGTTAAAATGGCCATAAAAGACCATTTTTGGCGTAATATTGGAAATATTGAAAAAAAACGTGCTATTTTAGTCCATATGTGAATTTAAAAGGGCCATAGGTCAAAAACTATAGGTCACAGGCATTCACCATCATTAACTTTTTTGTTCAGAATTACATTTTTAGGTCAAAAATGGCCAAAATAGCAAAAAAATATGATTTTTGCCATTTTTTTTATATTTTAGAGTTGTGCTGTGAGCCTGTGACATTTTTATTTACCAGTGTTGGAAATGCATGTGACATGTAACATCTACAACAGGAATGAAATTTCTACTCAATATATTTTTAAAGTTACAGCTATTTTAATATTTGACATTTTTGGTCTAATATAAAAATGTAATTTTCCGTGTTGTACCTCCAATTCCCTGAATTTCTTCTTCTTTTGGACTCTAGGCTACATGTTTGCAGGCCTTGTCTTTTGAGGCAAGTGAGAGTGATCATTCACTCACCTAAAATGAAGCTGAGGAGAGCTTTTTATCAGTCGCCTATTAATACAAGTGATTAAAATCACTCGCCTACAGCTCACTGACTCAAGTTTTGAGGAGAGTGATTTGTCACTCACCAGCAATTTTCAAAAGACAAGGCCTGTCTATGGGATGCCAGGTAACCTATTGTTGTATGTTGTCACAAAGTAAGCAGTAATCTGTTGACCTAACCTTAATCCTATCCCCTCCAATTAGATGTTGATTGACAGGAGAGCAGTCAACGGATTATTGCTTAAATACTGCCATGACTGTGTAGCAACAATAGGCATCTATAGGTTACCTGGCGCCGAGTGTTACTTAGTTGTAGCTTCTTGCTAGTAAAGATCAAGATTAGACTCGCTTGCCAGTTCTATACGCTGTACCTATGTATATTTAGGACTGGCTTACGCCATTTTGGATGTCAATGGGAAATACACACTTAACAACAATTTGCGCAGGACAGAAATTTGAAAAAAATTCTTTAAAATTTCATCAATGTGAATACGTATAAAAGTGGTACTAACCTTATTGTGCTTGAGACAACAAATAATTTTCATGATGCGTGAGATTTTACTCATTTTCCAGCGTTTTGCTTGAGATTTACTACCTAGGAGTGAGATTAAATACTACCTAGGTATGCCAGGCAAACCCTAATTAAGGGTACTTGCCCATGAATTTCATTCAGGGGCGTGTTTGAAAAACGGCACAGCGTATTAGTAAAAAGAATAAAAAATACTAAAATTTACACCAGGGTTCGAACCACTGCCGATACACTATGGATGCTGAACAGTGAACGATGCCACTGTGCCATGGCGGTACCTGTGGTTAATGTTTGACGATTTTCAAAGATATACATATCAACACCTTTCTAGTGTATTGAAAAGCAGATTTTGGTAGGAATACCGTCATAGTAAGACATTGGACTCTACTTGTCTGTTTGTTTTTCATTTAACACAAATTAATTTTGATGAATTGAACTGGTATGACTCTTAGGATTCGAAATAAACGACGATTAATTTTCTAATAAATATAATAAAGACGTCCTTGTAATTTATGTCAAAACCAGGGGAGCGACAACACATCCCTACGTGTATAAGCCTACTTGCGCGATCGATACTCTTGAAATGATCCAGACAATAGCATTTGAATATACCGCCCTTATGTATGCATCTGCTTGACATGTCTGGTACCATAATAGCTTCCAATAGCCTACCCCACCGTAAATAGCTCTCTTCATTTCCTCGCCGTGCCAATATATACGTGTCATGTATGTAATTTTGAGACATATTTTGTTCAAAAATGATAGGAAGGGAAGGTTTGCAGCCAGGAAGTGTTGCAGGTACCAGGAAGTGTTGCAGAAAGGTAAGCGTACCATACTCATTATGTATTCAAAATATCACATTTTAATGAATTCGGATGCAAAATCCGAAAAGGGATTGACAGGTCAAAATTCTCACACTAGAAATATTGTGAAATAAAATCAAATCAAATTTAGGCTCCGCAAACAACGTCCAATTATTCCCATTGGTGTTTGCTACACGTGTATATAATAAATTATGATTTGGGGCTAATTTGAGAAGAGTTAAAGCCTCGAATTTCAAAATACACCGAATGACGTTTTTTGATCATAAACCTCGTCAATTCAAGACTCTGTAAAAACAAATCAAGAATTTTCTGGGATAATTGCAACTAAAGTACTTGAAAGTTATGATCTAAGCTACCAGATGCATCATTAATTTCCTGACTATGGTATTTAGTCGTGGGAAAATAGTCCCAAACAGAAATGTTTGGTAGACTCATAACCGGTGCGATCTTACCTTTCCGATGTTGATTAAGATACTTCTTGCATCGATCCCGAGATGCGGAAAACCAATAGTCATTTTGTCCCACATAAATGAATAAATAACAAAAACCCCGATCCCCGGTGGACTCACCCAAAAGGTGACGCCACACCATATGATCGTCCCTTATCCGACTTGGGATCCCCTACTCGGACCAAACTTGTAGGGGTGGCGGGGTCGGGATAATCAACATCGGAAAGGTAAGATCGCACCGGTTATGAGTCTACCAAACATTTCTGTTTGGGACTAGACTCAGTACACCGGTCGATCTTACCGTTCGATGTTGATTAAGATACTTCTTGCATCAACATCTGAAAGATCGATCTAGCAAGTAACCGACGGATGGAGGTACAAGATTGGTCAGCATCAGAGCAGGGATCGGGAGCGGGTAGCGATGGTTTTCGCAAGGTCAGAAAAACTCTCCCCAACAGGTCGGGAAAAAAAAAAAGACCACGCGATCACAGACATAAACCTCCTTACTTAATAAGTTTGGTGGTTAAGAATAGCGACACTGGTTCTTACCATGCTGAGTATTCTGTATAGTCTGAAAACCTGGTACCCGTACACCACCGTATTATGATCGCCCGAACAATGTCGGTAAACCTCCGCCCGTCTCTGATTACTAACGTAAGCGGAAGTATCGTAGAGAAGGGCGAAGGTGGCTTCGGGACACCGCCTGCTAGATCTCCTCAAGGGACAACCGAGCGGTATACCCAAGATGATGAGATAGCTCGTGTCGAGTGGGTCGTGGGGACGCGAAACCTTCGCGATCCCGGACCCCACCAACACCTGGACCAGCCATTGCGACAGCGGCTGGACCGAAAGGCTCTGTAAGGGTGATGAATGCGGTCGTGAGTCCCTCGCAAGGCTTGTGTTCGGAGAAATAGTGCTGCAGCGCCTTATCGGACACCCCAGCCTATCTTTGGCTTCAGCCGAACCTTGCCCAACCCTGGGGATTGGAGAGGGACGAATGTCGGTATGCACCGCGCCCGTTCGTAGTCACGAGAACAGAGCGCCGAAACAGTGTCGCTCCAGTGTTTGTGAACACGGAAGCTAACCTCGAGACCGTGTGCAACTCAGCACCGCCGTCCCGAAGCCAACGCCAAACCGGAAAGCCATCTTGAGAGTTACGTATTTAAGCGTCGCTTTTGACGGAAGGTCAAAAGGTGACCCTTAAAGTAATCTAAGACTGTGTTGGGATCCCTTAGGAGGATCACTTTCCTTTTTTTTTTTTTTGCGTTGAACATACCGTCGAGGCGTAGACTAATAAGGTAACCATCGGCTATGATAGTCGACCCGTCTCGAAACCTCGGTGAATGGAGAGGACAGCTGACTTATAGCTGGCCCCAGTGGCCCGCTGAAGTCTTGCTTGGAACTTTCTGTCAGAAACTCCGGAACTAGCAGCACAGAGGCTCTAGCGGGAGAGCTATTTGTCTCATTGCACCAAGCGTAGTATGGAGCCAGACTCTGGCTATACGTACGGAGGGTAGACTTCCGTCTAGCCCGGCGATGAGAAAAACAGCTTCTGATGAAAAGTATCCCTCCGCTGCGTGTTCCCGGGTAAGGGCCATGCAGCTAACTGCAGGTGCTCTAGTGATAGACTGGGTACCTCCGCTCCGGGCATCCGGAGTAGATCTGGTACCTCGGGGAGTGCCAGCGGCCTTGCCGCTAGCAGAATGACAATGCAGTCTTCCCACCCGATCTTGGCCACCACTCTCATGAGTAGTGAGATCGGAGGGACTGCATAAGCTGTCATCCTCCCCAGTCTATGGACAGAGCGTCCACGGTGAATGCTTGGGGTCCGCGACCCTTGAGCAGTACACCGGCAGTGGATGATTGCGATGAGATGCGAACAGATCTTTCGAGGGTGGTACATCCCTTGAAGATCGTCTGAGCGACTCTGCGAGCAAGGGACCATTCTGCTGGTCCCGACACCCTTCCTCGTGACAGATTGTGCGCGAGGATGCTGGTGACGCCCCAGCGATGTGTATCGCTCTCATCGTAATCTGCCTGAACTTGCACCACCCTATCAGGTGTCGTGCATGCAGGCTCAATCGTGGTGGCCCGGAGTCCCCTTGTCTGTTGGGGTAGGCTACCACGGTTGTGTTATCCGTCAGGACAACGGTATGTGATTCCACGATCACCTCCTCGTAAGCGAGGGAGGTTGATGTGAAACTCTGTCTCTATGGCCCCATAGGCCCGAGGCGGAGTCTCCGTGGATGTGGACCCCCAGCCCCGTTTTGGACGCTATGGTGCGTCACTACGTGACATACCGGGGTGCAGGAAACCTGACACCCTGGGTCAAATTGGGCTGATGGGTCCACCACCAGAGTTCCTCTCGCGCGATCTCCGACAACGGAACCGCGAGGATATTGGTGACGACTGGGCCTGCAAAGCAGGCTAGAAGGTGTAGTTGGGTAAGCCTAACGTAGAAACGGCAGCACAGTACGAGGTCTACCATACTGGCCATTAGGCCTACCACCTTCATCCATGCCACAGCGGGTTTTGCCCGAGACTCGGCCAAGAGTCAGGCACACCGCACCATGTTCGTCGCCCGCTCGGGTGAGAGCACCGCGAACCCCTCCGTGAGGGTGATCTGGGCCCCTACAAATAGTGGTGTCTGCGTCGGGACCACGCTGGACTTTTTTGAGCTGATCAAAAAATCCAGGGTCCCGCACCCCACGGACTATCAACCCCATGAGACCCGTAGTCTTCAGTGGAGTGCGTCCGTATATGAGCCAAACGTCCAGGTAGCAACTGATGTTGACACCCCTGTGCTTCAGGTGCGCTGCCACCGCTCTGACCAAGAGTGTTAAACACCCTGGGAGAGATGGACAGGCGGATGGCGGTATCAAAACTGTTAATTTTGATCCTGTACCTAGAAGCGCAGATGCCTCCGATCTTGAGAGGCGATTGGCATATGCAGATAGGCGTCCGAGAGATCTAGCGATGCTGTTCCCATGCCCCTGATGGGGCAGGCTAGCACCGAGGCGAGAGTCCCCATTCTGAACCTCTTGGGCCTGAAGAAGCGTGTTCAACAGCCTGCGGTTCCGGATGGGGCTCCGTCGCCTTGTCTTCCTTGGAGCCAATGGCTCCAAGATCACCCGTAGAACGGGGGTAGACCGGGACAATCGCCCGCCGTGAGAAGCTGTGTGATCCCTGTCAGTAGTGCCCGGCGCTGGGGGCCGTCTGACGGCACTACTGTGGACCTCTGAAATGTGCAGGCGAATGTGGGAGACTGGGTTGCCAGTCTGTAACCCCCACTCACCACTGACCATACCCAGGCGCTCAAAGAGATGGTTTCCCACCTCTGGGTGAAAGCCATAAGCGGTCGTCCACTGGGAGATCCCCCTGTGGAAAAACCGCTGAGCCCCAGGAATGCTCTGCCTAGCTTCCCTTGGAAGAGCGCTTGCTCTTCTTCGGGCTTGCCAGCTGTTCCTGTGCTACCCTTGCGCCTCCCAGAAATGGGTGCTGCAGAGGTAGTGGGCTCGGGTACTGTTGGTGGTGCACGGCCTGCTGAAGTCGGAGCTCCTACCCATGGTAAGGGCAGTTTCCGACCTCTTCAGAGTGCTCCCGTTGGTAGCTTCTTTGCACGGTCCTCCACCGTGGCGCAGAAGCATCCAAAGAGAAAAAGGACCCTGCCTTTCCATCGCGTTGAGCGATTGGAGTGGCAGGCCCCTCCCCGGCGCTGAGTGGACACCCTATGGGCTAGGCCCATGGAGCTCTCGTTGAGGCTAGCTGTTAGCACCGCTAATAGGCTCACCTCGCGGAAGAGCTCAGATGTTGTCTGAGCGTGATACGCTTGACGACATCTGGGTCCCTCTCGGATCCCCTCAGGTAGGTCCCGTGGTCCTCCCGCGTTACACGCAGAGGAAGCGTGCAAGCGCGCGGCGTCATAGCTCTACTGGGCTCGACAGCCCGACGATATCTACCCGTGAGGTTTGCCGGGGATGAGAGTGCAGGCGTCCCCTGTGAGGAAGCAGCAGCTGAGCATCCTACTGAAAGGATCCCTGGTCCTCCTCCATGGACTCCCCCTTAGGGGTGTCCGGAGGAAGATCAGTGCTGTTGCTCCCCTCGCGGGGCAGCGGGGAAGGAGATTGTAGTGATGTCACTACCGGACTCAGCTTCCGACTCCTTTCCCTCGCCCACAGTATCCGTATCATGCTCCGATGATGGCGGTAACTGAGGACGGGCATCTGAAAGCGGGTAAGAAGGCATAACCACTGTGTGGCTCGCCGACTACCTGCCAGCAGAAGAGGGAGTACTCCGCAAGACCCTGAGGTATCCGCCATGGCACCACTGGGTCCGCATGCTCTCGCAGCCGTCGTCCTAGCGCTAGCAGCACGGGGCCTACCCTGATCAAGATCTGGGTTAGCCCCAAGCCGGCTGGCCTGGTCAACAGCTGATGTTGGTACTGCGTGGCCATCGCTAGGCGACACTTGCCACGGTGCTGGGCCGTGGAAGAAACACCCTGCGGCGGGTACCACGGGCATACCCAGCCGGCAGCTGACCCTGAAAGGATCCGCCACCAGGGTAACCCCATGGTACTGCAGTACCAGCACCGCCTCCCCTTGTTGCCACAGAGACTGTGGCGACTAAAGCGGTGCTGCGGTACCGGTCGCGGTATCAGCGTGGGTACCCGTGAGGGTTCCCAACTGTGGACCGCTGTACCCTCGCCATACTGCGTTCCCTGTTTGGGGGATCAAGCTGTGTGCTGGCGTGGTACCGGTGCGGTACTAGCATGGGTACCCGTGAGGGTTCCGGTTGTGTACCGCTGTATGCGTGGTTCCAGCGTAGGTGCCCGTGAGGGCTCCGGCTGTGTACCACTGTACCCATGCCTCACTGCGTTCCCCGCAAGGGATCAAGCCGTGTGTATGGGTACCCGCTATACCGCTGTCCCTTGGCTAGAGGGAGCTTGCCTAGTACCACGGGTAGCTGGCGTGCATACCCCGATCAATCACCTCGCCACCTGAATAGGCAGCGTCAATCAATGGAGCTATGCCCTGTTGATTTGACAGTGATCGATCAAGAGAGGGTAATTGACCCATTGACGGTAATGGATCACCCACGCTCCGCTGGCTCTCGAGGACATAAGTGGGTTGTTGATCAGCTAGGCTGTTCAAGCTACTTACTGTACCCTCTAGAGCTTCGCCCAAGGTCGCTGTGTGTGGCGGACCACTCACGGCAGCTATGGGCGGGTGCATAGCGGCTACCACTGAAGTCAAGCCGTAGCTCGTCTTTGTAGCTGCCACCGAATGCACCTGGGTCGCTGTCCGTGAGAGACTGCGAGCCCAACCCCTGAATAATCGCCAGCCAGTCCCTGTGGACAGCCAGCAGCTATTCTAGGGCCCAGGGTATCACTCGGCGGTCCCGCCATGGGCGCTGCCGTGTGACAACCCCAGTTGGTTCTGCTAAGACTACACCCACAGCGTTAGCAGCGGTATCGTCTCTGCTGAACCCATGCATGCTAGGGTTCAACCCAGGCAAGCCCGGGTACCCTTGCATGCTGCCCGTCGCTGGCTACTACTGTGGCTGTTTGAGCCCGTAGATATGCCTGCAACAGACGGGTGTCCTCCTGCTAAAAACCCGTGAGGATTTTAAGCTAGAGGACTGGTATCCTCCTGCTACAAACCCGCTAGGGTTTTCGCTGGTGGTTACCGCTCTGCTGCCTGCTACTTTGCTCCGACGTATAGTCAGTGCTTTCGCTGGCTGCTGAGCCTTTGGTCGCGCTAGCAGTCCCTGAAGGAACCGCCTGCTTGTCCGGGGACGGAGCCCCTTAAGCAGACCTGCCATGACCCATAGGGGCTGTCACAGCAGAATCTACCGTGTCGACTGGTATCCTCCTGCTGCAAAACCCGCTAGGGTTTTCGCTGGTGGTTACCGCTCTGCTGCCTGCTACTTTGCTCCGACGTATAGTCAGTGCTTTCGCTGGCTGCTGAGCCTTTGGACGCGCTTAGCAGTCCCGAAGGAACCGCCTGCTTGTCCGGGGACCGGAGCCCCTTAAGCAGACCTGCCATGACCCATAGGGGCTGTCACAGCAGAATCCACCGTGTCGACCTTACCAGTGCCCTTGGTAGATTTCTTCTTCGCCGTCTTATGGCGATGACGGAGCCTGTCCCAATCGTCAAGCTGGAACTCGGAGAGTCCTAAGCAAAAGAAAGACATCTAGAAGATCGTGAGCACTCCTGTGGGTGAAACAGAGCGGGTGTGGGTCCGCTCCGTCACCAGGGAAGGGCAAGCCCGACAGGGCGAGGCGAAGCGAGGAGAAAGGGAGGGGGCACTACCCCCCCAACACGCCGACTCAAGCCCAGTAAGCAAACCTGAGCACGGAGGCTGGTCGCTAACGTTAGTGGTAAAGTAAGGACTGGCTAACTTTATTACTAAAATGTCAGACGGGTCCCTACCAATCCCCACCGTATGAATATCTGATTAACTCGTCTTTATTGGACGGTAATGAAGACATAACGATAGAGTAATCACCCTAACATAGCAACAATAACCTACCGTACATGAAATACAATGTGTATGTACAAACATCTATTGTAACTTACAGGCTGCAATGGTTGTTTTACGTGGGAAACAAAATGAATGGCGTCAACGAGCGGCCATTTTGAATTGCTCGTGTGTCCCGTATACAAGCGGAGGCACGATATGTGGCTAAGTTTTGGATCGTTTTTTGTCACTTTTTCGCCAGAAAATGCCGTCAAAACTATCCTCAGCCGAACAATACCGGTTTGGTTTTACCTAAGGTGTGAAACTACAACCGTATATCTCGCCTTGGTCGAGAAATTGATACACAGTGCTATGAACAATCGATGGGCACGTCTGTGTCAGTCGGAGACCAAGGAGGATAAGGCGATCATATGGTGTGGCGTCACCTTTTGGGTGAGTCCACCGGGGATCGGGGTTTTTGTTATTTATTCATTTATGTGGGACAAAATGACTATTGGTTTTTCCGCATCTCGGGATCGATGCAAGAAGTATCTTAATCAACATCGGAAGCGGTAAGATCGACCGTGTACTGAGTCGATTACTTTAATATTTGTGCGGGATTATTTCCCGCCAAAAATTTCAACCAAAAAGAGCATGTAGCCTTAACACATTTGTTAATCAACCAAATTTGCCTAGAACACAATACATATTTTACATAGAAATTTAAAAGAACAGGTAGGTCAAGGAAACCTACATAAATACGTTTTCTATACTTCACTTGATCCAAATATGATTTTTTATGGTGATGAGACAATCGCACATGGAATTTTAGAGGGTTTTTTTTAGCAGTTCCATTAAAAGCTGCTTTCATCATGAGACTAAGATCTAGAAAGTAGAAACACCCCCGAAATGCCGTTTTGGGGAATTTTGCCAGCAGAATTTGATGAAAGTCAATCTTTGACAAGATGTAACTTTGCTACGGAAAGTGCTATGAACAAAAAGGTTTTCAGTTTTGCCTTTCTTTACTCAAGGGCTTCAATGTATATAAAATGATGCAGTTTGATGGCAAATTTGAATTGACCTAGCATACCTATACTACCTTGGCGTGAGACCGTGAGAAAGTGACTCAATGCGTGAGAGTTGACAGCCTAGACTCGCTTGCCAGTCCTATATACGCTGTACCTATGTATATTAAGGACTGGCTTACGCCATTCTGGATGTCAATGGGAAATACACACTTAACGATTTGCGCCGGTTAGAAACTTGAAAAAAAATCTTTAAAATTTCATCAATGTATATAAAAGTGGTACTAACCTTATTATGCTTGCTAATTTAAGACTTGGTTGAAACAAAATTAGGCCTAAGGATCGAATGCATTTTAGTGTCCAAAAAGGAAAAAATTATCGTCAAAGTTCTGCTGAAATCGGCACCGTTGCGAAGGGTTCAGAATTCGAATCGGGAATGAAAATATCCGATCTTTGCGATCAAAAACACAAAATTACAACTTTAAACATAGGCCTACTATTGGCAAAAGACATTATTACCAAACAATATAGAATAGAAAATTTGACATCATTTTCTCAAAATATTGAAGAAATTTGCTCACTAGACATAGAAAAAGTACGTTACGCAATCCAATTCCCGTTCAAACGCGTGGGAAACTGAAAGTACATAATCCCCACTATGACTAGCCTGAAACATCATGGCCAAGGTCTTAGCTAGCCACCCATCTGGCCGTCATTTTAGACGGCCAGTTTGCTCCTGGGACGGGCAAAATTAATGCCTTTGACAGATGATATATCATAAATTGTATGTTTTGAAAAGCCAATTGCCCTTTCTAGTACAAAATGTAGAACCTAAATTGTAGAACAAGGCCATATCAGCACATATTTGAACTCTTTGAACCCCCCAATGGCCTATAGATGTCTGGTAAATATTTTAAAGGTCAAATTAGGACAGGCAAATTTATTCAAATGACGGGCAACCCTCAATTTCTAGCCAAGCCCCTGATCATGGCCCTGTTCCTTCCTCACTAGGGCCATGAATGCCCTATGTACGTAAAAACGGGGCACCATGAACTCACATCGCGGTGATGACGTCACACTGACAGCATCTATTTATAGGAAGAATTCAAAACACGGCGACGATAACAGTCACAAGTCTGATCTTTTACATCCTCAAATTTGTTCGAAAATTTCTAACTTTCGTATGAACAACCGATAGCTTGTGATACTAAAGTTGGAACGTGGAAATATCGTGCTCATGTAACGTACCTTGTTTGGCACATGTACACGGTTGCCATCCAGGGCCCAATGTCATGCATATGAATAAAAACTTCTTCCTCAAGTTAATTATTGTCTCACAGATATGAGGATATTGTTCTTGACATATTAGTGACACATGTGCTATATTCCTTCATCAATTCACCACAACGTTACTCACGAAAAACATCATTTTGTGTCAATTTTTCTCGAGTGATCGCCAGACATCACACAGTCCCCATTGTAAATAGGTGATCAACACATGTAGTGCTGGGCTCACATGTTCAAGAACCGGAATGGTATCACCATCAGTTTGCAATGACAAGTCAACCTTTGCAAATCGGGAGATGGATTGATTTGCCCAGCACTGGATTTTCTCAAATCTTAAATCACCGACGCAGTTGGCAGTTGTCGAAACAACTATGATCAAGCAAGGTTGCAGAATTAAACGGACTCATTATATGGTCGAAATTTGTACTTCAGCGCCCGTGTTTCCTGTTAAAAGTAAGCAAACACTTCAGCTAAGATACATAAATGTTAGCCAAGGCCCAAGCTAAATTGAAGTCAAATTGGACAATCTAAAAAATTGTTTTGATGCGTTTTAAAACTAAAGACACTACGATGACTGACCGTGTTATACTAGCAATCTCTATCTTCTATCCACACATTAACTATTGTGTCGTCGTGGATAGTAGATAGATTTCTCGATCAACCTCAAATGTGCTCATAATTTACGAACGTGCACTAAATTGGTCAATTCTCAAAAGCTGTGTTTGCGCCGTAAGCGCCGGTCTTTGCGTAAGTACGCTTGGCGCAAATAACTGTCTGTGCGTTCCCAAGTTGGCTCTCATGATCGAGAATTTATTATTTTGGCTATAGGCAAGGTCAGTCAAGGCTCAGTCATGCAGGTCGCGCGATCGTGTTATTCTATGAAAAATACGCTGACGCAGAAGGTACATCCTCTCTAGACTGCGGAACTCAGTCCTCAATGATAGTCAGTCATTTATCTTTTGGTCATTATATGACTACATGTATCATTTGAGGACTGAGTTCTTACGATACATCTTTCGAGGTGCAGTTTCAGACAATAGCTTGGGATTATTGGGGCAGAGGTTATCTATTGAATCCTTTCATGACCACTGAAGCATAGTCAAGTCTGCCAAGGACACTCGGCACGCCAATGAACATGATGGAAGACCATGTCACTCTCGACAAAAGAATGCATGCATGTCAAAGGTCATACGACACCAATTTGGTGTTTGTTATGCTCCTCGAAATATGTACCTTACGGTCTACATGTCTATGTCTGCATCCTCTCATGATCGAGAAATTGTTATTTTGGCTATAGGGAAAGTACGCAATCCAATTCCCATTCAAACGCGTGGAAACTGAAAGTGCATATAATGCACTACTCAACCAGTTCAATAATTGGAACTCAAACTCCCGCGTTTGAGAACAGAGTTCTTTTGTAGTTACTACAACTGCTACTAAACAGGCGATCCTGACTTTTAGACCACCTGAGCTATATAAGGTACAAATTGCAAATTTATCATATTAAACTTTTGCAACAAGGTTAAACATGTTCTCAACTGTACAAACATACCTTTTATTCCATCGAACAAGCTTTATTTTGTTCCAAAATTTACGTTTTTATAGCTATTTTTGACGTAAAAGAGCTGGTAGTGGTAACAAACTCTGTGATGCCAGCTCGAAGTTTTCGCGTAGCACAAGCGCTTGATGTACACTCGTTTTGGCGGTAATTTACGCTAGCGTATCATGCATTTTCAGCGTGTTTGACATCGTTTTACTGCGTGGCGCAATTCTGCATTTACATTGTTTATTCAAAATGGCGAATTTTTCGAAAAACGTGATACATTTTACCCCAAAATTTCCCTCATTACTCAAAGCCCTGCCCGTTTTCACAATATTTTAGCTTCTTGGATATCATCGGAAACAGAGATTAGTAATATTAGGTAGGTCACGGTATTTTTAAAGATTTTTTTAGATGATTTTTACGATGAAAAATTTGACGTTTTTAGCTTCTTTTCAAAAATTGGTTTTACTTTTAGCTTGTTAAAAAACGGGTAAAAAATCGTTTTTAGCTTATTGGATATTTTTGCTAAATAGTTTAAAGCTTGACTCCTTAGATGAAACTTTTAGTTTAAGCTTGTTAGAATATTAAACCTTGATGAAATAGTAATATTTTAGCCCTATATAGCGCGGGTGGTCTAAAAGTCAGGATCGCCACTCAATGCATGCTCAAGATGGGGTTATAAAAGCAAAATAAAGAATAGATAGATCGAAGGAAAGGCCAAAGGCATACTCAAAATTACCTTTAGTTCTTTGATTACCAACTGATGTTACACGGGAACTTGAAAACCCGACAAATATAAAGCAAACATAGCAAAAGGCTGAATGGTTGAACTCCTTCGTGTGTTATTGCGTATCAATCAATCAATCAATGTAGAAATTTTGTAAGAGTAAGTACCTTGGTCAATAAAGACTATACGCAAATTCACTGCCTCTGCGTTAACGCATGGTCAACGCTTGTAGCTATGAAAGGCCGAAAGATTTAGGCTAAAATAGATTGTTGGTACATGTATTTCTCTCCTCCAATAATCTCATCATAATTATTTTCACCCCCGTACTCTCTCACCCCATAGTACATTCATACCCTACACTTTCATAGATTGAATCCTCCCTACATCATGTACACCACACATACAAGAAGAACCCAGATGTGGTTGCACATGAACTAAGCATGGATTTGAGTTCCTGTAACAGCTGGCTTATTAAAAATAAATTATCATTACATGTTGGTAAAACCGAGCTCATTTTATTTGGTTCACAGAAAACTTAAAAAGCTTCTGATTTCCACATCTCATACAATGGTCATACAATTAATCCTGTCCCATCCATAAAATACCTTGGTGTCACACTAGACCAACATCTATCTGGTGAAGTTATGGTTGATTCTCTTGTTAAGAAAGCTATTGGCAGGCTCAAATTTTTATAACACACACAATATTTCAACCAAAAGCTTCGAAAAAATCTCTGCTCTGCATTATTGCAGTGTCATTTAGATTATTGTAGCACCTCCTGGTTTACTGGTTTATCAAAGGAAAGTCAACGTAAGCTTCATATCACTCAAAACAAAATGGTTCGTTTTATTTTGAACTTATCCTCGAGAGATCATGTTGGTCAAATCAATTTGGACACTGTCAAACTGCTTGATACCCAAAACAGGGCTAGACAATTAAGGCTAAATCACATGTTTAATATTTTTCACTCACTGGCCACGTCTTATCTTAATCAATTCTTCACAAAAATATCTCATGTTCATATTATACCACTAGGTCTAGTACTTCAAATTTCCATGTCCAGAGAGTAGGATCTTTACCGATCTTACACCAAAAAGTCTTTTTTCTATCAATGCCACACTTGATTGGAAATAGGCACACTAAAACTTTAACAACTATATACACCCTCCCCCCCCATTTACATAACGCACACCTTCATGAACAGTATTGAACACACGAAATCCATACTTGAGCGCGGAATTGGAAAATGTTACTTTTGCGCGCATAAATCCGAATTTATGATTTCTTTCCTATTTAATACAACATAATAGGCTAAATACAATATATTGCGAATATTCTTAAATCTGTACACGAGAAAGACAATAATATTTATATGTTATTTACTTTGTTCTTACGTTTTTTATACAAAACCTTCCCATTTCACACGAAAGATATTCAATTTATTTATTCTCTGAGAACAAACTTTTTCTTCTGCAATTTGTTTTTACTTAAACAATGTGAAAAAAGTGGCGATAGCCTATTTAATGTTTAAAAATATCCAAGATTACATTGGAGTCGGACAAATTCATTATGTTTTTAAGATATTGGAGCTACCATGGGTAAAAAAATCCAATTAATGGAACAATTTCTTATGTAATATTATTGCAGGCAGTCAAAGAGCTTTTAAAATCCACAATATATTCTTAATAACTTTAGAATGTATAGGCCTATTTGATAATGACTATTATCAGAGGGGCCTTTACATACAACATACTTAAATTTAAATGATACGTGCGTACCTGTCTTCCAAATCTAGGTATATCAAACACCCAGATTTGGAAGTTATACGAAGTATATGTATTAGCGTATGATAATTAATTATAGGCCTACATTTAGTGTTGACATCTTCGAGTTCAAACATCCCGTCTTAAAATTGTTGGCATATTTAGAGGATTAGGACACAGCGTATTAAGATGTGCCATGGTCATGGTGAGATACCCGGGGTCTCACATAGCTCCATGGTGGTGTTTTAATCAATCATGATAATTAGTCCGCCATTATTGACAGGCAAGTTTCAGAAATTAAGAAAACAAAATGAATCATGATAACTGTCAATCACAATTATCAAAATTGTATCAAGTGTATGTACATATAAATGTATCTGATATATAAAAAATAAAAAAATTATATAATTAAATAATATATAAGTTTTTCAATTAATTTAGATTTATATCTTTGATTATTTTAGATTTTCGAAAATGACCAAAAAACTTTCCTGGCAGTTCTTACTATATAATAATATTTGACAAAAAATAACAAATTAAAATTAGAACAAAATCGTATTAATACTAGGCTTTAACCAGTTTTGCAAACAAAATCATTGCATTTTTCTTCTTCGCGGCACTGCCTCCCGTGCCTCCTTCACAAACACAAAACACGACCCGTAATTCTTGGGGTATACCCGGGGTATCAAATTGAGAGCAGACTACTTGACCAGGGGACTTTTCAAGCAATCGATCGTACATCAGTGTGTAAAGCACGCGGCCACGGGCCCGGGGACTTGTCAAGCAAGGTACGCCGTCGGTGTGTTCTGGCACTTCGCGTGCTTGGCCTTGGGAAGTTGGGAGCATTGATTGAACACATATCACACCGGGCGTTTCCGTGTAAGTGGCAGCAAATAATCCGCCGCTAACACGCGGTGTAAAAAGGGGGCAAAAGTCAGTGCACAGCACGGAACCCACAAAATATCTCAGAAGCTGCTGCTACTGGCGTTTGTTTTGCTAGATGTGCGCATTTGTCTTTGAAAAAATTATATATGAAATGAATATGAAAATATTTCCAGTCCTTTTAATAGTTTCATGTCAAAGCAGATCTTCTCTGATTTAATATGTTTATAAGACTGTAGGTTTTGAAAGTTTTGAACATCTCAAACTTATTTTGAGGCTTTTTTTTATTTTAAGTGAGTTTGAGTCGCTAAAATAAAAATACACAAAACTCGCAAGCGTTTTTTTTTAAATTTTAATAATGATTTGTTTTGCCATATCATATTTAAATTATTACATGTTTAACACTATTATAAAAAGTATGATGTTAACATATTTAAAAATAAGAGTGGAAAAACGTGCAAAGAACATCGCGATTCACGGCAGTTTGACCAGTGTCAATCATGGTAGTGGAATTCGACAGGTTTCGCTGTACGGTGATCGCCCGGGTGATCGAAATCCTGGCGGCAATTTTGCTTAATTTTGCAACTTTTGGACTTGACATGCCCAAGAATATTAATTGGTATGCTGTTTTCTATTTACTACTAGTATTATGAAACAATTAATTACTACCGAGTGTGTGTATTCTACTGATGTTTCTGAATGCCGATTGACATGATTTATGTGCGAATTTCCGTTCGTGCGCTATACACATATACTAAGAAGTTGTCAAAGTTTGACCGAAATTTTCAGCAATAATCACAAAATATTGCCAATTATTATGTTCATGTAGTTGTTCTATCCCTGTGTAGCAGTTTGATAAAACCTTCTAAGTTACGAATGCTAGAGAAGATATTCTCTGCGTACACTTATCATTGGGGCAAGTTGTATGTGGGACCAGTTTGTATACGTGGGGCGAGTTGTCCGTTGGGGCGAGTTGTCCGTTGGGGCGAGTTGTATTTGGGGCGAGTTGTCTGGCATTCATAATACCATCCCAAATCAAAGCTATTATTGACAAAAATACTTTTAAATAATGCCATAAAAAACACCTTGCCAGAAGTGCGTTAACCCAAGAGTCAGCTGCATTTGTGTAACCTGTTCCTTTCTGTCCTTTTGCTTGTTTTGTCCTCCGTCCCAGGCACCGTGTAAATAAGTTTACACATTTGCAGCTAGACTTTATGGGTTATCCTGGCATTTCGGCTTTTTGGTGTCTTTGCTTGTATCCATGTATTTCATATAAAATCTGTGATAATTTGTGATTGATTATATTTATTGTTCTGGTCGATTTTGCCGAATAAATATGAATAAACTGATGAATGAATGTACACAGTGATACACTTTCACCTGCTATTCTTTATTCATGGAATACCATATTAATTCTACCATAAGGTGTGTGTGCAATGATTATGTGTACCCCCGGGTGGTGAATTCTCAAAGTGGTCTCAAATCGCTCAGCTTGCCCCCCCCTTTGGCCGTGCCACAATATCTCCCCTTTTGACGTGCCAAAAAACCTTTGCCCCCCTTTTGATGTGCCAAAAATCTCCCCCCACACTAAGATTTTGGGGAACCCGAATTTAAAACCTTAAATTGTCTAATATCGTATAATGCAAGCGCAGTGCAGCGAGCAGGAAATTTTTGAACGGAATGTTTTAGTGTAATATAGAAACGGTGCCCAAAATATCTGTGCCAACTTGATCAGTCCCCCCCCCCCCCTCTTCGACCCGCAAAAATCGCTTGTCCCCCCTTTCGACCAGTACCCAAATATGCTTGCCCCCGCCCCTTTTGGCATGCCAAAAAATCTTTTCCCCCTATAATTCACCACCGTCCCCGGGGGTACACATAATTATTGCACCACCCCTAAGTTTTACTCATGATAAGAATTAAAAGAGCATAATCCGTTGGCTAAGGACATTAGGGGGCCGGGAGGCGAGGAGCACTCGAATATGAAAGTGACGTACCGGTACATGTGCCCACTAGCGTATGAAACTAGGGGTCTGTATCAAAAATAGCTTTTGAACGTGACCAAATTTTACAGTCCGGGGGGGGGGGGGGCACCCCCATATAAGAGGCTCATATATTGACATACGACGTCATGTGCCCATGAAGATGCCCCTTTTATTTTTGGTAAATCATACACCCAATGACCCCGTTTTCGGTTCAGTACATTGAATGACCCCATCTTTTGAACAATTACCGGTAGTCCTCAAAATTGAAATTTCGGCACGCTTCGCACGCATTTTGAAAAAAAAAATGAGTTTTGTCTATTTTGTACTGGAAAATTGGGTAAAAAGCTATTTTTGATTGTTAATGATGTAAAATTTTGGGCGCTCCCATACAAAATCACTCCATTTTCGACATTGCCAACACTTATACTGAATGACCCCTTTTTCTGATGGGCACAGGTACATCACTTTCATATTTGAGTGCCCCCCCCCCCTCCGTTTACAGTACAAAATAGACAAAACTCGTTCATTTTGCTGAAAATGCGCATGTAACGCATTGAAATTTCAATTTGAGGACTAATTGTTCAAAAAAGGGAGTCAAAACAGGGTCATTGGGTGATTTGCCAAAAATACCGGGGTCTTTTCATGGGCACATGACGTATCTCAACATAATTATGGGAGTGCCTCCCGGGGAATGTCATTTTTTTTTTTTGAAGGGGGGTCATGAATATGTCGGTGATCGGAGTCATGATTTTTATAACCCCCCATCACGGGCTAAAATTTTACGACTCCCCATCTTGGGTTGAAAATTTTTATGACCCCTGGCATGATCAATCCTACACAAGACTGACAACAAATTATTCATTGCTGGAACTAAAGGTGCGGAGCGCGCAGATAAACTTGATAAACTTGAATGTGAAGAACATTGTTGTTTTTTATTCTTTGTGTACAATGTAAAGTCCGATGTATACTCCACTTCGCGAGAAGCTGTGATGAAAAAATTAATTCGCAGCTTCGCGCGAAGGCATTCATGTATACTTCATCAAAATATCGCCGAGTATCGCGAAGAATTGTTTCCGCTCTGTGCTTTCATATAGAAACTTCGCTGGCCTACCCCCAAAAGTTGAACCAAATCCAACTCTCCCGCGAAGCGAAGAAATTCCCTCGCGAAGTCATAAAATTTCAGCTCAAATTACTTTGCGGCCTGCGAAATCGCGATCGCGAAGTGGAGTATACATCGGACTTAATTCGGCCTCCGGGCCGCGATTTTGTGCCAATAAAATCATATCATATATATATCAAGAAAGTGCACGTGTGGCGTAGTGCATTAAAATTTTGATCATAAGTGTAACTGTAAGTGATTGCGTTGAAATCGGAGCATTTTTAATTTTTGGCCCCTGTGTACAAATTTTGTGGCCAAAAAAACTGACCACCCTCTCCCCCAAAAGTTTTTTTTACCTTTTTGCTTATACATGTAACTCAAGAACGGTATGTCGCAGGCAGGTTAAACTAGACTTTTTCTGAATCCTTGCAATGCGTTGCGAGGAATAATTTGGGGTGCTTGTTACGTTAGAGCAACTTTGAAATTTGACCACTGTGTTGACCTTTAACCTTGAATATGGCTGGATGGAGTGTTGGGAAATATTTTTTGTTTAATAATAATGTTGAATGTGTTATAAAAGGAAGCTAAATAAAAATTCCTTTAAAAAAGGAATGGGGCGCCCAATGTGAGCTTGGATGTGATTATGGTGAATTCCATGGTGTGTAGATTTGTTATTATAATGATTTTTCTAGGGAAGAGTAGAAGATGATCAAATGCAAGAGAAATGTGTTTGATTGGGGAAGTTGTTCTGACAATCCAAATATATACTTAGTCCACCTCAGATGACCTGTAACAATTTTGGCGCAGAATTGTGATCGACATTACTTAATTCACCTCGGATGACTTTGATGACATTCAACATTTTCGCGCTTACACCAATCATGTCCATAACAATTTAACTCCTCAACTTCCTGACAACTCTCTAATTTAAAACTCTAAATTTCTGTCTCTTTGCCTTTTCTGTCTTGTACCATTAAGATAAGCAAACATCTTCATGATCCAATCAGGTGGTGAATGACGTGCATTCTCTAAATTCAGTAAATTTCCATCGTCAACCGTGTAATTGAATGGGATTATTTTGAATTTTTAAAACGCTTGAAATATCACAAACAAATAGGCCTATGTTAATAAATAATATAAATAGAATCTTAAACCGTTCAGGTTTGATAGTGAACCCCACAAAACTAACCGAGTAGGCCTATATGGAAAATGCCATACGGCCGGACGGTTTCACAAGTTGCCGGCTCTATCATTTCACTCCCCGCCTGGAATCAATCTTGCATTTTCCGAATGAATTGAATTGTCAAATAATGTCGTAAAAACTTTATTTGTGAACGGATTTCCATCGTTGACAAAATAAAATGTATGTTTAATATATCAATTATTTCAATGAGAGCAGTTCCATTAACTTTCTTCCATAAATAATCACAGAGTATTATCTGTTTACAAAATAAGCGGTTTTTATTCAGATTTAATTAGCGTGCTGTGTGTGACTGCAATTATCATTATCAGTATACTACTCAAAAACATGGCCTTGTTCATGTTTACATAGTCACTGCCTTGTTTGATCTTAGGCCAATAAAAAAAATGTTTGCTTGCCCTCAAATGAATTTTCAAAATTGGGTCGGTCGGCCGTGGGATTTTTTCTTTTTTTTTTCCTTTTTATTTTTTTTATTACAAGCAAACTCTACTGTTTGTATTAATTAAGGTTCAAAATATGAAAAATCAGACAATTTTGGTGTCAAAATGAATCAACTTACATTACAAAACAACTAAAATGTTGAACACAAGTTCTAAAATACATTTTTTTACATCTTCAGAATGCAACAATTTGAAAAGAAAAAAAAAACTTTGCAGAAATTTCCAAAAATAGGGTCGGTATTCTTTTGTACAGTAAATAGAAAAAACACACCTTTTTTTCTGATTTCCAAAATTTATAGGGACGGTCGGTTGAGGGCAAACAAACATCTTTTTTTTTGGCCTTATGGTCAACTTGCACTAGGATCCACAACATGCGCATTTATCAGCACATTGTTCTTCAATCCTACATTTGTACATTCAGTGAATGACTTTGGGTACAAAAACTCATACTCTGCATACTCTATGACATTCGTTTATTTGAGGGTATTGGACTATGTCATTGAGATTAGGCTATTGTAGTCCATAGTGTTGGTCATCGTCTATCGGGTTCTAATAGGCGGTAAACTGGTTAAGCCATTCAATGGTCAAAGGTCTGGGTTTATTTGGTGTTTTTATAAGTCCATTAATTTTGTATTTTAAACAAAGAATATAGCCACACCATTTTATCCCGTGCATATCAGAAAACAATAATAAAATAAAATCCAAGCATATTGTGGTTTTATTTCTGAGCAAGGGCACAATTTTAGCAAAGCAATTGCGGAGTAATCTAGTAAGAGTGAAATTAGAAGCTTTTCACAAAGTCATGCCTATATGGTGCACCCTCCGTAGTTTGGTAGAGTCCCAGAGTCCTGGGGGATGCATATTAAAAACTAAACTAGCACGAAAGATGAAGGCGGGATGAAGGACGTGAAGGTGGGGTGTTTCTCACTAAAAAACAACATGCAAGCACGATAAACATTTTGAACATGCACAATATTGAACCAGAACATCTGAATGTTTGCCTAGATGGGGGGAGGGGGACTATTCCTGACATTAAAAACAAAATAAAACAAGAAATGTCTGTAAAAAAGACAATGCCTCCAAGATACCAGTAAGCACCTTTTGTTATAGTTAAGGAGATATTTATAATGCTAGCTTTAAGCTTGGATATAGATTTTTATCTGATTGAAATATGTGAGTCTCCTAATACAAGATCAGACTGAAAAATTTATTTTAATCGGATATTCGGTTACCAAAATATGGCCTGTCAAAATAGAACTTTAACTTGAAAATAGAAATTGGCACAGTACCGATATTAACTTGAAGCCAGTGGCATACATTCATGAGGCGCCTTTTAAATAAAATGCTAACATTGCAATATATCTAGACCATAAAGTTTGCAAATTGGAATCCCAACAATTTGGCACGTGTAACTTAGGGGGGGGGTGCAAATAATCAGTGTTTGGCGGGTCGAAGGGGGGGGGGCAAGCGATTTTTGGCGGGACGTTCGGAAATTTTACCCCCCGGCCCAGGGGCTCATAATTCATTTGCACAGCCGGGCCCTTATGAGTGTAGGCCTAGGCCTATTAATATGCTGAAGGGTGAGTTAATATATTTCACCTACCCCTTATTTTTTGTCTAAGTTTTCTTGATTTTACGCTATTGCACATGTTTAAATTTTTGACATTGAAGGAGCGTCACACACCGACATCGTCTGGCTAATAACCCCTTCGGACACGAAGGAAGATGGATTGATCAAAAAAATATTGTTTATGCTTATTATAACTATTTTGGATAGTAATTTGTGAAAAACTAAAACAATATAATTACCTCATCAATTATGCAAATTAGGGCCTATGTACAATTGTAAACATTGTGACTAAGTGACGTCGTTTTACAATGGTTTTTTGGATACAATTAATTGTACACATTATGACTAAGTAATGGCAGTAAAACTTGGTAGCATGTGTGACGCAACAAGCTTTAAGCCTCTGTTTCTTTTTTCTGTTGTCTTCATACGTCCGTATCTGTAGGCTCTTAACTGTCATTAATTTGGTATAAAATGCTGATAAACAGTTCTTGTCTTTGGAGGGACCGAGAAAGACACTACACTTAATAAACTTGATTTCTGAGACTAATTTTGTTACTCCACCCTACACGATCCATTTCGGGCCCATCACCGACCAGTTAAGCGGTTACTCTTAACTATCTCTGTAATAATAGACCTACAGAGTGGTATTGCCAAAAAATGTACCCAGAGCAAATTATAAACTGAATTAAGGGATCTAAAATGAGCGTTTATTGCATTTCGACAGTATTTTTTGTGGGACAAGAGAGCACCTCAGACCTATCGAATTGCATTCTGAATACGAAGCATGTCTTTCTGATATCAAATAATTTTCATTTTTGAAAATCACAATATAATACAAATTTTATGACAAATTATGAAAATTTGATATTTTTCAAATTTTTGATATATAACACTCCTCGAAGTAAATTATATAAATCTAATGATATATTCTTAAAGTGTATGTAGCAGGGAGGAAAAGCCGACGGTCAATTGAAAATTTTGACCTTTCATATTGAAGATATGGATTTTTTTCCCAAAAAGACCTAATTTTTTTGGTGTTTTGGGAAAAAATCCATATCTTCAATACGAAAGGTCAAAATTTTCAATTGATCGTCGGCTTTTCATCCCACCTACATACACTTTAAGTATAAATCATCAGATTTATAAAGTTTACTTCAAGTACTGTTAAATATCAAAAATATCAATTTTAATGATTTGCCATAAAATGTGTATTAACTTGCGAATTTCAAAAAATCAAAATTATTTGATATCAGAATGACATTCTTCGTATTCAGAATGCAATTCGATATGTCTGATGTGCTCTAATGTCCCAAAATAAATACTGTCCAAACGTTCATACCCCACCCCTTAAAGTATTTTTCTTTTCAAAACATTTCTTATAATGGGGTTAATGCTGTGTATACAAACTATACTAAATAACTGGATTGATAAGATTAGTCACACTGTGTACAACTGAACACAATATATTAGTCTTATATTGACAAGGTGAGACACACTGTGTACAATTATTGTACACACCATTTAAAATTTTAAAAACAATTCTACACCACACATGCATGTTTGAAGCATTTGATCAAAAATAGTGTTCCATGTGTTCTACAGGTCTTACACTATCCCCGGCCCCCTGACTAAAATTTAGCTTGTCCACAATGTTATTTCATATAAAATTAAAAAGGGAAAGTACCAGTCTTTTGGGAACGTGCTGTAGTGGGTGATGCCCTCTTAGATTGTGAAAAGTGACATTCAGCTAGGCATGTGCATTGTGCAAATTGTATTGTCTAACTGATTGTATACTGTTTGAATAGTAATATGCTGGTGGAGCAGCGACAGGTGTTTTCTCTAATTTGATAGATACTTTTTGACACCATTGACCCCATATGACCTTTGACCAAGGATGACATCTGATTGATGACCTCTGACCTTGGATGACAAGTAATTAATTAATTAATTAAATTATTTATTTATTTATTTATTTATTTATTTATTTATTTATTTAACTGAAAACTCTTTCTTTCTCAATTTATTAAGGGTTAATATATTTAACTAATCCCTGTCACAAAATAGGGCCACAAAATTCTTGTCACGGTTGCCCTCAATCGACCAACTGATGATTTTTACAGATTTGTTCAAAAATCAATGTTTTTCACTTAAAATTAACATTTTATTGAAAGACTAGGCCTAGTCTTACGGTAAATTGATTATCTAACATGTCTAACAAGTATCCAGAAGTCAAAATTGACAAAATATCCCTAATTGAAGAAGCATCATTATTTAATATTTGAGGGACTTTTAAAACTGAAGCTAAAAAAAAAAAAAAAAAAAAAAACGACCGACCGACTGACACAACTTTCCCATATTTCCCACTTGAGGGCAATACAACAATATATTTGTGTTGAGAAACGGATGTTTTTATTCGTTTTTATGGTCACTATGAGTTTGTTTAAAAAAAAAATATATATATATATATATATTTTCCAATCAAACACATTTCTCTTGCATTTGATCATCTTCTACTCTTCCCTAGAAAAATCATTATAAATCTACACACCATGGAATTCACCATATCGCGTCCAAGCTCACATTGGGCGCCCCATTCCTTTTTTTAAAGGAGTTTTTATTTTGGCCTAGTTTCATATCACCTGTCATATGCATGTGGTTGGACATGGGATGGAGAAAGTTCACTGACATCGACCTGGGGCAGGCAGGCAGGTACACATGCTGCACTGAAACTCATCTCTGCCGTCTCTGTCTCAGTATGTCAATGATCACCGTATGTAGGCCTAGTATCTGGATCTGGATCTGGATAAGAGCCCTGATAAGGTTGCCGCCCCTTCCTCAACAGCCCGAAAAGGTTGCCCCAATTTCATATATAGTACAATTTTTTCACATTTTCCGCCCTTTTTTTCTTACCTAATTCTTTTTGCCGCCCCTTCTCGGCCGCCCTTTTTGCCGCCCCTTCTTCTTCCCACCGCCCTTTCATTTTGGCCGCCCCCTGCTTTGACCCCGGGGGGCTGGCGCCCCCAAAGCCCCCCCCCAAAAAAAAACCGCGCATGCTGGAACACTGGAACTCACTGGGGATTTAATTCCAACACTATATATCAGCGTCAGGTCGTGGGACTAGACGCGAAAAAGTGCTCAGGTGAAAGTATAGGGGAGTGAAAGCTGGCGGGGGTAAGTGTCCTGGGGGATACGTCGAATGAACTTATTATACTCCATCGCTGAGCGACGAGCGATTTCCTAGCCAATGAGGTTACTCGATTTGTGTTGCGTTGGGAAAAGCGTGCTACCTCATTGGTCAAATACCAATCACTCAGAGCGCGCGATGGAGTATGATTAGTGCTCGAGAATCCTTGTTTCAACTTTGACCTGACTTTACATGCAACGAACGGAAACAGGACGGTTCGCACCCTTTCAATTTCGGACCCGTGCACTTTCGCCCCTTTCAATTTCGGACCTGTGCACTTTCGCCCCCTTTTAAACCGCGGGTAATGTGCTGCTGTTGATTGATGATGCACGATCGATCGCTTCAACTCCCGGCGGTACAGTGGGGTGTTGTATGTGTATTGTAGTGGTTGACTGTTTAGTGTTGATTGTCTGTGTTTGCAGTACCGGTACTGAGTCCAGCGTGTACAAAAGCAAATAGTATGTTTTGTTTACCCGGGATGTTGATGGACTCTCCGGTTCGATTGAATTTAATAGGCCTATATTATTACAATATATTAAATGTGCTTCGACTGAAGATTGGTATTCATTATGTTTTTGATTTGTTATTTTATTTTACTTAGGCATATTTTATTTCATTTCTATTTTATTTTATTTTAGGCCTATTTATAATTTTTATATAATTATTATAATTATTATTATTATTATTATTATTATTATTATATTATTATTATTATTAGAATTATGTTACCTTATTAGCACTTCATTAATAGCTATATAATTTAGTGTTAAATTATTTAAAGCCTATAAAATTTATATAGGGCATAATATTGATATGGTCAAAAATGTGATGGCTTATAATTTATAATTTTATCCCGTCTTTATGTTGCCGAATTGATCTTCTTTGACATGAAACTAATGGGAAAAAATATTTAGCAAATTTCTCAAAGACAAATGCGCACAAGCAAAACAAACGCCTGGCAGCAGCTTTGCGATAATGCTGTGCTGACTTTCGCCACCTTTCTTCACCGCGAGTATTAGCTGCCACTAGTACGCGAAAGCGCCGGGCGTGACATGGGTTCAATCAATGCAATGGTAGCCTACGGTGACAAGGCAGTAGCACGCATATATTCGTCCCAGAACATACCCGTACCGGATCGATTGCTTGACAAGTCTCCGGGCCACGCGGCCGCGTGACGGTATACATAAGGTGTAACTTCTTCAACCCATTATGTAATGAATGACTTACGGGAAAGCGCCGGGTATGGTGTGGGTTCAATCAATGGTACCGTAAACAGACACGCAAAAGTGCCATATGCCTAGTGACGCCCGCGGCCGCGTGCCGGTATAAAATGCTTGTCAAGAAATACAAGCATAGAAACTATAGAAAGATATTTATTTATGAACAATATGTTACGATTGCACATTGAGAAATATTACAATTGCATCCATATTCTTTGCCAAATATAAAATATTATTAATCAGGAAAGTTTTCTGTTCGTTTTAATGAGAAATGTAAATAATGAACCAAATGTTTTAACTTTTATGTCTTTTAATGAATGATGTATTTTGTCTGTGTTCTTAATTAATTTAATACATATATATATATATATATATAAACAAATTCAAAGTATAGACCTCTGTTATATTACGCCCCCACTATTTATAGTGGTTGAGCACTTTCGACTACTTTTGGAGTAAAGACTGTGCTGGGAAGTGGCTTTGTCATGGTTCTGACACCACAGAATGTATATACTTGTATATGCATTTCTGTTAAGTTGAAACCATGACAAATTATCCGTCTGATGATCGGTATACCCAATGATCGTAAGTGAGGGTATGCTGTGAAACTAGTAGTAACGGTTGCCTTTTCCAGAGGTCTATACTTTGAATTTGTTTCTTACGCTCACCTGTAATGGGTTTGAGCACTTTTAATTCCAAAGTTAGTCACCTGAAAAACAATACTTGTTATATTACGCCCCCACTATTTATAGTGGTTGAGCACTTTCGACTACTTTTGCAGTAAAGACTGTGCTGGGACGTGGCTTTGTCATGGTTCTGACACCACAGAATGTATATACTTGTATATGCATTTCTGTTAAGTTGAAACCATGACAAATTATCCGTCTGATGATCGGTATACCCAATGATCGTAAGTGAGGGTATGCTGTGAAACTAGTAGTAACGGTTGCCTTTTCCAGAGGTCTATACTTTGAATTTGTTTCTTACGCTCACCTGTAATGGGTTTGAGCACTTTTAATTCCAAAGTTAGTCACCTGAAAAACAATACTTGTTATATATATATATATATATATATATATTTCTACAAGTGTTACGAAAATTGTATAAAACAAAGAAATGTAAATACTTTTAATGAATTTTGATATTTGATGTATGATTTTTTGATGTTTATGTTTAAAAAAAATTCTTACATATATAGGGCCTATGTATAATTCTACAAATTGTTATGTATATTGTTTTCATGACACAGGGCCCCTGTAATAGCAGATTTATCTGAAGGGTAACCCTGTATAAATATGGTTTTAATAAGAAAATAAACAAATTTGTGGAAAAAAATGCTATCCAATTCTGCATTGTAAATGATTGACATTTATATGTTCATGATTCATTTTGTTTACCGGCCTGTCAATCACGGACTCATTATGACGATGCTTCATGAACACCACGGCATATCTTACGCGGTATCTTAATCCGCTAAATACTTTATGCCGACAATTTTAAGGCAGGATGTTTGAACTCGAAGATGTCAATAATGTAATAGCATCTATTTCTTAGATATTAATAAAGAAGATCGTGTAAAGGGGATGACTTTCTTTCTTTATTTTTTTTTATAGTGCCTTTTTTTTCTTTTCTTTTTATCAAGAAAGCTGCTTTGTCTTTTGAAACATGTCTTGTTTTTGGATGTTGCTGCACATAATAATTTATTTCTATCAATTAGATTTGTTCAGTTCTCGACAGTTCATCTTAATTTCTTTGTATTTAGTTTTTTTTCTTTTTTTCTTTTTTATTTTTCTTTCTCTTTCTTTCTTCTTTCTTTGTTTTTCTTTCTTCTTTCTTTCTTACACATTAAAGTATTTATTTTGGAACTTAGCTACAAATATTATGAATTGCAACTAAACGCTATATTCAATTTATTATTATTTAATAACTATTATTGTAACGTTTATTATTACTGTTATTATTTAATATTATCATCATTGTTATTAGTAGGGGCTGTGCAATGATTATGAGCCCTGGGGAGGGTAAAATGGGGGGGGCAAGACATTTGTGGCAAGCCAAAAAGGGGGGCAAGTGATTTTTGGCAAGCTGAGAGGAGCCGGAGGGCAAGCGATTTTTGGCACACATTCATGTGGCGCCTTTGAAATAAAACGCTCTAAAAATGCATAGGAAAACAGTACGGAAATGCTTTAATATGCAAATTATCCTGCTCGCTCCACTCGCAACATATATCTAGACCATTTAAGGTTTGAAAATTGGGATCCCAAAAATTTGGCATGTGTAAGATTACTAGATTACCAAGATGATTCGGAAGGAATGAGGAATTTTCAATGAGTCTACCTGTACAGTAATTACTCCTGTTTGAGTGAACGCTTCCATTTACTCATCTAGCAGGGACCCGCGCTTCGTCCCGCTAGTTAATAATTAAATTAAATATAAATAATTTATTATTATTACTATTTATTGTTATTACTATTTTTATCATTGAATTCTAATTATTTCATTATTTTGGGTAAGCCTGCTACTAAAATATCTGGCCTGTAATATATTCTGAGAAAAAAAAAATCGTTCCTCTATTTTGTTTTAAAATATCCTTTCTTTCCTTCCTTCCCGGGTTTATCATGACTTAATAAGTGCATGCCCGACGGCCCAGTACTATAAACATACTACGCCGCATCGCCGGGAGTTCAAGCAATCGATCGTGCATCAACCAACAGCAGCACAATACCCGCGGTATAAAAAGGGGGCGAAAGTGCACGGGTGCGAAATAGAAAGGGGGCGAAAGTGCACGGGTCCGAAATTGAAAGGGTGCGAACCGTCCAGCATTCCAACGAACGATATAGAAGTTCGGGAGCTGAGAAAACGTAATCAAAATGTTTATCATTTGTCGCACTTGTATACCATTTAGGGCTGTTAGACAATTAAGCAGGTAAGGCAATTGTATGTCATGTAAGCTCATGCCCATGCCCACATGCTAAATGATGTGAACTGAAATGTAGGAAATCAAAATCGTTTTACCCGTACATGCCGTAACCGGGATGACCGGTGCCGAATTCAACAGCCATGTGACAGTCCACATAGACATGAATAGACAGAGCAGATACCTGATCTATATCAGCAATAGCGAATAAATGGTCGTTTTTTACTCTGTTTAAAACGTCACATGTACACCAAATACAGCCCCCGAAATGGTCCACTTTTAATTTTAGCGAGCCTTAACTCCGAAACAGTTTAGTCAAAGTTAAAAATGCGATCCCCAACCCTTTGCTTACCTTTGGACGAATTTGTTGTAATTTCCGCTAGCTCGTGTTGAAAAATGTCCGTACTTGCCCGGTACAAACATAGAAATGGCCGCATTTATTGCTTCAGTCCTGATATGAATATTTCTTCCGTAATCCAATGTTTCCAACGTGGGCATCACGATGATCATGATGATAGTCTGTAGTCTCCTACATACAACCAGATTGTGTCAGCCTGACGCTCGTCGATCCTAATCGCTAAAGTGAGGACAGCGTGAGCTCTTACCTGCATAAGAGGCTGTTGTTGTGCACACGTCACGCATACATTACGGCATGGCAGCAGTCAGGTTGCGCTGTCCTCTGACCCTGACTGAGTGTTCGTCATGTAGTCAGACCGTGACCTGGGTACACATACAAAGCAGGGGATGCGACTGCGAGCCGCCATTTTGCAACGTGGTATCTACTCTTCAGAAAAATTACTTTTGTTGACGTTTTATATCAAACAATTTTCGATAACAGATTTCTACTAGTCCGAATAATCAGACCCAGAACAAATTATTAATTTCTGACATTATCGTGTACTGGGTCTGAACTGTTTTCATTCGAAATCTTGATGGCAAATTGGACAATAGAAGCACATGGTGCTACTTCACAGTTTTTAATCCCCTATTCATGTTGCGTGAATCACTGATTTAGTCTCTATTGTGGACCTATGCCTGCCACTTCCACATACTTGTGCATAATACGGAAGGTCGATTTGTGCCCATAAATGTTTAGGCCTATGTTAAACTGTATGTTATACAAATTGTACAGCTATCATTTCTACCCTATGACGCACCGACATACCTGTAAATCAAATAGCCCACAAAAACTGGTCATCGCTGGTATTTTTCATGAAGAAAACGACACTTTTTACGCCGAACATGTCCAAAACACGCCAGCTGACGTACAAGCCTCCCCACGCATGTACATAAACAAGCCGTGTTCATTGTTTAATTGTCACCTGCAGCTGTTCGCAAGAAAACTTTCTGCATAAAATTACCTGGGGTCGTTATCAGGCCTGAGACACACTGGCGCTAGTTTGAGGACAGTCACTATGAGTTACTAATGTCGGCACATGCAGAAAATGCGTGATGGGTCGCCATTTTGTGACTCGTGCAAACTAACACAAACAAATTATTGGACTTAATAATCTTTTCAAGTTTTAATAAAACGTGCATCTATCATGATAATATTACATTTTATTATTTTATTATTTGAATTACATAAGCTATGTCAATTTTGTGTCCCATGTTAATTTTTATATGGATTTACCTGTGTTGATTTTAAACTGTTGTGAACGTGGAGCTACGTAAATTGGCAGGCGATTACCCACCATGCAATGCGAATACACGGAAACGATCCAGTTTAGGATGCATCGCAGTTCCTGTTGTGTAAACCAGGCGTAAACCGCCCATCCAACCTGATCGTGTGCACAGGATTTGTGCTGGAGGCTAGTTAATGCGCACAACCAATGCGCAGAAGAAGACCTTGATACTAGGCGGAGCTTACGTTTCACAAGAATGATTGACAGCTGTGAGTAAGTGAAATTCTGTTCTGTGATTGGTACAAAAATATGGTTCTCGTGATAAATGAATATATTATCCATGGCTTCAAAATTAGGAACCGTTTCTTCCACAGAGCCCTATATAGGGCTCTATGGCCTCTACTCATCATACACGATCGTAGAAGATCTGGCCAGCATTTACGCTTGCCAATCAGGCTAGCTATTTGTACGGCGTGGCCTCTCATCCTTTTTATTATCTCTGGTCTTGTCACGCTGGTAGATTCGCCCACCTGTGATTACTGACCTGGATCTGACAGAAGATTGTGGAATTTACGATTTTCAGCAGCAGGATTTTATGAAACTGCCAATATTTGCAAGTATTCTGAAGGATCGGTAATAATTAAAATATTTTTCATGGTGTCGGTAGTGCAAGTTGAAGTTAGTGAATTTGTGGTTTTGTATGTTATGTGCAAGAGTGTTTTCAGGAAGCGTAAATAGGCAGGCCGTTATGCTAAGCTCTCCATGTTATATGCAAGTTCGGCGACGAACTGGACACATCACACGGTAGTGTGATGTGTCCAGCCTGGATATATTGTGGACCATCCTTTTGATACTTGAGTATTTGGACAAGCGGAACAGGTTTGACAGGCCCCTTTGTCTACCTCTCTGTTTGTAAACAAACGAGGAGGTCGAAATCGTCCTCCTCGCCGAATACGAAAGTCAGCGTAATAGTACGGCACTGGATTTCTACTAGGATTTCAATTTTTTATTAATGAAGGTGCATGTAGTTTTGAGGAATAACACGGGATGTTTTGAGTTTTATTTCAACTGGTGGTGTAGGAAGGTGAGTGAATTCGTGAATGAGGCCGGGAATGAGATTTTCTTGTTTCAACGATCCGATAGTAGGATACTGAGCGTAGGCTAAAATGTCTAATGACGTCATTCATTCGCCATGTTTACATGAAAACATTAGCTGCTGCGAGGTCAGTGTCGTTCAATTCGTTACCTAAATTCCTTTCAGGATATTCTGATTTCATTTATTTATAATGTGTACGAACGTCCACCATACAAACTCAAAAGTATGAATGCAAGGTGTTATTGCTGACAATAGAAACGTTGTTGCAACATCATTAAAAACAGGTATGTACTACAGACGTTCTTTCCCTGAAACGTGATACAGGCAGTCTACAGAGAGTCCTGGAGGCCATTTTTTTTTGTTTTTCATAATCAAACACCGAATAAAGCAAAACTCACTGAAAAAAATAACATAACTACCGTATTTCGTCAAATAAACGCCCCCGGGGATGTGACATCACAGGCATCGCACAGTGTAATTTACCCATTACCAACTTCAAAATAATGCGCCATATTGCCTTAGCTCCAAAGCTGCAGCACCCATATTTATCCAACAGTCAAATATGTTGAAAAATCACTCATGAACTTTCATGTTCATTTATTTTTCAGGTTCAAATTATTGTTAAATTATTCAAATGCTTATATTTACCCCATAACGTATTTGAGATTAAACATTGACTTTGTTTTAAATTTTACACCCTGCTACGATTGGTACACTCAGTCAGCAGTACTAGTGTTTATGCATGCAGGTCGCTATTAATAGAACCCATGCGTGCATAGCTGACCCCGTTCCCACACACACACACACACAGTGGCCATGCAAAAGATGGATTTTTAATGTCACAAAAAACAAAAGATCCGCCAAATTTGCAAAGGATCCGCCTCACAAGCTTCAGCGCATTCAACGCAACGATAATACACAATGTTAATTTGAATTAGGCATTGGCATTCATGATTACAAAAATTAAATATCTGCAATTAAAAACTTGTGTTTTTGAACGATTTTGAATTTTATCAATGAAAATGCAGCGATGACGTCATTGGGTTAACGATTTTCCAACTGCTGATTGGTTGATTGCGTTACTGTCAGTGATCTGTGCATGCACGGTACGGTCCGTACGGAATGATTTTTCGTATGGGTAAAATACACTGTGCATCGGTCGCATCTCTTTTTTGCTCCCGCGAAGCTTTGAATCAAATCTTCGCAATTTTCTGATTTCCTTTGGCCATCCGGCAATAATTTTTGTGGATTTGCGTTGTATAAACCTTGCTCCTCAATTATGTCAGATATTAGTATAGTGGAAACTTCAAGTTTTTGGAAAATTAGTGCTTGAAAAATGGTTATTTTGTGAAAATCTTAAAATTTGCGGCCGGATCTATAATACGTGATTATCATATAAGGCTGACTACAAAAACGATTCTCTTATTAATGTATCTACGCACAGTTTCCACCTCGATACACCCGAGCACTCAAATATTTCTGTGTTATACCACACGGTTGAGTGCATAGCATCATAAGAGCTGTGTGAGATCTAGTGGAAAATAGGATTCTGTGATTGGTTTTTGTCAAAACCTCAAGTGTTCCCTTCATCCAATCCGATTTTTTTAATATCAAACGAAAGCTAACACTTCCCGTAAAAAGACTTTTCCCCATTAGGTCAATAGATAACACAATTCAATGTTATAGCAAGGCGAATGTTGTAAATCTGTTGAAAACTACCTATCCAAGCACATTTTTTGACCACGTTTATATGAAAATAGTTTTTCAATTTTAAAATTTAAAATGGAATGTTTTAAAGGTTAAGGTGGACAAGCACACTTCATCTGCTCATGTTAAATACTTTCACAATGTTCTTCAGTATGATGGCATATTGAATTCCGAGCTTGGATTTATATATTTTTCAACCATAATTAACCAATCTTACCGGTTAATTAACCGCCGTTTATAATTAACCGGTTAATTAAGAACACTGGTAATGATGCTCAAGCGTTAATCTGTGACAAGTGCAACTTCTGGTGTCACACCGAGTGTGTTGGTTTATCTGATCAAAATTATAATGACCTGATGAACACATCTGGTAGATTTTCCTGGGTGTGCTATCAATGTGGCTGTCCAAATTTTGATAGCTCTCTTTTTGGAACCAGATCCATAGAGTTGTCAAATCCTTTCTCAACACTAAGTGATTCCATCATTGACAATCCAGGTGGTGATTACCCCAAAACATCCACTCCAACTGATACAAACCATGAGCAACAATTCAGGAGTTTTTCTCCTCCCAAAAACCGTAGCAACAAAATCAAGACAATGATTATAAACTGTAATGGGCTGAAAGGTCAAAAGAAACAGGCAGCCTTTCGTGCCTCAGTTGATCATCACAATCCTGATATCATCCTGGGCTGTGAGTCAAAAATCAGTCAAGATATGGCTACATATTCCATATTCCCAGACAATTACGCCATTTATAGGAAAGATATAGCTCCCAAATGTCATCATCGGGGGCGATTTCAACTTTGCTGACATAAATTGGGATTCATGGACAACCACCAATCCCAAAACAGCTAGTGAACACAGAAGCTTCTTGAGCTTTTTACTTGAAAACTCACTCTCCCAACTTGTCACAAAGGTCACTAGACCCATATCCAATAGCATATTGGATTTGATCACCACCACAAATCCACAAAAACAACTTTCATCACTGAACCCAACCAAGGCTTGTGGACCAGATGAATTGCCTGCCAAGCTCTTGAAGATGGTCGCACATGAACTAACACCTGCACTCAGATTTCTTTATCACCAATCCTACATGTACACCCTGGGCTGCGTACCAACCCAATGGAAACAAGCTCTGGTCACCGGTATACACAAGAAAGGTCTCAAATCCGACCCTGCAAATTACAGACCCATTTCACTTGCCTGTGTTGCAAAATAATGGAACACATTGTACTCAGCCATGTTTCCAAGCATCTCAATGCAAATAACATACTCTCAACACGGGTTTAGGGAGAGACTGTCAACGGTAACACAACTAATTACATCTTGCCATGACTGGTCTTACACTCTCCAAAATCGCGGCCAAGCTGACGTAGTGTTGCTAGACTTTAGCAAGGCGTTTGATAAAGTTCCACATCATCGTTTATCCGCCAAACTAAACTTCTACGGCATCAGAGGTCCGACTTTGGAATGGGTCAACTCCTTTCTGCACAACAGAGTACAAGCTGTGTCAGTAAACGGTTCTCACTCCAGCTGGGGCAATGTTACATCAGGTGTACCCCAAGGATCGGTACTTGGACCAGCCCTCTTCCTGTTGTACATTAATGATATCCAAGAGAAGATCCAGTCCAGTATACGCTTGTTTGCAGACGACAGTATTGTGTATCGGGAGATAAAGAGCGAAGAAGACCATCGCATCCTGCAGAGAGATCTCGAAGTCCTCGCTGACTGGTCATCCACCTGGCTTATGCAGTTTAACATCAGCAAGTGTGCCATTCTCTCCATCACCAAGAAACGCAAACCAAGTATCTTCCAATATAACATCTTTGGACAGCCGCTTGTGAGAGCAGACCAGCACAAGTATCTCGGCGTTACCATCTCGCATGATCTCCAATGGAACGACCACTGCAGTAAAATCACCAAGAAAGCGAGTCTCACCTTGGGTTTGCTACGCCGTACCTTATCTCCCTGTAATCAAGACGTCAAAGCCAGAGCCTACCAGGCGCTTGTACGCCTTCAGCTTGACTACGCCGCTGAAGCCTGGAACCCGTGATACCATCACTGTAGTTAATCGCATTGAGCAAGTTCAGCGAGCTGCAGCACGGTTTGTCTTCAGAGACTTCAGAAGAACTACATCTGTGTCAAGCCTGATCAACACCTTGGGCTGGGACCAACTCCATACCAGGCGCCTGGCATCACAGCTGACCATGTTCTATAAGATCCAACATGGCCTGGTCAACATACAGCTGCCACACATTATCCAACCAGCTTCATACATCTAGTAGACACGACCATCAATTGAAATATTCCATACCAGAAGCCACCATAGACTGCTACAAATATGCATACTATCCTAGAGCCGTAAGATTGTGGAACCAACTACCATCAGCGACAGTGTTAGCACCATCTTTAGCCACTTTCAAGGAAGCCGCCCTATCAGCTGTGAGGGGGATGAAGGTACCTGTTGGCTCAAGACTCCTGTAAACCACCGCAGCAAGTATGTTTTTATCCCGCACCCTAAGTTTTTCGTTTGGTATGGGCGTTCCTTTTTTCTTCACCTACACTTTTCTGCACTTTGCCTGTTGACGTCACTTCTGCACCATCCTAGTATAGCTTTTAAAGCTGCAAAAGGATTCACCTTTGAAGATTGAAGATTGAAGGTTACATTTTCCAAACGGGGGGCGTTTATTCAAGGTCAATTTTAGAACGATAATTCCTGTTAAAATCATTAGGTAAACTTAAAACTCACGCTAAAATGACGAACGATGAACTAGAAACACTGACTTCTGGTTCACTTCCGGGTTTCCAATCCAGATTTTCGCCAAAGAGTGACGCTATTATCGACCATGTGTGCAACTTGGTAAGCTCACTACACAAGATAGCATGGAAATATCGGCATTTTGAAACATCTTGGTTGAAAAAAAGTGGTGGGGCGTTTATTTGGGGGTGGGCAACTATTTGACGAAATACGGTATGTCATGATTATCGTACACATTTTTATGGTTGTCTCTCGGACAACTGCCGTCAGCATTTTGGGTTGTCCGACGTTCATTGTGGTTGTTCCGGACAACCGGACAACCACTTATTTCCAGTGTTGCCAAAACTTTTCAGCGTCAAGGCGCGGCGCATTGACTCGCCAGGCCGCGGTAAAGGATTCTCAAGTAGCCCAATTTTTAAGCTTCCAAAAAGCGCCTAATACCGGATATTTGGGTGGATTTACCCGCATTTAGAACGCAAAACACCCAATTGGGCGGAAAAGCACTTGACTTTAAAACTTCCGGTACTTACTGGGAAGTTACTGACCGATCAATAAATGGTCACAAAACCCATTGTAATTTCAATTTGGAGCTTCAAAGGCTCAAAACCTTTATAAATCGGCTAAATTGAAAGGAAAATACATCAAATTAGTGCCGCGGCCTGAGACTGCCAAAAGTAGCCCAATTTTAGACAAGTAGCGGCATGCTTTTTTGAGTAGCGGCAGGCGATCGCCAAGTAGCCCAATTGTGCGCCTAAGGCGCGGCGTTGGCATCACTGCTTATTTCGAACGCTGGGTGCAATGCATATAATGTAATATTTTGTAGTACCGTACTCAGGCATGATAGGGTTAATGAAGCCTATATTGAGTTTTGATAGTGGAGTGGTTAACTAACCCTAACACCCGAGGGGCTCTTTGGCGACTGGAAGGGAAAGAAGGACGGAATAAAGAGAGAAACCAAGCAAAGATGTTGCTTGCTCCTCCCCTTCTACGTGCCAACGACCTATGGTCAAGACTGTATTGATCAGCCAATCAGTGTGATTGTTTATCACTTCTGCAGTTGTACTTGTGTATGCTCGGCGCACAGCACAGGCCAAGTTACAAAAAATTAATTGTAATTGCAATCCCATGGCAGTGCCAAGTGTTTGTTTGTAGATGGTTTGCAGAAGGTGAAGTACAAATTTCATTAAAACCATGATGTCTTCCACCTTCAACAGTGTATGTTTTTTCGAATCCTGATTCTGTTTGGTCTGCTTCTGTGGTTGCAGCTGGTTTAATTTCTCTAGACAATATTATACTAAGAACACATGAGATGATAATGTACTGAATGTTTTACTTTATAATCTTTGTGTAGATGTTGCATCTATCAGCAGTCTCTGTCTCACACAAGACAACAACTGCCAGTTATCTCATCAGTAAGACATTGTAGTGTAGCTAGTGAAGCATTATCACCACCAGGCAGAGATGGAGAAGAAAAGCAATACCCACAGAAAATTCAGGAAGTAGTTGATCAAATTGCAGGGCTGACATTACTAGAAGTGGCAGATCTTAATGAATTATTAAAGGTAGGCTAAGCCAATCAGGAAATGTGTATCCAATTTTATAACAAAAGTTGGTCATATCTGCACCATGGAAAGCTTCATTCAATGGTAGTGTTCAAGATCATATATTGTTTTAAAGCACAATATTTTTGTATTGTTCATTAACACTAAGTGTTTCTGTAAGGGATTTTATGCTCATTGTGTTTAAAGTGTGAAGAAATGGCTTGATCTGGCAATTAAACATAATACATGTACGTCTTTGTGCAAGCGGCAACTTTGTCAAGCCAGTTACTTTAGGAGCAATGTTAAAAAAGGCAAACACACAGCAAATCATTTCAGGTAATATCATTTTGTAGACCTGAAGGGAACCAATTGTAACAAGTGGAATTTGAGTGACAACTTGCATTCACGTAACTGAAGTATTTCATCCAATTGGCAATAGTGACATGTTTGAGAGGACAATATATGTATATCTCACTATTTTACAACATAAAAATATAAAGAATTTTAAAATCAACTTTATTTCCATGAAAGTAGGTCCGCGGATATCTCAAAACCATGACTACATGTATGCCCCTGGGCGAATTATAGGCCCAAGGTGGTCTCAAAACCATCACAGCGGGCCTATAATTTTAACCATGTCCCGAATATAAAGCACTAAATATTTGTTTTATATGTACTGAATAAAATAGATTCTTGTCATGTGATTGGTTAAAAGAATATGTCAGGCTAGGCCAGGCTGCATGCTTTCACCTTAGCTTCAGGCCCATTTTGTCAGAGAGTGACGACTAGGCCCCACGTAGACCAAGACAAGGCCTATGATGTCGAACTATAATCACTGTGTTGATTGGTGAATTTAGTGGAAGCAATTTTTTTTCCTTACCAACTCTTTTCATCTAGATGATCGTGTTAAATAATCCTCATATTTGTAATATTATCAATATCATAGGCAGGCTTTCTGCAAAGACCATGTTGATGATTTTGAAGTTAGCCCTAAGGTACGCCTAGTTTTGGGGTCAACTGTCTGAGTCATCTGGGGTCAAATCGCCATAGACTGCTGCAGGTTCATGAAATTTGGTGGGAACAGCCACCTTAGTGAGACAAAGAATGTAAAGGCCATTTTGGGGTCAAGTGAAATTGCACCGGTTAAAATGATGGGCGTCAAGGTGGAGGCATTGCGGCCGACGCTTTGCGTCGAGAACTGCGCAGGTCGAGACCCGCGCAATTCTAGTTTCTTATTAGCTTGCTTGTTTTGTTATAACAGGCTGGGTGCAGTGTCGACTTGATCGGTGTGTGTTGACGTCGCCTAAACAAAATCAGTCTCTTCCACAATCATACTGTCACACTTGGCCATGACACATTGTAAACATATATTATTCAATTGAAAAGAAGAGATATTATTGGACCTGCAGCACCTGCCTATCTTCAATGACACTACATGTTTATACTAAACACATGTATCATTCCTATATTTTATTCTTTAATTACATGTTAGCAGATGAACCTAAACCCAAGTTTCCTTATTTATTTTCATCAACAGAAAACATTGAATATTCAAGATGCTCCTGTAATGGCTGCAGGGATGACAATGGCACCAGCACAAGCAAAGCAGGCAAGTCAGTCATTAAGACTATGAGTGTATAATTAAATAATTCACAGTGTTATGATCCAATGTCCATGCCGCCTATAACTATTTTGGAAAATATTGGTAACATTTGAGCAATTTGCTCTTGAAATGATAGTCATGTGCACTGGTTGTTGTGGGGTCAAACCTGCACCCTTTTTATCAGGAATTGAACCCCCATGCACCCTTTTGTGCCAAAGCTTGTTAGTTGTGAATTTGAAAGACTGAACATAGTCGCTAATGCAAATTTCATGGTCACTTCCAGGTTCATTGTATTATTACTATCTCTACTATCAGAGTCTGAATTGATGCAGAAATTATCCTCATCTGACAAACACTCATGATTTTATTCTTCATCTGAATCATTTGCAATGTTATTGGCACAATTACTTGCCCAACCCTGACCCTGTCAACGAACTCACATGCATCGACAATTCAGCAAATTGGCCATTTCCATCATTTTGCTGGACAACAACACACTGATTCAGATTCAACACATTGGCTGACATTCAGAATCGATTGCGATACATGCAATGTTTATGGAATCGTTGATTCTATTAAATAGGCAACATCGAATGGGTTGCAAACCTCATCTTCAAATTTTCATTGGAAATTTTTCATGAAAATATTAACGTTTTTGAACAAAATCAGCAAATTACTTAATTTTCATAATTTTTTTCAATCAGTAACTTTACCACCACACTTAATATTTTGCTCCCATGCTTTTTAGAAACCCACCCTTCATACAGCAAAATTTTATCCCCCACCCTTTTTACCAATTTTTGGCATTTCAAACACCCAACACTGTAGAAAGAGTGCTGGACAAACAGTGATGTGTTGTCATTGTACTTTTAGAGATTAATTTGATGAGTGTAGAGTGGCAAGTTTTACGCTTTCTATTTGTGACACAATCTACTCCATGGATGCCAAAGGATGCATTTTTGACAATTGAGTTACTATAATTATTGCCTTATAAATACAAACATTGGGCATACTTAAAATGCCAAAGGTCTAGCATACTTGGTTCTAAAGATTTGTGATGTCTATTTTAATCCATATTTTTGCCTTTATCTCAATTTCAAATTTGCTCCCTTTAGCCCCAATGGACCAGATGGTGTCACATAAATGTCAAATTCAGTGTTTTTTCTGTTTTCTAAAACTTGATTCTAGGCAAATCTGAAAATTAAATATATCTATAGGTCTTAGAAACACCACTAAATGATCGCCCCCCATTGAAATCTGTAAAAATGGTGGTTTTCTTTACTTGTTTCAGGGTTTTGCAGCAGGTGAATAAAAACCTGTTATTGCTGAACCATGAAATGGTCAGCCTATAGTAGTCTATGTTACTTCCTTCCTTGCTTCCTTACTTCCTTACTCAGCAACCTTTGGGTCTGAAATGGACATATAACCTGATGTTCATAAAATCAAACTTTTTAAAATCTTTTTTTTGAAATATAAAATGTTTTGAGATAAACACTCAAAGTTTCTCTGTGACATTCACATAAAAGCCATATTATAACATTTGCTGAGGAGGATGCCCTCACTGATTTTTTAAAATTAATTTTTTACACGATTATATTGTACTTTATTAAACCAATATACCCTGCAAAAATCAATACTCTAGGTGCTGTAGTTTTGTCAAAATCCGAGATTTTGAATAAAACGCCGGAACCGACATTTTATTATTACGATGGAATTATTAGTTGAACGCATACACGATGTTCATAAACCACAGTACATTACACGGCGGCGGGGACGGTGATCTACACAACAAAGGGTCGTACCATAACATGACCGAAGGAGTAGTGCGTATTGGCGACATATGCGCTGGTAGTAAATTCCAATTTTTCTTTGCTTTGCCGTAGTTCGGCTCAAAAATAAAAGGGGATATATCTGACAGTAAAAACTAACATTTTATGGCAAAGAAATGCTAATCTATTTTGTATGAAAATGTTATAATATGGCTTTAAGAGAAATTTCTTTTACATGTTGAATTCAGAAAAATGAGCAAATTTTCAACAATTTAACCATTGATGCTTAATCCCTGAGATTTGCTTTAAATTCCAACTCTGTAGATTTAGTTTTTGACCATTTATGGTCATTTATACATGTATGTATGTAACAAAATGTATGATTTTGTGATAGATTTATGAAAGAGTTGTTTGATTACTGCTATGTGGCTTCAAATACCTGTGAGCTAGTCAGTTTGCATAACCAATAAATGTGCTATTAATCCAGCCAAAATGAAGGAGGTTCAGATTAGGCCTACGCCAAAGAGCACATCTTTCCCAAAAAAAGCAGTATAGAGCCAATCTATGTCAACTCCAGGGATGTGCACCGCAGCACCTCTTCCAATTTTTTCTTTTTTGTGCGGTGGTAGATATTGATGAAAGCTTCATACTCCATTTCTTTTCCTGTGGCATCAATTTGAAAATCAATTTTTTTTGGGGTGGGGGTCAACGTAAAAAATGTGGCGCGACATGAAAGACGATGTTCGGAGGTCCATAAATGTATAAAGGGAACCCCCTACAACTTTGAAAAGTATGTATCCTGGAGTACCATTTTGTGTAGAATTGAAATCTGGCATCAGAAAACTTGTAAACATTTACTTTAAAAGATATAGGGCTTTAAAAACATCAGTTATGTTTGCCTACTCCACACTTTGTATGTATGAGTCATTCCATGCCATATCAACAAATAGGTTGGCTGGTCAGTGGTCATCCCCTCAGGTTTTGCTGAAATTCATTTCTAGCATACCTCTATGGGCATAATGAACACATGGAAAAAATGAATGCTCAACTCCAAGCGGTTTTGGCGATATGGCTTGTCAAAATTTTACCCAGACCCCACTTTTTGCTCTCTCGAGTCGCACTGTTGAATTAGTCACGTTTTGGGACACTCATATTTTGACTTTGCAAAAAAAATATCAAGCTGAAAAGTACTACCCAGGGTGACTTTCACCCAGAGAAGCAGAATCTTGCCTCAGAAACAGATTTTGTTTTAGTATGAAGCTCAAATTTTCAGGATTTAACTTCCTCATCAATATCTACCACCACACAGAAAAAGAAAAATTGAAGAGGTGCTGCGGTGCACATCCCTGGAGTTGACATGGATTGGCTCTATATTCTTCTGACAATTTGTTGGAAGTCTGGGTTACAAAAACCAGGAATGTAAAATCTTCAGGAAATTTCCTGATTTCAGGAAAATTTGCTTGGATCTTCCCTGTACAAAGTATATATACATTTTCAGGAAATGTTAAAGCAGTTTCAGGAAATTATCAGTGCATGTTTTGATCACTGAAAAAACCACATCTGTCAATGTACATTTAAGTGGAAAAAGAGTAGATAAAGGCCTGAAAAAAGTGAGTTTAGATACAGTCTAGCTAAAGGGTTATAGGTTACAGCTCCATAAACTTGTTGAAGAGCAAATAACCCATCTACAGTAGTGCATGTTGAATTTGAGGCGAGGCTGTGTGATTTGCGAGTATTAATTAATTTGATATTATGTTGTATTTGACTACAGGAAGATGAGGATGCTGAGGAAGATGAATCAGCTGCAAAACAAGTCCAGACCTCATTTACAATCAAACTCCTCAAATTTGATGAGAAAAACAAAGTGAAATTAATCAAGGAAATTAAAGCTTTATCAGCGAATATGAATCTTGTACAGGTAGGTAGAGCTTCTTAGATTAGTTCAGAGTCTGATCCCAATAATGAGAGAAATACATTGGTATTGTTTTTACCCAGATATGTATTCAAATTATGATGGGGGTAGGCTTGGGGAAACATACACCCCCCCCCCCCGGGTGAAAATTTTGAAGTATATTTTGAAGCCTGCCTATGATATTGATAATATGCAAATGAAATCCATAGTGATGAATAACTTTGGCAATCTTTTACATGTGAGAGATGTACGATCATATGGGAACGTTTATGCAGTTTTGTCTCATAATCTAAAAAGCCTCATCATAATATTATACAGTGCAAAGTTCTATGTACACATTTCACACAAAACATTAAAACCTGACTCAGTGGGATTATAATTCCTGTATGACGAGAGCATATGTGATGCGATCAAGCAAAATCAGTTGAAATCAAGCAAAATACTGATTTTGAGATAAAGCTAAACAAAGGAACTATTTCCTTTTCTTTCCTGCTGTTTTGGAAACTCTTTAATTGTTCATATATTTGGAACTCATTGTTTAATTTCAATGGGGTTTTCTGCAAAATCCAGCTTTGTAAATGCTTTTTACTATCCTATAAGAAACTGAAAATTTAATATTTCGGAGTTCTGACTGATTTTGCTTGATCACATCACATATGTTGACCTGCTTTTAATAAAAGCTAGCAATTAATCGTCTCTTTCAATATCATGTTCATTATAAATAGGCACTAAATAATAATATTTAAAGAAATAAATATAAATTGATAATAGTGTTGGGCAACATGCACTTTTCTGGAGTCAACTAGTCAGAAGCCTGAAAGTTGTGACTTCAACTGAGTCTGCGACTTTGGCAGACCATAAATTTTGGAATTTGGATTGCTGGAAATGCAGATGAAAACAATGCCTATGTAACCGACATGTAGCACAGTAGCAGTGACCCAACTTATATAAAAAATAATGGTTTAAGCTTATGCATTAAGTTCTATTGTAGTTTGATGATTCTGTCTATTTTTATTTGTTATTTTTCAAGGCAGTGGAGATTTTTACTGCATTAAATAGGCATTTTATATAAGCTGGTGAAGAGTCGACTATGACAATTGTCAAAGTTGAGTTGCCGACTAATGTTAACTTTAGTCGACAGAGTCGCCCAATACTAATTGATAAAGAGATAAATTAATAGATAAATGAATAATAGATAAATAATAAAGAAATAAAAGACTATAATATTATTACAAACAGTAAATATCTTATACAAGTGGATATTCATACGTAGTGGTAGATAAAATGAAAAGAGTTTAACTTCAACACTACACTATTTTTTGCTCACCTGGAATGTTCTACTACCGTCTTCAGCAGATGGTGATGCTGTCATAAATCAGTAAATATCTTTTTGTGACTGAGAATATAAAAAATACGAAACCTATTAGCTCGTAATCAGCAGGAATTGTTAGGATTTTGCCACTACGCCAAAAAGTAGACCCAAGTTATTAAGAGTGATATAGTTGACCTGTCTGGTGTATTGTTTGTGTTTAAAGAAAGCAGACAAAGTATAGGATTTGAATTCATAATTTGTGATGCTTCTGGCAAGATGTAATAACATATATGTGACCCGCTCTGACAAAACCAGGAACAAGTTGCATTTCATGATTTGAATAAAAATGTAACCACTAGACAAAGCTTTAAAATGATACCAAAATTATATAAATATCATCAATACGTTTCAAAATATGGAAAACTTTGTAAATGATACCTTGATATTTTTGCCAAATTGCTATTCTGAGTATTAAATAATTAGTTTCCTGCCTTACGAGGATTGAATAGGATTATCATAGTTCAACTGTTATTTATTAAATAAACCTCTTAGGAATAAGTATTTTTAAGAATTTGAACGACCATTTAGTCCCACAGTCAAAAATTATGAAATTAAGAATTCCACAATTTCATTTTTTTATGGGAATGTCATCTTTAAAGGCCTATAAGTTTTCTAACTCAAAAACATGTCTGGCGACTTGTTCTGGGTTTTGTTGGAGCTGGTCACATATTGACATTTATCTGCGAAGTTACAAGGCCCGCCCTTTACTATAATGTTAATGTCTTTTTTTAGAAGAAATGGACATTAATGTCATGACTGAAGCAGTGGCGTAACTAGGGTTGGTAGCGCCTGGGGCTAGAAACAAAATTGGCACCTCTACCCCCACCCGAGAATATCTTAGACACGGGCAGTGACGTAGCTAGGGGTTGTGGTGCCCAGGGCTAAGGCTACATAATGCCCCTCAATAGGGTGCATCAGATGCCCCTCATGTCAATGGATTCATCTGTCCCTAGTCTTAAAATGTTCCTATTGTCACAAAACTAACATGTGCCAAGTTTGAATTAATTCGGAGGTCGTCCTGAGGGGCCACCGAGAGCCTAAAGTTACAATGTGTGTTCCTATGTAGTAAAGTTCGTTGACCCCTGTACAATTCCAATTAGAAGCCGATCGAACAATTTAAAGTAGCTGCCATATCAAAACCGTTTGGATTTAGAAGCTCAAATCTTGGGAGCTAATCGTATTGATAATCATCTTTGAATCTGTGATGAAAATCCATCTCCAAAGAAATGACTGTGCGTGTTTTATTGTCAAAAGCGCCCCCACAGTCCATATTCTTGGGAAAATCTATAATTTCTGTCTTAACCAAGTGCTATAATACTTTATTTCACACTGAAAGTTGTTAATATGTATTATATATTGATCTAAAGTTCAGAAAATCTGCTTTGTAAAAGTGTAATGACAACCAGGACATCAACATTTGTAAAATTTGAGGTAAAAACTACCACAAAATGCCTATTTCACTGAAATTTTGTATCGAGGGCGCTTGTGCCAATTCCACACATGCGCATTTTGTTGGTGATTAATTTTATCACCGATTCAAGATGATTATCAGTACTATAAGCGCAAAAGATTTGAGCTTCTAATTCCTAACGGTTTTGATATGGCAGCTACTTTAAATTGTTCGATCGGCTTCTAATTGGAATTGTACAGGGGTCAACGAACTTTACTACATAGGAACACACATTGTAACTTTAGGCTCTCGGTGGCCCCCAGGACGACCTCCTAATTAATTCAAACTTGGCACATGTTAGTTTTGTGACAATAGGAACATTTTAAGACTAGGGACAGATGAATCCATTGACATGAGGGGCATCTGATGCACCCTACCCCTCAATTCTTGAAACAATTGCTTGCGGAAATTTTGGACAAATAAGGCCTACCACTAATTAATTTTGGTTACTAGAAGTTGAATATCAGTCTTCAATTGATGCTGCATTGGTCAATTTGGCGCCCCCGTAGTTACGCCACTGGACTGAAGAGGTTCATCAGGTCTGTTGATTAAACAGCTATTTAAAGTTCTTTCTGGAGAACAAACCACTAAGAACATACTACTGAAAAAATTTGGGTAAAAAATAGTTAGGGGAAAAAGTTCACTTTGGTGACCACTCTCTGGCTAGTAAGGTTTGACGATTGATTGCAGTCTTCTATGGACCATTTAGAAAAAATTAGCCACCATGTCCCTCGCGAAAATCCCGGCATTTTTCGCTAGAGGCCAAAATCCAAAATGGCCGCCGCCACCATTTTGATAATTTAAGTTTTGAACCAGAGCACCTATAATCACGCACAAAGACACTTTTTCGGATATGTCGAAAGTACAAGGATTCCGATTCTGACATTAGTTTGACATTACGGCATCATTTTCACCCAGAAATCCAAGATGGTGGCCGCAGCATCTTGAAAAATTTAGTTTTGAACAAGAGGACCTAAAATCGTGTACAAAGACACTTTTTGGATAAGTCGACCACAAGGATTTCAAATTTGACATTACTTTGACATTACTTAACTCATATTTACCCAGAAATCCAAGATGGTACGCTTGGCCATCTTGAAAAAAAAGTTTTAACCAGATTACCTAAAATCGTGTACAAAGACACTTTTTCGGTAAGTCAACCCCAAGAAACCGAATCTGACATTAATTTGACGTAATAACTTAATTTTTGCCCAGAAATCCAAGATGGCCCCATTTGGTAGAGCGTAAATGTGATTTTTGAATGAGAGCAGAAGCACAAGTGTGTCATTTCCGCCTTTATCTGGGGTTCATGTCTCTTACATGGGGTTTAAACTGCCTTATCTTGGGTTTACATCCCTTATCTGTGGTTTAGACGGCCTTATCCTGGGTTTACGTTCCTTACCTGTGGCTAAGATGCCTTAACCTTAGCATATCGCAGTCTAAACCCAGATAAGGCATCTAAACCCCAGATAATGCGCCGTATACCTATATAAGGGACGTAGACCTCCGAAAAAGCAGTCTAAACCCCAAATAAGGCGCTTTAACCCTAAATGAGGAACATAAACCTAAGATAAGGCATCTAAACCCCACATAAGGTACCTTAACTCTAGATAAGGGTCGTTAACCCCAGATAAGGGTCGTAAACCTCAGATAAGACATCTAAACCCAAGATAAGGCCAAATAAGGCGCCTTAAGGCGCCAGAACCCCAGATAAGGGACGTACACCTCAGATAATCCAGTCCCAACCCCAAATAAGGCGCCTTAACCCTAAATAAGGAACATAAATCTAAGATAAGAGAAGTAAACCCTTGACCGCGCCTTATCTGGGGTTTAGACTGCCATATCTGAGTTTACGTCTCTTATCTGGGGTTAAGGCGCCTTATCTTAGGTTTAGATGCCTTATCTGAGGTTTACGACCCTTATCTGGTGTTAACAACCCTTATCTAGAGTTAAGGTACCTTATGTGGGGTTTGGATGCCTTTTCTGTGGTTTATGTTCCTTATTAAGGGTTAAGGCACCTTATTTGGGGTTTAGACTGCTTTATCTGGGGTCTACGTCGCTTATCTGGGGTTACGGCGCATTATCTGGGGTTTATATGCATCATCTGGGTTTAGACTGCGATATGCTAAGGTTAAGGCATCTTAGCCACAGGTAAGGAACGAAACCCAGGATAAGGCCGTCTAAACCACAGATAAGGCGCCTTATCCCTAGATAAGGGATGTAAACCCAAGATAAGGCAGTTTAAACCCCATATAAGAGACATGAACCCCAGATAAGGCGGAAATGACACACTTGTGCTTCTGCTCTCATTCAAAAATCACATTTACGCTCTACCAAATGGGGGCCATCTTGGATTTCTGGGCAAAAATTATGTTGTAACGTCAAATTAATGTCAGATTCGGATTTCTTTGGGGTCGACTTATCGAAAAAGTGTCTTTGTACACATTTTAGGTAATCTGGTTCAAAACTTATTTTTTTTCAAGATGATGCCAAGTGCCACCATCTTGGATTTCTGGGTAAATATGAGTTCGTAATGTCAAAGTAATGTCAAATTTGAAATCCTTGTGGTCGACTTGTCCAAAAAAGTGTCTTTGTACACGATTTAAGGTCCGCTTGTTCAAAACTAAATTTTTCAAGATGGTGCCGGCCACCATCTTGGATTTCTGGGTGAAAATTATGTCCGTAATGTCAAACTAATGTCAGAATCGAATCCTTGTACTCTATATATCCGAAAAAGTGTCTTTGTGCATGATTATAGGTGCTCTGGTTCAAAACTTAAATTTTCAAAAAATGGTGGCGGCGGCCATTTTGGATTTTGGCCTCTAGCAAAAAATGCCGGATTTTCAAGGGACATGGTGGCTAATTTTTTCTAAATGGTCCATAGAAGACTAATCAATCGTCAAACCTTACTAGCCAGAGAGTGGTCACCAAAGTGAACTTTTTCCCCCAACTAAAAAACCCACATTATTATTTTTTTATTTTGCCCACATTTTAACTAGCAGATGAATTTGTCAAGTTCTTTGCCATTCTAAATATGTATAAGTTTATATACTTTAGACTAATAATTTAGCAGTTACGAGGCCAAAAGTTTCCATAATTCCATGATTAAGATCACCTGAGCATTGAAAGCAACCATCTAAGTGGTTCTGATGGCCTAGACACTATGTATTTAATATTGGAAATGTTATGCCATTGCACTTTTTTACTTTGAAACACAAAATGGCAAGTGTATGATATTTTTTGTCACAGCTTGTATTAAAAACCAATAAAACCCAGTCAAAATGTTCATGCAACTTTATGATAAAGAGGAATTGAAGAGTTCAGATACAAAATAAAAGGCAGTATACGCCATTTTCATCAGGCCACCAACATATGCCATTTTAATGCTAGCTTCTGACACCCTACTTTAAAAATCCAATGAATATTTTTGAAATATTTTTATATGATCAAAAACAACACATTATATTTCCATATGTTCTTTATATTTGACGAGGGAGTTATTTGCCCACAGATATCTAAAACTGAGGAAAATTGATATATTGCTTTTTGCATGAGAACTCTGCTTGATCTATGTTCCCAGCACAAAAATGTTCTTAAAAGGTTTATTCAAAACATTTAAATGGTGCGTTATATAGGTCATGAATACGTTTGTAAAACATTGTAAAATATTTTTTGACAAATATTTTGTCTTCAATAACTGTTGAATGTTTTGCATCATGTTTTCAAATATATTTTATGAATGTTATCAAAATGTGCTTATAGTATACCCTTTATATAATGTAAAAAGAAACCTCTGAAGCTTACTCATTTTATTTGTTTAAATATTTTTACAGGCAAAAAAATTTGTAGAGTCCATCCCTGCAGTGGTCAAAGCAGACATTGGTAAAGATGAAGCTGAGAAGATTAAAGAACAAGTGGAGAAAGCAGGAGGAGAATGTGTCATTGAATAAGCAGCCAAACTCATCATCAAACTGTATTTAAGAGGTTTATAGTGCCTGGCCTTGGATGAGACAAGCACCATGAGGAAAACATCTTCTACCCTTCAATGATGGGCTCCCCCCCCCCTTCTCACCCAAAATTAGACATTTCAAACATTTTAGGCCATAAGTGATGAATTTTAGGCAAAGTTTTGGATTTTTGCTCCCTTTAAATTTTTTAACCCAGGTGCTGTCACTGGACATTGCAATTTCTGTACTTTCTGTGTGTGGATTTTGTCAGTGTAGAAAAACTTCAAACATTATTTTAGACAGCATGTTAGTTTTCACTTATGAACACGCTATTGTCAATTAAGGCGAGTTAAGATGGCAAGGGCTATATATTTTGTCTAGTTTTAGACTAATGTGTACTTCATTAATCTTATGGGAAGTGAGTTGAAGAAGCCATGAATTGCATTTATATTTCCATAGGTCATGCATGCAGTTCATGATTTAAAGCCAATAATAATCAAAACAAAAGTATTGGCCATTATTTTTCCCTCTTCGAAGAAGGATCATGCACATGGGGCGGAAATGACTATCGCTAATAGCTATGACTACGACTATTTTCAGCTTAAACTATGATCAGCTTGTAATAGGTGAGAATTCGGTTTTTGTTACTGCGCGAGTCAATAAAGTTGCGACTTACGCCCACGTAAATTCACAAAAGCGTGTGTCAGTCAGGCAACACACAATGCGCATTCTATTCTATATCAATGCACGGTGTTATGAGTCCCGTCTAGTATGAGCTGATCAGAGTATATTTGTGCAACTCTATTGTATACAATAAGGATACAAGTCATGTATGAACTGAGAAATACTTTGCAATGATTTAACCTGATTATGGTAAAGAAATCTAGAGACTATTAATTATTCCACACCTGTGACGTTTCTGGAAAATAAATGTTACTTTTATAAGATTTAGTCACATTTTAGTCCAGCACTTAACTTAATCTGTGTGACAAATACCAAAACACATAACACTTTGCTGGGACCTGGGAGAGTATCAAGGGTGAAAATAAGAGAGCTTGAACCATAGGCTACTTTGGCAAAAGAAAAAAAAGTGGCCCCTGGTTCACCAAGATTTGGAGTGAACCAGGGGCCACTTTGGATGAACCAGGGGTCACAGACCTTGGGTGAAAATAAAGAGTGATGGATCAGGGGCTACATTTACATACAAATGGCCCCTTCATAGAATTTAACTAGGAATTGGGGGCCATTTCCAATCAAGGGGCCAATAAAAATAAAGATGTGCTGGTGAGTTAAATAAGCACTAGTTGCTTTGAATTTGATATTTTTGGATGACTATCCAGGGTGCAAGTTTGTGAGAAAAGTGTCCCCTGGTCAACTAAGATGGAACCAGGGGCCATTTCGGAGTTTCTGGGGGCCAAATGGCTCCTGTCTTCCATTTATGTTTACCCTTGGAAAGTATACATAACCTTGACAGTTCAGACTCTGTAGATATAGCAAACTTGCGAAACTATATATTTCTTTGTTCGGATAATTTGATAATTGGAACATGGCTACATACTATCATCAAACTTGAAGACATCATGAGAACAGCTTTAGAGGGGTTTGAAAGTGGAGTGAAGCTTATTTGGAAAGGTTTGAAGGTGGAGAGAAGTTTGATGGTACAACAATCACTAACGCCACTTCAGGTTTGCTGACTTATTTGTAGCAGCCGAGGCAACTGATTGATCTTTTGAAGCATGTCAAAGAGGCCAGTGAAGATATTAGGTAAATGTCTTATTTAAGATGGACCATAAGACGCTTATATCTACATGCAATCATGTTTGCCATTGCCAGTTATGGATGTGAGTGTTCAGTCTTATGACATGCTTCTGAGATGTGGTGCTACACAAGAGGCTTCTGCAAGTGACATGGAAAGACAGGAAAACAAATATCTAGATCTTAGACAAAATAGGTACATGTTAACCATCAGAAATGGCATTTAATATGGAGAGAAAGCTCAAATACTTCAGCCATATTGTCAGGAAACATGGAGTAGAAAAACAGAATTGTTTCACATACTAACTATAACTTAAGTTTAATACCATGTTACTCAAAAGACTGACATGTAAATTTCACCAAAATTAAGTGTCTTCTTCATAAAAAATACCCCCTGTTGAGAAAATTTAATTTAGCAATATCTTTGGAGTAAACATTGTTTAACTTGAAAGTTGAACTTTCATACCTATGTGACTGTGTATTTGTTATAAATATGCAGTTCGTATGCCTTCCGATAGGAATGCGACGAACATCATTTGAACTAATGCCTATCGATTATTATCTCCCGCTCTTTTCCAGCGTGTGTCGTGCTAGTATTATCGATTCTGGCCAGATGCATGTTGGGTGTTTTCAACGTTTATGTGCACTGGCTACTCTGGGAAAAGATTAAAAAAATTTCATTGTTTAACATGGTATTGAACTTGTTCCTCTGTCTTGCATTAAATAGATCAGTTCAATTTGCCCGAGGTTCTCTTGCCTTAGAGGATTCGGAATTTATATACATAACATCCCTGACTGTTACTAAAAAGTTAAAAAAAAAAAAAAAGTCTTTTTCCCCCGCCCCCCCGGCAGCTACGCCACTGTGTATTATTTGTCTGAATCCCCATTAGTAGATGAACAATTTGTATCAACTAACAAAATTGGAGCAACTTTAATTTTGACCCCTGTACAAATTGGAAATTTACCCTTGACCTATTTGCGGGCTTTGCGGCACCAATGATTTGAGACAAAAATGACATATTTGGGATTCTTTGGGCCTAGATAAATAATTTGATGTACTTTGAACTGATCATATTGAATGCTTCCAATTTTTGGCCCCAGCATAATCCTTCAGGTTAATTTATTTAAAAATGCCCAAGGGTGCCACAGTCCACGGTGGCACCCGCTCATTCTTTCATTTCAAAATGGTGGAAAATATAAGATATGAGATGAATTACCAAAAATCATCAAATTTAGGGGCTGTGTGCAATAATTATCAGCTAGGATCCTAATTTGCAAACCTCAGATAGATATATATTGCGAATGCAGCAAGCAGGAAAACTTGCATATGGGGGGAAAATTGCAACGGAAAGTTAAATTTGACACTTTTCTCAAAAACTCATTTCCTTTATGAAAATGTATAATTTTATGTACTTATCTAACACAAAACAATGTCGAAAATTTCCCACTCTGAGTGATCCTGTGTGCCTGCTTTAACATTTCCTTACTGTTTTCTTAAAGGGCAGGTCTATAGCAAAAACAAGTTTATCTCTATTCGAAGAGAATAATTATTACACATTACAAGTTGACACTTGTTGCAATTTTTTGTGCGTATTTCTCCTGAAAAAGGAGAAATTGTGTGGGTAAAGTTCAGCCTCAGACGTGTTCTTCCCCGCTTGAAGCGTGTGTTCTCCCCGCCTGACTGATGACGAGGTAAATGAAGCGGACACTTTATCGTGCTCTCATCATACAATCACAATCACTTTGACATTAGCAACAATGAGTTGTACTATCACTTACCATAACAATGCTGCATAACAATATGCACGCTTATTGTTCTCTTTCGGGAACAAATCCCACACAGTAATTGTTACTATGCGCTTGCTTTGTAATATTTCATCCAACTGAAACTATAGCATTGCAATAATACAGGGAAATCAGATACATGAGTTTGTGGACTAACACGGTTTATATGCTAGTCTCAGATGAAATTCTAAGCTCAAATTATGTATTTATTTTTTAGGCCTAACATTTCTTATGATATTGATATACATGAATTGTAATATCACAATTGTCTCATATATAAAAAAGAAGCGGCTGTTTTATCCATATGTTTAAAAACCATGAAATTTGTAATACTTAATTTGGATTTTTTTCTGTGAACAGCAACAGTATACGTTTTGTCCATTGAGAGCGTTTATAGTCCCTTTTCTCACAGCGGGCACATCTCATTTCATGACGTCACCGGTTTTCTAGGCTAAATCTGTCTCGTTCGAAGGAACTCACTGCTTAAGTTGGTTTTTGAGGAATATCAATTTTAAACGTCTATTTTCTCAACAAAAAAGGAGTCATTTTCATTGTCCTCATAATATTAGCTTGCCAATGATATGATGTTGTTTTTGCTATAGACCTGCCCTTTAAGCCTTCTTAGAGTGTTTTATTTAAGGGTAGACGAGGTATTGTTGGTCGATATCTAGATCAATATATTATTGAAAAATAACACCTTGATGTTTTGCAAAAGTTCATTCTACAAATCGTATACTTTGCAAACTTGCTTAATTTATTGTTGTTAACAAGTTATGTACGTTTTACAAAAGCGTTGTTTCAGCCCTCTTCAGTATATCTGTGATATTTTAATTCTTCTACACGCTCGCTATGAATTGAGCAATGCAGTGTTTGCCAAAGCTCACTACCATTTGTAAGATGCTGTGAACTACCAAATCACAACAGTTTAAAATAGTTAATAACCTTAAAAGGCACCCCATGAATGTGTGCCAAAAATTGCTGCCCCCTTTCAGCTGGCCAAAAAATCCTTGCCCCTCCCAATTTTACCTTTCCCAGGGCACATAATTATTGCACAGCCCCTTAGATATTATCTAGAAAATCAGCCGTATAATTTGGATATTTGTGGGATAGGCTTTTACGACAGGAATTCATAACAATTAGTGGGTTTTTAGCGGGTTCGCCGTCGGACAAGTTTAGAACTGTCAAGCTTTCGTCAGGAGTAGCTCCGACTTCTTCAAGACAAAGTACCTAAGAATGAGACATGTAGACCGCCCCTTGTCTACTGATGACTCTGAAAAGAGTCGTTCACTGAAGACTGCCCTTTATCAACAGAGAACAAGCAGATCTCGCCTATTTGCTAATATAAAGGCTTTGGTTGCTCTGAAAAGAGCCTTTCACTGAAGACTGCCCCTTGTCTACAGAGAACTAGCAGATCTCGCCTATCTGCTAATATAAAGGTTTTGGTGGCTCTGAAAAGAGCCGTTTGCTGAAGACTGCCCTTGTCTACAGAAACAAGCAGATCTCGCCTATCTGCTGAATTTGTAAGTTTTGGTGGCTCTGAAAAGAGCCGTTTGCTGAAGACTGCCCCTTGTCTACAGAAAACAAGCAGACCTCGCCTATCTGCTAAATTAAAGGTTTGTTGGCTCTGAGGAAGAGCTGTTCAATGAAGACTGCCCCTTGTCAACAGAGGAGATGTAGACTGCATATACTGTAATAGGCTTTATACCAGGAACCGTTTGGCCACTCATGGACCGATTGTTTGGATATTATCTAAAATATCCAATATATCTCACTAGTTAATTTCATTCAAATCTGATACATGTACATTATATATCAGTTATTTTAGTTATCTTATCTGATAAATTTGAGTCCGAATTATCCAAATATCAGATAATTTATATCACCTAACTTTTTTTATCTGAATTGTGCAAAATATAAGGAAAATGATCCAAATTAACACAATAGATATCCTAAATATCCCGATATTATAGATAACGAGTCAAATTCTTATATTTCTGATATTTAAATTTAATGATGTGATATTTATCCAAATTCAGATCATTTAGAATTCAGATATCCAAATTATATTTAGGATAATTTTGGTATTATCCAAATTATAACTGTTTTACTTTGAAAATGGTGAAAATATTGGATATTCCAAATTATTTAAAATATGAGTACTTTGGGTACATTTCATGTACAAATAGAGAGCTCCCTCCTCTAAAAATCCCAACAAGAATTGATAGTACATTGTATGTGCCCTTATTTGCTGGTGGGATTTTTATGGGAGGGCCATTAGGTGAACGTTTACGGTATGTAATTATCTAACTTGAAAATATTAGATCCATTAGATTTTCTGAAAAGGGCAAAATCGTGAGGGAACATTTAATAACTTTTTGGGAAAACAGACAGACAGTTCTAGACAACAGGTAGGTTCATTTCTTTCTTGTTTATTAAATAAGCATGTTTATTTCTTCATTTCTTTCATAATTAATGGTCACTCTTTCATAACTTAAGTTGAAAATTTGGAAAATCATCTTTTGTGTGAATCATGTTTATCAATAATTTATGGCATTTAAACAAAAAACAATGAAACCGTTTTATGTACTTACGAGCACGCGTCCCACACGTGCAGTTATACTGAGCTACAATAGTATACATATGTAACTTGCACAAAGAGTATTTACCCACACTACATTTGGAAACTGAAATGGCAAAAAGACATCCAATTTTATTCTTCAAATTTGAATGCGTTGTTTATCTTGCACTCAAAATCATGCATCAGGAAGTGGCAGCGACAAGCGCAGAAACTTCCACTGATAGTAAAGACTTGCTTTTGATGTGGGTTCAACTTAGATGAGCCCAGGGGGCTAGTAAAGTCCAGGGATGCAAGTTTTTCTGCTTTTGCAGTAATTCCTGCTTTCCTGAAGTCCAAATTCCCGCACTTTTCATTATTTTCAGCCCGTTTTGGAGGCTTTTGGCCCAGATTCACACACTTTTCAGGTTTTTCCCTTAAGGTCAGCTTGCATTCCTGAAAGTCGAATGACTAATCCTATTTCTCTAATATGTTAACAATGCATACCGGTATCCAAACTTTAAACAAAATCTGTTAATAGTAAGCTTTCCAAAATGAATTGAGTTTGTCACGATAGAGCGATGTGATAGCAAAGGTTTCCTTTGGCTCAGAATAAAACTCACTAAAATAGACTCCTTAGACCTTTACCTACATGCATTGTGAATTTTCTTCAGAATTGTCAGAAAAAGGTGGCTGCATCATATTTGATCCTGTGGCCTTAACAGTGTTTTTCATTTATAGATTCCATGTTATATTGGACCATTGGGAAATTAAAAGGACCTCAATCAAATTCAAATGAAAAAAACCCTTGAAATATTGCTCATCAATTTTTACGTGAATTGTGTCTCCAATTGAAATTCTTGGTCAGAGATCTCCTTTGACTTCTTACCGACAAACAATATTACTTGGCTTGTTACCCTGGTTTATAGCCAAGATCATTGGAGACATTGAAATGATAGCAATAAGCTTTAGGTTAGTCCCACCAATAGGACCTTATTATTCTTAGTTATCAGACTATAGCATTAACATGCAAGACTATGATCACAATCTCACATGGCGCACGAAATATAAATTGTGAAAGCCATTGAAGTGACTGCCACCGAGAAGTACAACCTTATTTTTGTTAATTACCAGAATATACTCGGTCAAGACTATGATCACTATTTCACATGGCGCAACAAAGACCGTAAGACGAATCGTAAAAGTCCAGTGACCGCACTGCACAATTTTGGCCAGGGTGGTTATCAGTGGACTTTGGCCATAGGCATAGATTCCACTTTTGCACCATACAGGGTGTCCCAGAAAAAATTACCGGGCGAATGAATTTGGACGAAAGTCGAGAAATAGACATCCAAATCCAAAAATCTAAACATCAGCGTGTAGCCCATTTTATTCTGCATCTTATACGCCAATTTTACTGGAATCGGTTGCCTGATCGGGAAGAAATGAGCGATTACATAATGCATACGTCAATTCACTTCATTCCAAGTTTGAAAGAAAGATTATTCAACACAATGTGGTTAACTAATGGTTAACTGTCAACGGGCTTCATATTTTGTTCTGTGAAATCCTTTTCGTTCTTTTTAAACAATGTTTCTTGCAAAACATTTAATAAGGTTTTGTTTCAAATATTAAAACCTGCACGATATTGAAAATGAAAACTTGCATGTAAGATGATGCTCGGTACTTGTAAATATATTTTTTCGTTGATGTTGATATAAATGTTGCATAAAGAATTATTGCATAACGAATTCCAGTTGGCTTAAAACATTTCTCACACACATTAAGGGCTGGGGTATGAACGTTTGGACAGTATTTATTTTGGGACATTAGAGCACATCAGACATATAGAATTGCATTCTGAATACGAAGAAAGTCATTCTGATATCAAATAATTTTGATTTTTTGAAATTCGCAATGTAATACACATTTTATGGCAAATCATTAAAAATTGATATTTTTGATATTTAACAGTACTTGAAGTAAACTTTATAAAACACCAAAAAAAATTAGGTCTTTTTGGGAAAAAAATCCATATCTTCAATATGAAAGGTCAAAATTTTCAATTGACCGTCGGCATTTCCTCCCTGCTACATACACTTTAAGTATATATCATTAGATTTATAAAATTTACTTCGAGGACTGCTATATATCAAAAATTTGAAAATATCAATTTTTATAATTTGTCATAAAATTTGTATTATATTGTGATTTTCAAAAATGAAAATTATTTGATATCAGAAAGACATGCTTCAGATTCAGAATGCAATTCGATAGGTCTGAGGTGCTCTCATGTCCCACAAAAATACTGTCGAAACACAATAAAGGCTCATTTTAGATCCCTTAATGTTTTTGGAATATTTCCAAGAAATTGTAATGCAAAGTTTAAATATTTTAAAACTTCAACATTAATGTTGCTTGGTATCAAAAATCACACGTAAAGCTGTAAGCACTTGATCATTGTTATTCTTGGCTCAAAATGTTCTTTTGAAAGTTAAGATATAACATTACGAATTGAAGTTGGAAAGCTTCCAATTGCAGAAATCAAAGTTTTTTCGGACAAACAGTTACCCATCTTCAGTAAAAGCATCAATGACATAACACCGTCCGATTATAAACTATATAATGTGGGCTAAATTTAATGAGATACACAAACTTTAGGAAGCGGTGAGCGAGTATGAAAAACCGCCTGTTGATCAGATCAAACTTGGAATGAACTGAATTGATGCATGCATTATGTAATCGTTCATTTCTTCGCAACCAGTCAACCGAATCAAATAAAACTTGTGTATGTGATGCACAACAAAATAAGCTATGCGCTACATTTTAAATTTTATGATTCTGATGTCTATTTCTCGACTTACGTTCAATTTTATTCGCTCGGTAATTTTTTCTGGGACACCCTGTATTTCATCATTTTAGCTTCAATATGGCAAAAATTTCCGCACGCATTTGTACCATATAAACATATTTGGTCGCAAAAAGGTGCTGGATTCACTATACTTCAAGAAGTTTTTCCAACCCCATCCCCCCAATGTTAAAAAGAAATCTACGCCACTGACTTGAGAAAAAGCCATATTGTAACATTTGCTGAGGTAGACGCCCTCAATATTTTTCAAAATTCTTCTTTACATGATTTACTTTATGAAACTAACATACCCTGCAAAAATCAAGACTTCTTGAGATTTTGAAAAAAGTGCAGGAACCGTCATTTAATTATTACAATAGAAATATTAGTTGAATGTGTACGCGATATTCATAACACAGTACGTACATGGGTGCAGGATGGTCATACACACACCAAAGGAACATACCGTAGCATGACCGACAGAGTGACATGAATTGGGGACTGGTAATAGCATTTTCTTTGCTTACCCGAGTTGTTCCGCTCAAAATTAAAAGGAGACATATCTGACAGTAAAAGGTAACATTTTTTGGAAAAGAAATACTAATCTATTTGTATTGAAGTGTTACAATATGGCTTTAATCTTTCTTCAGCAATCAGAGTCTGAGTATTGTTTGGTAACTAAGACAAAAACAGGTCCTACTCAGCCAGACTACTTTAAGTGGCATAACTAAAGCAAGCCTAATTTGGAGCACATGTTATTTATCTAGCTCCACATTCCCCCAGCAGTAGTTTTTAGTATACCATCTTGCATGTTCCTTCCATCTGCATGTGCTGGGTGACTGACCTGCGGTAACCTGCTGCATGCAATTCCTGTTGTGAACTGGAGCTTACCTGCTTGGTCACTTGCTTTATAGTCTATTAGTTTTTATCTGCTAATTGTGACTCTTTTACATGTACATTTTAATAGTTGTACAGTACTAGCTTGATGCTCCTCAAAAAGGAGGGATTTCAAAAGGATGACAAACCAAATCCAACCATCATCAGGTGATTTTGCTTTTATGTGGTAAGTGCATATCCCATAGCAACACAAGAACACCTGAAATCGTAGCTGCAAACGTCACAATGGAGATTATCACTGTGTCACTTTGCTGACCTACAGGAACTTGGAACTGAAGTTGCTTCCCATTATTCTTAAAAAATAAAAATAAAACAAAAGTATATCATTATAGTTATTACCTCCAAGGCCGATACACAATTAATGAACTCAAGTCTCAAGAATTGTATATTGGGACAATTTGGAATTTGGATTTCAAAGCATTTTTTAAAACTGACCATCGGGGGCACTTCAATATGACACTTTCACAGTAAGGGGCATTCGGTGAGAGCAAAATGTAAACAAATATGGGGCCATTGGGTGAGAGCATGATTTTTGGCATTCGGTGAGAGCAAAATGTAAAAAATATGGGGTCATTGGGTGAGAGCATGATTTTGGCATTCGGTGAGAGCATAATGCAAAAAATATGGGGTCACTGGGTGAGAATATGACCTTTCTTTAAATGGAACCTTTGGGTGAGAGCCGAAATAGTGCCACAGAAACCTCGAACATTGAATTGCTAGTTCTAAATGGCTTCAAATTTAACAAAGTAAAGAAGTAATCAGTGATAAATGAAAGTTGCTGTTCAAATTAAAAAATAAGGGTCTTTAGCTGATAGATCAAATGGAAATATAAGGGGTCTCTGGGGACAGTGTATATGTTTGTAAACAAATATGGGGTCTTTGGGTGACAGCGAATCTGAAAAGAGGGGTCTAAACAGCCTCCAAAGTGGGAGTGACCCCCCCACCTCCCGGCCGGGCTGACCATATCTCATGAAGTAGAGCACTGTTAATCCAAGGGTCGGGGGTTTGAGCAAGGCACTTCACTCTACTTGCTTAGTGCTTCGGAGGGCACTTTAAGCTGTCGGTCCCGTGTACATGTATTTCTGACATTAATGCAGTGTGCATGTTAAAGAATGTCACAGGCTATTCAAAAAGAGCAGGGGATCATCCTGGTACTGTTGACTGTACTTCAAAAATACACTCATCTACTCTAGGTTCCAGAGTAAAAAATAAGCTGTACGCAGTGCGATAATACTCATAAGGAGCAGCTAAATACATGAAATTAATGGTAGTTTGAAGCCGAGTTACTGTAATATCAGATTTGAACATAAAGTAAATAGCAATTTGCATGATGGGAATATTTTTGTTCCTTGTTACTTCTCTTTAAACAATCTGTACATCATACACTGTACACAGACATTGGAGCTTGTTTGGTAGCGACAATAAAGTTAAATAAGCTACTGTATTCATTCCATTAACCGCCCATGCCCCTATTAGCGCCTACCCAGCGACTTTACAACAAGCAAAATGTGATATTATTAACCGCCCATCTAATACTGTCAAAACACTTCCTTTCAGCTTACCTATTGGGTGACTATACAAGCATGCATGTGGGAAATTGATATTGAAAATGTGCGCTAAAAGTAAATTATGACGCAATTTCATAGTGGACAGATGTATAGATACAGTGGAAACTCGTTATAACGAAGTTGTCAGGGACAGAGAAATTAGTTCTTTATATCCAAATTTCGTCATAGGGTTGTAAAAACAATAAATAACAAAAGAATTTTGTATCTTGGTTCTGGAAAAATACTTCTTTATAACAGGGTTTTTCTTGTATCTGATTTCGTTATAATGAGGTTTTACTGTATTAAAAATATGTGTCAATAACCACCTGCAAACGCCTTAAAAATGCCAAGTTTGATGTAATTCTGACATCAAAATCGTATTTTATTTGCATGCGGTCACAATTTGATGCCATTAAATATAAACAAACCTGGACATTTCTGGACACCATTTTTGAGGGCACATTAACTGTGAGTAATTAGATACTATCAGATGGTGATTGATGATTATTTAACAATGTAAAAAATAAGTGCTCACCCAAAATGACTGGGTGGTTAATGGAACAAATACAGTACATAATTTGACTTTATTATTCAAAGTTGGCTAGACCACATTTGAAATACGGTTCACTAGTCCAAATAAAAACTATCAACAAGAGCATGTGAATAGTATGGTCTAGCACCCCCTAATCATTTGACATGCAATTGTTAGCATTTCAAAATTGCTTCCCAAGCATTGTAGCATACAACAACTCTAGCTCATGATGTGTTCCTGTAGCAAATATACATTACAGATGACCAAGTCATATTATCCCTCCCTCGATGCTCTATACGCTGGCGAAGTTACGTAATAATCGGATTAACTACCATAGCAATAGGTGAAAACAATTTTTGAATATACCGCGCTGCACTGATACCGCCACGCGGTACCTCTTCATTGAACCATATCAAGCTGATTACTTGCACCTGTAAGATTAGTATCTTTGAAAAGACCAGTATTGTATTCAATCTATGATTGCAGACATACACAGATGATGAGTGTAACCTGCTTGTAGTGCAGCAGCGATATGTTCAAAATTGTTTTCACCTATTGCTATGGTAATTAATCCGATTAATTACGTAACTTCGCCAGCGATATATCTTTCCTTTTCTAGGACCAAAACACCCAAGGTCATTCATTAACCAGTGTTAAGGGCAGAGTAATGGGAGAGAACATGGACCTTTTTGAGCTTCATTATTTCTGAATTGTATGTCCAAAGTATATAAAACTAGACATTTTTGGAAAGGAAATGAGTCAAGGAATCCCATGGTGATGTCAGATTTGTTCAAAAATCTCAAGTTTTTGAAAAAATCACAAAAATTCACTTTTTTACCCCAATTTTTTTGTGACAACTTGGAAAAAAATCCGTTCGGAGTAAAAAAAATTCAGTTAGCTTTTCATGAAGAGACATGAACTTAGGGAAGGTTTTATTTTTTTGAAATTCGTCTCTTTTTTCGAAATATTGAAAAAAACATGTGAAAAAAGCCATTTTGTCACTCTATTAAGCTAAAATTTGCACATAATGGTGTATATTTTTGTTTAAAACAAATATTTTGAAAAAATGAAAAAACCTTCCCTAGACTTTGATGAACTCTAAAGGATAGTGCAAAAAGTTTACCCTTTGCTTGCATATTTTTTGAGTTATCTTGTCACAAAAATCGCATAATATTGTCAAAAGTGAACTCTGAGAAATCGACGTTTTAGTAAAAAATGTCAAAATTATGCACAAAACGTCCTTAAATTTTAAAACGGTAAGACTTAAACACTTGTAAAAGCTGTATCTGGTGCATGGTCTAAATATGCATCTTTTTTTTTTTTTTAATCTATAATTTCTGCTTCAGTGTGCCAAAATTCAAAATAATTAAAAAATCTAAGTGGCATTTTGACTGCAAATTTTTGTTTTGTTTACACCACATTTTGCTGGCGTTAACAACATACCGAATGCGCCTTGATCATGCGTTGAACATACGCAAGAGAGCTGCGCCAAGGCCACGCCGACGCGAATCACGCTAGCAGTAATCACAATATTTCAGATTCAAGCATTTCTGACTCAATATTTCCGCCAATCTACTAAGCTGTCTTGAGCCATGTGACTTTTTAGAGTTGAAAAGAGTGAAATAAATCAAGCAAAAATACGAATAAATATTAGCAAGTTGTATTTTATCAGTTTCAAGTGAAAGAATACATCTTAGTGTTGATAAATATCAAAAAATCTCAAATTCGGTCGTGGACGAATGTGTCTTCCATTACTCTGGCCTTAATCGATCAATTATAAAATTTCCTGAGCATTAGGAAACTTTAAAAAAGTGTGCCATACACTGATCCTGGGCAGGCAGGCACACAGGTCGTGTAGCTATGGATACTAACCATGCGATATTTGAGATCTTGCCATGCACACATGCTTGTATTGAGGCTATCACATGGAGCCTGGTACAGATCCTTTAGATCAAATTCATTCCCTGATGCTGAGCCTGAAAATGAGATAACAAAATCACTGCAATAGTAAATTTTGGTAGAATCTTGCAAAACATATTTTTTCCATTTAGTACATCATAAAATTATAAATATCTTGGTAGATGGCAGCCATCTTGAAATCATGCATGGGTAAAAATTTAAAATGTCTGCAATCTTGTTAAATGATATACCAAATTATTTGTCTGATCACAAGGATTTCAACCTATTGTTATAGTTATGTAACTAGCTGGAACTATGGGTATAGTTAGTCTACAATAAACAGATCAGATCAGAAACTACTTTTGACACAGTATACAAAATGTATTTAAATTTAATTTCCACAAATAAATTCACTGATTGACACTCTACCAGAAACTAATGATTTAATACCTTGGCATCTAATCATGACATTAGGATGCTGTAGCTCTACCAATGCTGAAGCTACATCTGTGTCCCTGGACGGCCTATGATATCTGAGGTGTATTGGCATATCAACATGGATAGTACCATAGTGTTTAGAGTCTGTTATTAAGTGGGGACTGTAGACAAGGATTGTGTGCTCTGGTGATAGATATGCAGGCTGTTCAACATCAATTTCTTCGTAAGATAATACCTATAATGGAAAGAGCATTCATTAAGTTCAGCCAATGCAGTAGCGCAGCCACAATTTGTTGTTTTTTTCAAAAGGGAACCAGGGTGCCTTTGAGGCAGGGGTGGGGGTGGAATTGTCAAACATTTTTGCAACCAAATTATTGCTCCTCTGAAGATCTTATAAGGTATCTGAAAAAATAATCAAATATACCTTGCTTAGTAAAGAGTGAAATATCTGATGAGCAGGCTGGATTTTGTTTCAGAAATATGATTGAGAATTGCAGAGAGCATATACTTCCTCTTTACATGTGCTTCATAGATTACAGTAAAGCTTTTAACTGTGTTAGCCACCCACAGATGTGGGAACTTATGAAGAAGATGGGTTTCCCAAGTCATCTTGTGGACCTGATCAGTCGATTATATGAAGATCAAGATCTGCAGTCAGAACAAGCAGTGGAGACACAGATTGGTTCAAGATTGGAAGAGGCTTATGGCAGACCTGTGTATCCACCAAACCTATTTAACACCTACTGTGAAGACTTTAGGAGAATAACTTTGGAGGGGTTTGAAGGTGGAATGAAGATTGGCGGTACAAAGATTAATAACCTGAGGTATGCAGTTGATACCACTCTTATTTGTCGCAGCAGAGTTGAGCTGATTGACCTTTTGAAGCGCATTATAGAGGCCGGTGAAGAGAAAAGCCTTCTCTTGAACACAAATACAAAAATAATGGTTGTAGACAGAGAGCAAAAAGGTGATGAGTTTGTGATAGATGAACAGCAGATAGAGAAGCACTTTGAATACCAGGGTTCAATGATTAACAACATTGGTGAATTGGTGATAGCACAACTGAAATTAACAGAAGGCAACTTTGCAATGACAACTGTGCAAGGCATGTCAAGCAAAGCCCAGGCTTATCCATTGACCTCAAAGTATGCCTACTTTGTGCAATTGTGTTTTCCATTGCTACTTACATTGGACTAATGACATGAAGCTAACCAAGAAATGCAAGGTGCAAGGCACTTGGCATCAGATCAAATGAGATGGTCATCAGTGGCAAGGAACAGAGAAATAGATGGAAAATACTGGAGGAGTTAGGACCAGTGGGTGAAACAGCCTGATGAGTGACTGAGAAAAAAGAAATGTGGTTCAAGATAACCCCACCCTAGAATCCACGAAAAGATTTGTAGTACTCAATACTCATGTCATCATTACTTCAGCATCACATGTAAGAAATGTAAAGTGTGTGTAAATGTACTGTTATTTTGTTACTTTTGTAACCAAGATATTTAAATATAAATTATTATTTTTAATTATCAAGAAGTACAGTTAACCAACAAATGAAATTAAAAAGTAGTGGGCCAAAGTAACCCCTAGAATTACAGTATTACCTTTGGAGCTCCAAATGATTCAACTGCTTTGATTTGATCTAAATCAACATACATGCCACTGGGGACAGCTTCAACCAGCATAAACCAACATGTGTTGCATGGTGTATGGTCTTCAAATGTGATCTCAATAACACTCACCAAATCCCTGCAAAAAAACAAAACAAAATTAATTGCTTGCTAGTGATTGAAGGAGGGTGGTCCAATTCCATGCAGTGAATGAATTTGACCCCATCTCCAGTTGCAGCAATATAATCACCCTTTTCATTTTGCATATGATTTAAACCTATTTAAAACTGAGGACACACAAACCCGATTTCAATCGACACACTGACAACTTCCTATCCAACCGTGACCTATCCTGACCCCCCAATTAAAGATGGACCGCTTTTTAAATGCATTTTTATGTTATTTGTGTTGTCCTGCTTTTATTAGTATGTCCACGGTTGCAGATGTACATCAACGGTTGCAATGTGTGTCATCCTACTGTAGGTCCATGTTTGCAGGTAATTACAAATGCACCCCACCCCACACACACCGACACACCCAGACGGTGCACAGTGTCGTCAACCTATATGATAAATATCTTTTCCCTGAAATGAATCACATCTTAATACTCTGTTTATAGTGAGCGACGGGTGATTGGTATTTCACCGAATGCAAGAAAAGGCGTCCTCTCTGATTGGCTAGAAACCGATCGCTAGATCGCTCAGTGATGAAGTACAAACTAAGAGATGTAGAGATGTATTCAATTACATTTAAATCAATATTCTATTATTGACGCAGATAAAGAAAGTTGTATAGTTGTTCACTGTGCAGTATTATATTATAGACTTGTGATTTAATATTCTATAGCCAGTGTAATAGCACCGTGGTCTGGGCTATGCTTGTTGTTTCCATAATAATAATAATTCTCAAACAGTTGAATATATCACATTATTAATGTACAATTAAAAAACGTTATGGTGAAAATGCAGTAAAATATATGTGTTTAAAGAAGCAGCTGAGTGTATTGAATTTCCAGTTAGTGTATTGAAAACAAAACCTGCATTTTACCTGACAACAAATTGAATTTTCTTGTAATGGCAACGCCATATGAGGCACTGAGCATGCGCAGATCGTATAAACATGTATGAATGGAAACGGTGCGGTATCTCATATAGTGCAAGTAATATGCTTAGCCTGAGTCGCTCGGCCTATCTCGAACAAAATCGCCATGCGTAGCTTTTGAAGAAAGAGAGGATTTGCTGTACTATCACAGCAATTTTTGACACGAAGATATAGGGATGATGACGCTGTGCGATGCTTAATCCATAGTCCTTCTGAACTCATTCCTTGCAGTGGCAGTGTTATAGTGGGACCCTCACATTTTTTCTCCGTATCAGTATATCCACTATTTTGGGTCAAAATCACCCTATTTGGGGCCAAAATCGCCCAACTGTAGGAAAATTTGTCCAACTTTTGCTCCCTCCCACGACCCACATGTCACTCCCCCCCCCAAAAAAAAATTCCTGGTGCCAACACTGGTTGCTCATCAGTAGAGGTTCCTGGTGCCACCACTGGTTGCTCATCAGTAGAGGTAAGAGAATTTTAAATACTGTATCCATTTACCTTTGAAAACCCTGATTTGTAATATTCCTTGTCAAAATCACATCTTTTAAATTTAGGTTGCAGAACTGGCTATTACTTCCTTTGTCAGCTTCTGAAAAATAATTTCAATACATAGTATTTAGTATAAAAACTCGATATATGTGTTTGTGAGTTCCTGACTTTAAGTCAAGAAGTCAGGAACTCAAGCGTGGCGTGAGTTCGTGAGTTCCGGACTTTAAGTCACAAAAATAGGATCTTGATATAACAAAAGTGGATGGGCTTACAATTAAAATACTGACGCTGTGAAAATTGAACAGATTTCATGAGTTCTTGACATCCTGAGATGTCTTAACTATTTCTTTATTTTTATATCTTTACTATTTCTTTATTTCAAACTAGCTAAGTCAGGAACACAAGAAGTCAGGATTTGTGATTACAAGATCCTGTCTTCTTGAGAACCACATGGCTCTTAGTTACTTCTGTATTGGGCCAATTTGGCTGACTAGCAAATGTGTAAACCAAAGTAGATTTGTTAGTACTTCTGTGTTGATTGACAAATCTATCTACTATTCACGAACCTCAGCCCTCATGGCCCCGAGTTATATCCCTAGGGGCACTCTACATGTGGATAGTGATAGAGCATGGAACTATAACTACTTCAATCACTCAATCGTTGCCAAGTTTCAAACGCATTAAAACAATTCTTTGTGAAGTTTAATGTTACCAAAATGTATTTTGATGACTTATCTTCAGAGCAAAGTTTGCAAATTTGTAAGAGATTAACCATGCTATTAACAATTCACCAATGTCTCATTTGAGCAACTTTTTCAGGTGCTACATGTATACCCCTCGAGATTGGCGTTGTTTACTTCTGAATTTTCATTGCTTTATATGGTGTCATACTTCACTGATTCTGACACGATTTGAGATAGCTCCAAGTTCTATCCTCACATCCATCACGGGTTATTAGTGGCCTGGATGAGGATAGACTTCTTGATCAACTTCCGGGGTCCGAGTACACGCTGGTGGTCAGTGATCGCATAGAAATGGCAAGGTCTCCTCCCCTTCTATGTGCTAATGACCAATGGGTCAACAACTGCCTTATTTTCAAGACTGTTGATCTAATGTGCACAGGGTTTGACTCTTCCTGTACACAGGACCAATGGCTTTACATGACTCCCTAACCATGAGACATTGCACATTGCATATCTGCATGTGCTAAGCAGTGTATGAGGTGAGAAGAAATTCTACAATTTTATTCTATAATGTAACTGAATACAATTGTAGGATTTCCGACCTTAAAGGAACATTTTGGGAGAGGAAGATAATTCTCACCTAAGGTAAGCCCAAGGCTCGAAACCTTGCCGATCATATTCGTCCGGCAGGCAGCGCAAGGCCTTTTACCACTTGGCCATTTCACCCTCCTGATACATCCAGCCGCTGTTCAAACACATATTATGGGGAGTGGAAAACACCCGGGGGAAAACACCAAATTGGTGTTTTATGACCGTTGACATTCTTTTGACACAAGTGACAAGTCTTTCAATACGTGCAAGTGTCTTTGAGTATGCTTCAGTGGTCGTGAAAGGATTCAAAAGATAACCTCTGCCCTAATAATCCCAAGCTATTGTCTGAAACTGCTCGCTGGAGGATGTATCATGAAAACTCAGTCTTCAAATGATAGTCATATAACGACCAAAACAATGTGAATATACAGGTATAACGACTGAGTTCCGCAGTCTATGATACAAGGGTCATTCAAAAAGTTCTACCTCTATCATCACATCTCTATTATCATACATGCCAGGATATTGAAATTACCCATGTTTATACTAGTAAATCTATATCTAGGCTAAAAAATAAAAGTTATTTGATGAAAATGTGATTTCCGGTTGTTTACAATGTAGATATGTTCGCTAAAAAGCAAATACATGTACCAGGGGTGTGATTCATAGCTTGTGAAATATCCTAACAGTGTGAAATTAGGCTAAAATACCCCCAAAAAAGGGCTGAAAATCAATATGATATGATAGCCTCATCCCCAATTGTGTTACACCATACATACCGGTACCATTCTATGGACCATTGTGAAACATTTTATTTCTACATGTAATATCAAAACGGCTAGTGCAATTTACTTCAAAACTTGGGAATCGGATTATATTGGTACAGTACTGGCTGGAATCCACCGGGCATGGGCCGTGCAAAACCCACACGCGGTATTCGCGGGTTGATGTTTTGCGCGGTAGTTGTTGCACGGTCATCTCTGATGAACCTCTTCATGTGACTAGCATCTCTATACTGACTGTACCGCGCATGAGTTTTGCACCGCTTAATCCTATTCGCTTCAATCGATAGGCTAATGATTCGCATTCATCACTTGAAGTAGTTCAACGAGATGTACCTTCATCGTTATTGATTGACAGTGACACATCATGACATGAAGCACTGAGCAGCTTGATGTTAGCTTGGAACATGAACATTATCTTCAATACTATTTCCATGTTTAGAAGAACAGCAAAAGTTAAAACATCAACGATGCGCAATTAATTTACAAAACTAATAAAAAAAATAAGACAACCTGTTTTTAAACATGTACAAAAATGGAAATAAAAACAGCAAATTTTTGAGAAAAATCCCCGCTTTATGCTCAAACCTGTGTTTGTACGAGCGCTATTATTAACTTTAAAACTTCGCCCGCGATAAATTTGCAAGAACCCAACCGGGAACCTGACATTTTTGCCCGCAAAGTCAGCCCGTGATACGCTGGTCTCCGAGTCATCGGTTTGTGCATCAAATTTCCCCACACATGAATCTTATGAAATAGCAATTTATTCACCCAAAACATTCGTCTTGCCATCACAAATTTTACAGACCGATACATAGAAGATGGCAGATATAATTCATTATTATGTTCTCAGGGTTATTAGGAGTTAAGAAAACCTAATAATGATAATACTGGATGGCTTTTTTCGCATGATACCATAACATATCGGATTCGTCATACAAATATCGAACTCGGCGTTGGCTCGTCCGATATTTTTATGACTCATCATGCTCAGCCATCCAATATTATATCAACATTTGTTACATCAGTGACGTGTCTGTACGTACAAACATTTGCAGTCAAAATTATTTTATGTTTTGAATATTATTTTCACGACATGTTTGATACCCAGTTTTCCCCGGCCAGGTTTTCAAGCTGTTCTTGTTTGTTCTTAGCTTGAGACAAACACATATTTACGATCTCACAATACTTGTTCTACATGTATTTCCTTTTGGTTTCAGAACTAAAAGTGCACGTAGATTATACATCCAATGATCCATAGCCAAGTGCGCCGAAGCTCCCAGTTCCATTCCTTGTCCCAATACGCCTTGCAGTTAACAAGCATACATGTAGGCCTACTTTGTGACTTTTGGAAAAGTGCAGTTTTTGTCTTCAATTTGGGTTCATTCAGCCATGAAGTCATGGACATCTTTCATTTTCACAAAACGCTTAGTAAACAATCATATAATTATTTCTTTAATAGTAAGTTTTATTGGTACAAAGTTTTACTTTACGATGTTATGATGAAATTTTCAGAGGGGGACTTATTTCTTTTGATGTGTTTAGTTAGAACGGGGATGTATCTGGGCAATTCCACACCAAAGTGGACATGAGAAAAAAATTGAAAAATGCTTAGAACTTTGAAACTACAAATGCTACAATGACACATTTGGTATCAGATGAAAGAGTTCAATGTGCTCTGTCATTTGAGCTATCTTACAGATAATTTAAAATATGTACAATGAAATTTCTTCAAAAAACCCGTTTTTTGGTCAAATTTTGGGATTTTTTTAAAGAAAAACTGCCTCACTTTGTATCCAATTTACACATCCTCATTAAGATGTTGTTACAGGTTTTCTGTACAAAATTGCTTAATGAGAGTTAAAAGTTTTACATACTGTGGTGTTTTTCATGATTTTTGTATTTCTTATGTATTTTATTATCTTCTAAAATTTAGTAAACCTTTTGTCCTTCCGTTACCATGGCTAATCCACTTGGCATTGTAATTATATTACCGAAACACATAAATTCAAATGAAAAGTGATATTAAGTAGCTAACACTCAAAGGATTACATTTCCCACCTTGAAAACAAAATGGAGCCTTACAAAATTCACATAATTTTTGCAAAAGAAATTTAGGTAAAAAATACATGTCCGTTTTACCGTCCTTCCATTACCGAGCTCATTAATATTCATATTTCATACGCGAAAGGTATTTCTGTGAAAAAAAGATGTGAAATTTGAAGGTAGCAGTGTTAGTAATGAAATGGTAACATTTGTTTGATATAACTAATAAAGGTGTTTTTGATATCCAAGTTTGAAAAGTCGTTTTAGAGTGCAAATGTCCTTCCGTTACCGTGGAATTGCCCATCTTGTAATAAGTCATTGTAAGTCCCAAGTTTTGTTTGTACCCGTATCAGCCCTAACAACTCCTTTATTTACATCATTACACCCTAAAAATATTACATACAATGGTTTCTGACATGTTCTAAGATACTTGTTGATGCATTATTTTGACAGTTTATTTACCTTTTCCTTGCTAAAATGTCATTTTGTATCAATTTTTCTGGAGTGATGCAGCCACCATTTTTATTAAATACATACCGTACTATCGATGACGCAGCCAAATTGTGTTTCAATATCAATATCTTTTATTAGTTTTCTGAGCTGAGGTAATTTTTTTAATAAAATAAATATAAAAAATAAAATAGCATGGGTATTTTCCTTGTTTGAATTTGAAGATTTTACCTGTAAAAAACCCAAACATTATGATGGTACTTTGATCAAGCCTGATCCCAAAATACTATTGTCAGAATTTGTACTTCAGTGCCTGTGTTTCTGGTAAACACTTTAGCAAAGATACATAAATCATTAAATGTTAGCCCAGCTAAATTGAAGCCAAATTTACAATCTAAAAAATGTTTTTTTGCATTTAGTGAAAATTGACGAGATCTCAAACCATGAAACTGAGGGCAAAATTGGTTCCCCTGGGGCCTGTCTATCTTAGTATCCGGTCGTGTGTCTTGAGCTCGCCACCAAAAAAAAAAAAGGTGGCGACGCTACATTTTGCCAAAGTCGACTCAAAACAAATGATGATATCTCTGTCAAGCAAGAAGTTATTGTCTTGCTTGTGGTCTCATTTTATTGCTAAATAAAATGCACTTTCAACCCTGTAAAAAGAAATACTTGAACTTTTTTTAATACTGACACTGTGCTTCATAGAATTCAGAATGGGCAGGGTGGCGGTAGTGGGGGATGTGGTGGTGGGGATGTGGTACACACAAACTCTATGGGATTGGTATTTTTTAGTGCGTAATCTGCTTCTGTAAAGGCTGTAAATTGGATTTGGACTTAGCATCTAAACGACTCACGGCCTTACAGCTAAACAATTCTACTAATTGTTTTTAATCATTTATGATTGGTTTAGTGAAGAAAATACAAACTTTTCCATACAAAACTACCCGTTGTCATATTAAACACTGTAGTAAGTAAATGCAGATGTCTTCAAAATCTGAAAGTTGCTGTAAAATTTTAATTACTTATCCTATCATAGTCAAAGTAGGCCTATAGATTTTCTGAAGGGAAATTTGACGAGGAATCTAAATATGGACATATTTTTTCTGTATGGGTTACGGGGAAAATGTTTAGGTTCAAAATATGTTGAATTGTAAAAAAAATCTAACATACTTTGGGACACCCTATATTCTGAGATTACCAAACAGCTGTGATTTTGGTTTCTTCCGAAGTAAGTTGGCTCTCCATTTCCTCCACCAAATGAATGTTGTTTACTTCCAGTTTATTACTGTAAGTTGGTAATAAGCAATGCATTGAGTGACCCATTTTTTATCAAATCTTTTTTATTCCACCCTGTATAACTTGCAGGTCACCCTGTATAATGAGTTGAAATGTATATATTGGAATTGCTGATTCCTTCAGCTTTCCAAAAATGTATACTTTTGCTAGTTTAGGGTTGATGATTGTCGAGATAATCTAATTAGAAACCCGGTTGGTGTAAAAATTCATAATATTTGTCATGTAACGCTAAGGGTGGCGAGTTCAGGACACACGGCCATCCACACACAGTGATGCCAACGCTGCACCTTATGCGCACAATTGGGCTACTTGGCGATCACTTGCCGGCGTTTTTTGCCGCTACTCAAAAAAGCATGCCGCTACTTGCCTAAAATTGGGCTACTTATTAGGCCGTGGCAGTAATTTGATGTATTCTCCTTTCAATTTAGCCGATTTATAAAGATTTGAGTCACTGAAGCTCGAAATTGCAATTACAATGGATTTTGTGACCATTTATTGATCGGTCCATAACTTCCCATAGTACTGGAAGTTTTGAAGTCAAGTACTTTTCCGCCCAATTGGGTGATTTGCGTTCTAAATTAGGGTAAATCTACCCAAATATCCGGTATCGGGCGCTTTTCTAGGAAGTTTAAAAATTAGGCTACTTGAGACTCATTTACCGCAGCTTGGCGAGCCAATGTGCCGCGCCTTGGAGCTGAAAAGTTTTGGCAACACTGTCCACACTCACACACAGTTAATATATCGTGTTGTTGTGGATAGTAAGAAAGATTTATCGATCAAAAGCAAATGACACTTGTTTGAATTCAAAGACTTGTCATTCGTGACAATCTAATGTCCATGACCATGAATACAGGACACTTCGCCCACAATGCACTTCGCCTACATGCCATTTCGCCTACGTGCCATCTCGCCCCCTAATTAGCTATTGCGGCAATGCAACGCAGAAGCATTTTGGATGTATACGATCGATGTGCACAGGATGTGTGTGTATTCAGATCGTACTATCAATGATGTATTCATTAAATCGCCCCCATTGAATGGACGAGAATATAGTGACCACGTCCTATTGTAGTCTTGAGAATAGCCCGGTGTCGATAGGTGATGATTGTTTTTAATGATGGTGCTGTGGTGATTTGAAGTTGAGAAGTATAGTTGTATTTCCCCCTCACCTAATTTAGCTATAGCGGCAATTAGAATAGTAGCTCAGTATTGCGTTTCCGAAATAAGGAAAGTATAGCGCATCAAAATTTAATAGGCCTACGTTTTCCTACGGTACCGCTTTTTTTTAATAGTCTTTTGGACTTTTGCATGTTTTCTTTGTTGGGTAATTTGTCATATTCTTCTTTTATCTTTCGTAATGTTTTTTAGTGTTTGGCTTTGTTGTTGTTCTTGGTTCTTGCTATAATGTGTTATGTTGTTTAATGTTTATTTGTTTTTCTTCGTTTGGATATATCAGAGCTTTGTCTGTGTGGGTTTTTGGTTATATATTTTCAATTTAGTTTTTCCTTTAATTAGTGTATTGTTGTTTATGCTTTTCTTTGTTTGGTGAATAATTTCTTTGTTTGGAATAGGTCTATGGCTTTTTGCTTGTTTTTGTTACGTTTCTAGTTATATTTTGGCTCGTTTTGGTTTGGTTATCCTTTTCTTTATTTTGTAATGTTTTGTAGCCTACTATAGTATAGTAATACTAATTTGGTACGATCGTATTGTTTTTTGTATATTATGCGTTTTTGTTTCTTTTATTTTGTCTGTATCAATTAATATTATGTCTGTCTGTATTTTGTACTGTTTCTTTTTGATTTTGTTTATTTGGTATTGTTTTGTGACATGTTTGGGGGTTGGGCTTTTTTTGTCCTATTTTTGTTTTTCCATTTTTATGTTTTTCTTTAATTTTTTTTTTTTTTTTTTATGTATGATTTTCTTTTTGGTCTTGCTTTCTTTTGGATTATAGGCCTTTTTGTTCTATTTTTATGTTTTTCTACTTTTTGTTATGTGTTATGTTATGTTTTGTTGAATTCGTTTTGTTATGTGGTTCTACTTTTAAAAAAAATTTTTAGTCACAATTTTGTTTTACTTTTATTCGCCTCTTTTATTTGGTCTGATTTTATGTTTTACTGCATGTGTTCTTAACTTCTTATTATTATATTGCCACTTTTGGATGGATTTCCGTGGTTCCTGGTGGGTTGTTGTTGGCATCTGAGTCTGACTCAAGGGTAGGCCCTATCTGATCGGTATGGGTTGGGTCCAAGTTGGTCTTTTATAATTTTCCTTTAGCTCCCGCCGGATAATAATATGATCGGCAAGCTAATACACAGATTGTAGGCGCTGGAATGAAATACCAATTTTCTTCGTTTGTTTGGCTCGCAATTAAAAGGGGATAATGCGATCAGTACGAGCTAATATATAAGAGCTATCAGTGAAAACTATCATTTAAATAGGAAGCAATTTTTTATGCAAATCACACATTATTGAAGGACCACTTCGTATGAAATGGGAATGTTTTGTGTAAGAAAATAATGTAACAACAAAGAAAATTAGTAATTACATAAATATAACATATTATTGTCTTTCTCGTGTGCCCACGGACAAACAAAGTATAAAACGAATTTTAAAATATGCATAATATTGTACTAGTCATATATTATAATGTTAGAGATGCTTTTGTATTTGTGTTGTGTATGTTGTTTTTTATTCTTTCTATCTTTTTTTCTCAAGTTATTTGTCTTTTGTCCTGTTTAATATAAATGCAAAATGAATAATAATAATAAAAAAAGGACCACTTCATATAACTTCCAAATCTGGGAGTTTGATAAACCTAGATTTGGAAGATACGTGAGGCTCTATGTCATGTGCACTTTATTCGGTGCATGTCGTATAATTTATAATGGTGTTGAAACTTTATAAAACAAACTGATAATGATGATTTATATGTTTAAGCTAGTATTCTATGAGTGTCGTACTCATGCAATGCTATTATTTAACCGCTCTAAGCTTTTTGACAGTCGGACGAGTAGGACCTTTTTTCTTTCTTTATAGTTACCAAACTATGCTTAGCTCAGAATATATGATCACTACTAGTATCTCACATGGCGTAAGAAAGACCATGAAGATGAACTGGTGAAAGTTCCTTTTCGGGTGGGCGGTTAGTGGACTTTCACAGTTTATCTTCCTTTACTGGCGAGAACTACTCTTTGACCGTTCCTCATTAGGGATTTCCCTTTTAACAAAGGAGCACCTGCGCATATGATGTAGCATAAACACCGTCAGCATGATCTGACTCGTTATACGCAATTGCTTTGGCTTCAAGTATTTAGCATGTATCCTATATAATATATTTATTTGATTCAAATGCAAGTAAGGCTTTAGGTATTTTAGTCTCAGCTCAAACCAAAGTCAGAAAGTTTGAATTATTTATGTATATGACATGGCCATTGACAATACAATAACGTATCAAAGGGGAAAAAAGAATTAGGCCTAGGCCTCAAGAAAGAACAGGATTGAATAAAGAAAAATTAAGGACATAAGGAAAGAAAGACTTTGGCCATATGCCTGAAGTAGGAAACCGGGGGTTAACAATCTAATACGGTATTCGTTTATAGTTTGAACTAAGTGATTACCGACGGGCCGACGGAGTACAAAACAAGCATAATTGGACGGGAAAGAGGAAAAAATGATTATAATGGGTGTACTGAAATGACATGTGAAAGACTAAGCTAAAACTAAAAGACCTACGCATTTACAGCTGCAAGCTAGTGTTACGTTTCTCTACGCAACATGTATATAGATGGTCGTCTCACGATGGAAGGGCCTTTTGATGACCAATGCTCAAAGTCTACTCGGGCCCCCCCGGAGTCCTTCTTTCTTAAATTTCTTGGTGACAAGCTCAAAGTCGAATCCTTCCCTTATTTCTTGAGTTTCTCCTAGTATTAATTTAGTGTGCGAAACTGAACTGTCAAGAGCCGGGCCAAGAGATAAAACCATATAGTGCAGGCCTTCGATCGTTTTACATAATACGTTTCAACCCTGATCATGCTGATTTTTTGGCATTGTAATGTTTTAACATGTCCACTGAGTATACATTGGAATCAAATTCATTATGTTTGTAAGACATCGGGGCTACCCTGGGAAAAAATTTCAAATAAATGGAAACATTTTGTGCAATAAATGTGTTTATTGATATACTGAGCTGTGATTTAATTTGCAACTTCACGTAACTCGTTATTTTCCCCAGATTTGGAAGATGTAGGTTGTTTGGCTTTATATACAGGTATGATTCATTTTAAACTTCATATAACTCGTTATTTTTCCTAGATCCTGTTAACACGCGCTCCTGCCTAGGTCTATCAAATACCATACATGATTTCATTTTAAACTTCATATAAATCATTATTTTGCTCGTATTTTGCCTGTTCATGTGCGCACCGTCTACGAATAGGTCTTCCCTATCTAGGCTTATCAAACACCCAGATTTGGAAGCTATAATTACTCGGATGTCGTTTGCATGATCAGGCTGGGCATATACACACAATTAACACTTGTCTAAAATAATTCCTTCCTTGTTTCTATTATTATAATTATTATCTTTCTTTCATTTATCATGTGGTCTTGGGAGCTGGCCTTTTGCGTGAAAACAATAAGAAAATGATGGGTCTTTGGATGTGTAGGCCTATAAGGGAGCACGTTATTTAAATACTAATAATATTTGACAAAGAATAACCCCAAATTAAAATTTTACCGAAATCGTATTTTAGTATTAACCAGTTTTGCAAACATTTGCAACTTTTTTTTCTTCGCTTGCCTCCAATAGCGCTACGTCGCAAGCACAAAACATGGCCCGTATAATTCTCGGGTCTTAATCAAACTGAGAGCATACTTGACCCAGGACTCATGCGGCCGCGCGCGGGACCCGGCCTTGTCAAGGAAGGTACATCGGTGTATTCTGGCATTTTTGCGTGCTTGGATCACGATACCATTGATTGAACATAATCACACCCGGCGTTTTCGTGTAAGTGGTATAGCTAATATCCGCCGTTAACACGCGGTGCAAAAATGGGGCATAAGTCACTGCACAGCACCCCACAAAATATCTCAAAGCTGCATGCTGCTGGCGTTTGTTTTGCTAGTCGTGCACATTTGTCTTTGAAAAATTTGGCAAATGTTTTTTTCCCTTAATTGTTTCATTAGGCTATGTCAAAGAAGATCTTCTCTGATTTAATATCTTATATAGGACTGCAAGTTTTAAAAGTTTTGAACATCTCAAACTTTATTTTAAGTGAGTTTGAACCGGTAAAATGAATGATTCAAGTTAATTAAATAAAACAAACAAAACTCATAAGCGCTTTTTTTGGCCATATTATATAAATTATTAGGCCATACTGGCCATAATTAATTTAACACTAAAAAGTATGAACTTATATGAAGTAAGTAAACATAATTTGTAAAATAAAATAACACATATAATAGGGCCTATAATTGATTCTTTTGTTCATGAAAACATACCTGTAAAAATAAAATACATAGGCCTAAGGATTTAACATAAAAATACATTTATAAGGCCTAAATTTCGGACATATTAAATTAATTATTGTTCGTGAAAATATAAGCTAATATAATGTAAAAAGTGATGCCGATGATGGGAAACTTGGAATCAACTTTCATTAATACCCTTATGATTTTGTATCATAATTCAATGGCTTTCCTTCGTCTTCGTGTGCATGGTACGGACTTACAAGCACAAAACATGTTTTAACACGGCCCGCAATTACAAATTTTTGTTGCGCACACTACCCGTCATCCAACACGCTGGCAAGTAAAGACTTCCGCGAAATCGCCGGGTATGACATGGGTAAATCAATGGCACTGTGACCGTAGCACGCAACATATAGCCAGTATATTCCATTTCCGGGCCATTCCGTGGTTTGGCTGGCGGTGTGCAGGCACGCAGGGGACTTGTCAAGCAATCGTCGGCAGCAAATACCAGCGGTGTAAAAAGGGGCGAAACGCACAGCACAGGCCCTGCTTGCTGAAAATGGCCAAAATTTATTTTAAACATGACCTCTGACCGCGAGACGGTGAAGACGTGAAAAATTTCGCGGAGCCTCCGCTGATTTTAAATCACCTTTATTTTTCGACTTTTAGTTACCATCCGCACCAATCCGCGTTATATATGTTACATTTTAACCTTCTCAATAAAGTTTTGGTGTTTTTAAGAATTTTTACGAATTTTAACCTTCGGAATTTTAACTTATATTTCTCGCACCCGTGTACCTGTGTATCCTACGTTGGTTGACTATACGGACACCATTGGAGATTCATTGGAATGAAAATTCATTTTTCTACTACATTGTTCTTCGAAAATTGTTATCACTGAGGTCATTAAACCACTTCCATCGGTTTCACCAAGACTCCAGCAGTCCTGTCAACGATTTTCTGCGTGTTTTTGTGTGTTTTTAACCTTGGACTTTATGCTGTGTACATCTGACCATTGCTTCGAAACCAACGGGACGCCATCTTTAAAGACCCCACCCACCTGTACCAAGACACCTGACGCCATCTTGTATCTCCCGACTTGATTTATTTTTCTTATTCTTAGGACTCATACTCTGGAGTAATGCATTCGCTACGTTCTTTGTTCACCATCTCAACACTCCTGCTCTCCATCTGGATTGAGCGGGACGAGGGTCATCATGTTTACAACTCGGGCCTGAATTGTAAGGTAGGATCCAACCACTTATTCTCTGGGTCTTCATGTATTTTCCCTGACGTAAGAAATGTTATCAGCAATGTTGTTAACAGCGATCAATTTGACCATGCTACTCTTTTGTATACATCTTGTAAACTTCACACTCATCTTCTTGCAAGTAGGGGTTTGTTCCCCTCCATGTTTATTAATTTCCAACCTGACATAAAGAACCAAAGCATCATTTCAACTTCAAACTTGTTCACTTTGCTGGGTTTGTGTGGCGATATCCACCCACACCCTGGGCCCCTGTCCCGAAGCAGGAGAGGTAAGCGTACGAAAAAACCCAAATTTCCATGCACTTGTTGTGGCAACGAAGTTTTAGACAACCAGCGTGCACTTAGTTGTGATGGTTGTGGTAAATGGACTCATACTCAATGTGGTGATGTAAGTGATGATGAATACAACACTCTCACACAAGTAGTTGACTTTGCATGGCTGTGCCCTGCATGTGATGTGGTAAATTTTAATGATTCATTCTTCAATTTCACTCATATTGAATGTACTAATTTATATGAAATACTTGGTGACTCATTCATAGGTAGTATCATGAAGTCAAATGATACAACGCCTCGTAAAAAAAAACCCAGCTCGTCCAGAAAGAAACAAAACATCAAAACAAAAAGGGCGCCCACAAATCACCCAACGTGCAACAACATGAGTAGTGGTGATGCCCCACCCACCACAAAACACCATGGTGGTTCAATTATTTACATGAAAAAACCTAATGGTGATCCTGTACCCCAGATCACCAGACCTGTGTTACTCAACCAAGTCAATAAAACGGGTGATCCTGTTCACCAGATCACCAGTTCTGTGTTACTCAACCAAGTCAGCAAAACGGGAGACCGTGTACCCACGATCCCCAGACCTGTGTTACAAAACCAAGCCAATAAAACAGATACAGCAATGCATACTGGGAGAGCTAAATCACATAACAGCAAACAAACTTTTGGTTTAACCCTACTAAACATAAACTTCCAGAGCCTGAAACGTAAGGTACCTGAGATACAGGCTCTCATAGACACCGAGCAACCTGACATTATTATAGGCACAGAGACGTGGCTTAACCCAGATATCAAAACCTGTGAAATCTTCCCGGAAACTACCAAGTTTTCCGCAAAGACCGCCATGATGGTTATGGTGGTGTTTTGGTGGCAGTTAAAAACATGCCAGCCCAGCTTTTAGATGATCTAACAGTCGATGCTGAACTGTTATGGATCAAGCTCGACCTTGGTAAGAACTCTGTTATCTACGTCTGTGCATATTATAATCCTGATACGTCTATGGACTCCTTACATGAACTTGATAAATCAATTTCCAAACTTCATACAAACTACAGTACCAATTGTTCATTTTGGTTGAGTGGTGACTTCAACATGAAAGATATTGACTGGGAAAATCACTCTGTCAAGCCTGGTGGCTCATTTCAAACAATGTTCCTACTTCCTGGATTTGTGTACTAATTATCATCTTACACAAACAGTGAGGGTTCCCACACGTGGTAAAAGCACTCTAGACTTATTCCTTACCACAAACCCCACTCTTGTCACTCAAATTGTCACATTGCCCGGACTCAGTGATCACGAGGTAGTTAAGGTCATGTGTGACGTGAAACCCTGTAAAAAGCGCCAACCCAGACGCAAGATTTTTCAGTACTCCAAGGGCGATTTGCCATCCCTTTGCCAAGACCTGGAGATTTTTGGGGAATCTCTGATCCAAAATTTACACAAAAACTCAGTCCAACAAAACTGGACTCTTTTATCAGAAAAAATTACTGCTTTAATGGATAATTACATTCCAACTAAATTATCATCTAGCAGACATAATTTGCCTTGGTACAACAACAGACTCAAACGAATGAATCGTAAACTTCAAAGGCTTTACAATAAGCAAAAAGAAATCAAATTCTGAACAAGACGAAATAGCTTTCAAAACCTACAGAGCTAACTACAAGAAAGAACTCAGACATGCACAGGGAGATTACATTAACAACAATATGACTGATAATTTGCATCAAAACACAAAAAACTTCTGGAAGATAGTGAAGTCTAAGAGGATAGACAACGGAGGTATTCCACCACTTATACATGGTTCAAATACAACTGATAACAGCCAGACAAAAGCGGAAATACTAAACGAGTATTTCAAATCAGTCTACACACATGAGGACACTACAAACATCCCAACTGAATCTGGGATACCTTTCCCCGAGATGCCACCCATTACAGTCACGTCAGAGGGGGTAAAAAAACTCCTTTCAGACCTTCAACCAAACAAGTCCCCAGGACCGGACAAACTCCCAGCTAGAATTTTGAAGGAGTGTGCAGAGCCTTTGGCTCCCATTCTGGCTGCTATATTCAACCAGAGCCTAAATACAGGCCAGCTCCCCACAGACTGGCTCATGTCCCACATAACACCTATTTACAAAAAAGGTAGCAAAAGCTCACCTAGTAACTACAGACCTATTGCTTTGACTTCAATCTGTTGTAAGATTTTGGAGCACATTCTTACCAGTAACATCATGTCACATTTGGATCATTACAATATTCTCGCTAACGCCCAACATGGTTTTAGAAAGAGAAGGGGTGTGACACTCAACTAGTCACAACAATCAGTGACATCGCAAATTCTTTTGAAAAAAATAAGCAAGTCGACGCTGTTTTACTTGACTTTTCAAAAGCGTTCGACCGCATTCCGCATACTCGTCTGCTTAGGAAAATTCATCACTACGGTATAAGAGGGAAGGAACTTGGTTGGATAAATACTTTCCTTACCAAAAGGAAGCAACGTGTTACTCTTGATGGAAAATTATCCTCTGCTGTTGATGTCACGCCTAGTGTGCCTCAAGGCACCGTCATTGGTCCTCTGTGTTTCCTAATTTACATCAACAACATGCCTGAGTGTGTCTCAAATGGCACTAAGATCCGCCTTTTTATGGACGACGCTCTCATTTATCGGAAATAAATTCTGTTCAAGATACACAGATTTTCCAGAGTGACCTAGACAACTTATCCAATTGGGGCTCTGATTGGCTGATGTCTTTTAACACAGAAAAGTGTTACACCATGCATTTTACATCCAAAAAATTACCTTCCATCACCCCTTATAAATTGTGTGGAAACACTCTTCAAGTGACACAAAGTCATCCTTATCTTGGTGTCACCTTTAGTAGTGACTTAAAATGGAACTCACACATCAGTAAAGTCACAAAAGGATGCAAAAAGGCTTTGGGTGTTATCCGACGTAATTTCAAATCATGTACCCCGACGTAAAATCAAGACTTTACTTGTCCCTTGTTCAACCTAAATTGAGTACGGCACCACCGCGTGGTACCCTAGCACCAAAAAAGCAAAATACCAGCTCGACATGGTTCAACGGTCGGCCGCAAGAATGTGCCTTAACGACTACTCAAGAGACTCCAGTGTGACATCCATGATTTCTTCCCTTCAATGGACGGATTTGGAGACTAGACGGATAATAGTAAGACTCGCCATGATGTACAAAATCAACTGTGGCTTAGTGGACGCCGACTGGGAACCATACCTGACCCGACCAACACGACAACTGAAACGCACTCATCCATTTTCTTTTCTACAACCAAGAACCAGAACGACCATCTACTCAGACAGCTTTTTCCCCTGGACTGTTAAGCATTGGAATAATTTACCCCATCACACATTAGACGCTCCGAACTCAAAAATATTTAAATCAAGGCTCCGCGACCTTTTGACGACACCGACATTACAAGTTAACTGCAGGTCATCCACCTCTGACGTGATGCGGGAACCCGCTTTGTTGGAGTATTGAACCAGAACCAGAACCAGAACACTTTAAGTATCACGTTATCAAGTTATTAAAAATAGGCTGAAAGTGTTAACAATCAGACTGCCATATTTTTCTTTATAATTATCTTCATAAAAATTCACGTATAACACACTTTAACACGAGTTATCAAATTATTAAAATGCATGTTGAAAAAATGCATACACATTATATTAAAATATTTAAAAATATTGTTATAATCACATCAGCACGGTGTGTTAAAAACCGAACATAATCTACACCGGGACGCGGACGGTACTAGCTAGGGGCCTCAATTTATAAAACGCACACACACACACACACTCAATTTGTTGAATATTTCCGTGCATTCATTGGAACGAATCCTTGATCGTATAGTCTGCTACCAACACAGGAACACACGACCCTTCCGGTCACATCGATCGTCATGATACATCCACAACCGCCATTGCAATGCATTGCATTGCATAGGGGGCGAGATGGCACGTAGGCGAGATGCCGTGTAGGCGAAGTTGCGTGTGGGCGAGGTGTCCTGTTTCCCATGACCATGTCCATGTCAAGGACCCAAGGTCATAAAATACCAATTTTGTGTATTCAGCTCCCATAGTCATGATAGTATCAATATTGGTTTTATCATTGAACAACTTGATCGAGAAGTCTATCTTCTAGTTCTATGCACGACGATATATACGATAGTTACTGTGTGCATAAGATAGAGTTAGAACTTTTCGAACAATGAACAACGGCATGACGGCCATGCATGCCCATGACTCATACATGGCATACATGCGAGTGACGGCTGGGTCTGGGAGCCAGGCAAAGTTTAAACATAAGCTTACCTATATATTCACCTAGGAAAAGAAAAATAGTACAGAGTAAGCTTCGTTGCATTATTATGTGCGGTTTGTTATTGACACTACATGTATTTCCAAGCCGAATCGAGTCGCAGTCGGGTAAAAAAAACAGGTTTTCAAACATCAATTTAGTCCCGACTCTTTTTTTCTGCGATTATGGGCGCACACCACCAAATCACTCCGCGAGCGATGTAATGTGGATGAGTTCCGGTAAAATCGAAATCTTTTTAGAGGTACTTTGGGTCTTTCTGTGGACTTGTAAGGAAAAGGAGAAGCATGTTATAGCTTAAATAATACATTGAGACCTATACATGATCCTGGATCGCCCCAAAAGGTGCAAAACACAATTTTTGAATAAAGTAGGCCCGCGGATTGAAAAATGGCCAGAAACGGGTTTTCAGGGTATAGAAGGGGTCGAAAATGGTCATGGTGCTGTTTAAGCGCCCATATCTCGAAAATTAATCACAAGACTACCCGTACATTGAAACATATATTAAATTTTCATCGATTTGCAATCGATTGGTAGTATTTTTATAGTCAATTTGTTGCCGAAAAGGCCTAAAATCGCGCACGGAAAAGGTGTGTTTTCACGTGTGTTTCAATGGGACGCTGTATTGGTGGTGTGCGCCCTTATAAGGCATTTTGGCCGGAATGAGGCCTGTCATAGAAATTAGGTCAAAAACAGGATAGATATGTGTAAAATTCCGATTTTATGGTCTGAATTAATTCTTAAGAAATCACTTAATGATTTTAAAGCTCTTTAAAATGAAAGTATGATTTAATTTTCTTAATTCGGATTGTTAAAGTTCATGAAAGTGATGAAAAAGAGCTAAAAAGTTAACAAATTCCGCTTTTAGTGAGATCTTCTCAATCCAATACCATGTTTAAATTTGAGCACGTGTCCTTAAAACTAGTCAAATGTCAGTTGTTTTCAGGGGGGCAAAATGAAACTTAATATCAAAATACGAATGTGTAGAAAATGTATAAACTTACTTTTATTACGTTTAAAGAAATAAAAATGCAAATATACCACTCAAAAGACGCTGATGCGAGTGACGTTTTTGAAGAAAATGGTCATCCCTGCTAGAATGGTCAAAATCACAAAAACTGTATATTTTCTGTATTGGACGCATGACTACAAAGTTCATTTTTCTAAATCTAGATGTCCTAGAGTAATAAAACTTGAGGATTCAACTCAAAAGTTAAGAAAGTTTCTAAATCTATGAAAAAAAGAACCGATTTTGAAACTATGTCTTTTATAAGGGCGCACACCACCAAATCACTCCGCGAGCGATGTAATGTGGATGAGTTTCGGTAAAATCGAAATCTTTTTAGAGGTACTTTGGGTCTTTCTGTGGACTTGTAAGGAAAAGGAGAAGCATGTTATAGCTTAAATAATACATTGAGACCTATACATGATCCTGGATCGCCCCAAAAGGTGCAAAACACAATTTTTGAATAAAGTAGGCCCGCGGATTGAAAAATGGCCAGAAACGGGTTTTCAGGGTATAGAAGGGGTCGAAAATGGTCATGGTGCTGTTTAAGCGCCCATATCTCGAAAATTAATCACAAGACTACCCGTACATTGAAACATATATTAAATTTTCATCGATTTGCAATCGATTGGTAGTATTTTATAGTCAATTTGTTGCCGAAAAGGCCTAAAATCGCGCACGGAAAAGGTGTGTTTTCACGTGTGTTTCAATGGGACGCTGTATTGGTGGTGTGCGCCCTTATAAGGCATTTTGGCCGGAATGAGGCCTGTCATAGAAATTAGGTCAAAAACAGGATAGATATGTGTAAAATTCCGATTTTATGGTCTGAATTAATTCTTAAGAAATCACTTAATGATTTTAAAGCTCTTTAAAATGAAAGTATGATTTAATTTTCTTAATTCGGATTGTTAAAGTTCATGAAAGTGATGAAAAAGAGCTAAAAAGTTAACAAATTCGGTTTTTAGTGGGTTTTGATTATTTTAATACCATGTTTAAATTTGAGCACGTGTCCTTAAAACTAGTCAAATGTCAGTTGTTTTCAGGGGGGCAAAATGAAACTTAATATCAAAATACGAATGTGTAGAAAATGTATAAACTTACTTTTATTACGTTTAAAGAAATAAAAATGCAAATATACCACTCAAAAGACGCTGATGCGAGTGACGTTTTTGAAGAAAATGGTCATCCCTGCTAGAATGGTCAAAATCACAAAAACTGTATATTTTCTGTATTGGACGCATGACTACAAAGTTCATTTTTTCTAAATCTAGATGTCCTAGAGTAATAAAACTTGAGGATTCAACTCAAAAGTTAAGAAAGTTTCTAAATCTATGAAAAAAAGAACCGATTTTGAAACTATGTCTTTTATAAGGGCGCACACCACCAAATCACTCCGCGAGCGATGTAATGTGGATGAGTTCCGGTAAAATCGAAATCTTTTTAGAGGTACTTTGGGTCTTTCTGTGGACTTGTAAGGAAAAGGAGAAGCATGTTATAGCTTAAATAATACATTGAGACCTATACATGATCCTGGATCGCCCCAAAAGGTGCAAAACACAATTTTTGAATAAAGTAGGCCCGCGGATTGAAAAATGGCCAGAAACGGGTTTTCAGGGTATAGAAGGGGTCGAAAATGGTCATGGTGCTGTTTAAGCGCCCATATCTCGAAAATTAATCACAAGACTACCCGTACATTGAAACATATATTAAATTTTCATCGATTTGCAATCGATTGGTAGTATTTTTATAGTCAATTTGTTGCCGAAAAGGCCTAAAATCGCGCACGGAAAAGGTGTGTTTTCACGTGTGTTTCAATGGGACGCTGTATTGGTGGTGTGCGCCCTTATAAGGCATTTTGGCCGGAATGAGGCCTGTCATAGAAATTAGGTCAAAAACAGGATAGATATGTGTAAAATTCCGATTTTATGGTCTGAATTAATTCTTAAGAAATCACTTAATGATTTTAAAGCTCTTTAAAATGAAAGTATGATTTAATTTTCTTAATTCGGATTGTTAAAGTTCATGAAAGTGATGAAAAAAAGCTAAAAAGTTAACAAATTCGGTTTTTAGTGGGTTTTGATTATTTTAATACCATGTTTAAATTTGAGCACGTGTCCTTAAAACTAGTCAAATGTCAGTTGTTTTCAGGGGGGGGGGGCAAAATGAAACTTAATATCAAAATACGAATGTGTAGAAAATGTATAAACTTACTTTTATTACGTTTAAAGAAATAAAATGCAAATATACCACTCAAAAGACGCTGATGCGAGTGACGTTTTTGAAGAAAATGGTCATCCCTGCTAGAATGGTCAAAATCACAAAAACTGTATATTTTCTGTATTGGACGCATGACTACAAAGTTCATTTTTTCTAAATCTAGATGTCCTAGAGTAATAAAACTTGAGGATTCAACTCAAAAGTTAAGAAAGTTTCTAAATCTAAAAAAAAAGAACCGATTTTGAAACTATGTCTTTTATAAGGGCGCACACCACCAAATCACTCCGCGAGCGATGTAATGTGGATGAGTTCCGGTAAAATCGAAATCTTTTTAGAGGTACTTTGGGTCTTTCTGTGGACTTGTAAGGAAAAGGAGAAGCATGTTATAGCTTAAATAATACATTGAGACCTATACATGATCCTGGATCGCCCCAAAAGGTGCAAAACACAATTTTTGAATAAAGTAGGCCCGCGGATTGAAAAATGGCCAGAAACGGGTTTTCAGGGTATAGAAGGGGTCGAAAATGGTCATGGTGCTGTTTAAGCGCCCATATCTCGAAAATTAATCACAAGACTACCCGTACATTGAAACATATATTAAATTTTCATCGATTTGCAATCGATTGGTAGTATTTTTATAGTCAATTTGTTGCCGAAAAGGCCTAAAATCGCGCACGGAAAAGGTGTGTTTTCACGTGTGTTTCAATGGGACGCTGTATTGGTGGTGTGCGCCCTTATAAGGCATTTTGGCCGGAATGAGGCCTGTCATAGAAATTAGGTCAAAAACAGGATAGATATGTGTAAAATTCCGATTTTATGGTCTGAATTAATTCTTAAGAAATCACTTAATGATTTTAAAGCTCTTTAAAATGAAAGTATGATTTAATTTTCTTAATTCGGATTGTTAAAGTTCATGAAAGTGATGAAAAAGAGCTAAAAAGTTAACAAATTCGGTTTTTAGTGGGTTTTGATTATTTTAATACCATGTTTAAATTTGAGCACGTGTCCTTAAAACTAGTCAAATGTCAGTTGTTTTCAGGGGGGCAAAATGAAACTTAATATCAAAATACGAATGTGTAGAAAATGTATAAACTTACTTTTATTACGTTTAAAGAAATAAAAATGCAAATATACCACTCAAAAGACGCTGATGCGAGTGACGTTTTTGAAGAAAATGGTCATCCCTGCTAGAATGGTCAAAATCACAAAAACTGTATATTTTCTGTATTGGACGCATGACTACAAAGTTCATTTTTTCTAAATCTAGATGTCCTAGAGTAATAAAACTTGAGGATTCAACTCAAAAGTTAAGAAAGTTTCTAAAAAAAAAAAAAAAGAACCGATTTTGAAACTATGTCTTTTATAAGGGCGCACACCACCAAATCACTCCGCGAGCGATGTAATGTGGATGAGTTCCGGTAAAATCGAAATCTTTTAGAGGTACTTTGGGTCTTTCTGTGGACTTGTAAGGAAAAGGAGAAGCATGTTATAGCTTAAATAATACATTGAGACCTATACATGATCCTGGATCGCCCCAAAAGGTGCAAAACACAATTTTTGAATAAAGTAGGCCCGCGGATTGAAAAATGGCCAGAAACGGGTTTTCAGGGTATAGAAGGGGTCGAAAATGGTCATGGTGCTGTTTAAGCGCCCATATCTCGAAAATTAATCACAAGACTACCCGTACATTGAAACATATATTAAATTTTCATCGATTTGCAATCGATTGGTAGTATTTTATAGTCAATTTGTTGCCGAAAAGGCCTAAAATCGCGCACGGAAAAGGTGTGTTTTCACGTGTGTTTCAATGGGACGCTGTATTGGTGGTGTGCGCCCTTATCTGCTACTTGCAGCTCGTGACCATTTAATTGTTATGGGCGAACACCACTAAAAGCATGCAAGAAAACACTCCCATTGAAATGCACGTAAAAAGCTGGGGGGGGGGGTCCACAAAAGGCGCACACTACCAAGAAGTAAACACCCTGTTTACAGGGTCCGCGGAAGGTTTTTTAAAGTGAGAGGGGGGTCGGGGCAAAAATTGCCACTTTTCAAAAATGTGCAATAATTATGACCCCCACTGGGGGGTAAAATTTTCAAATGGCTTGCCAAAATCGCTTGCCCCCCCTCTCGGCCCGCCAAAATCGCTTGCCACCACCCTCTCGGTCCGCCAAAAAATTCTTTGCCCCCCTTGCACATGCCAAAATTTGCATATTTAAGCGTTTCCGTACCATATTCCTAAGCCTTTTTAGCGTATTTTATTTGAAAGGGGCCCCATGAATGTGTGCCAAAAATTGCTTGGCCCCCCTCTCGGCTTGCCAAAAATTGCTTGCCTCCCCTTTTAGCTTGCCAAAAATGTCTTGCCCGCCCATTTTACCCTCCCCCAGGGCTCATAATTATTGCACAGCCCCTAAAGCCATATTTATAATATTTGCTGAGGAGAACGCCCTCAATATTTTTTTGAATTCTGTTTTTACATAATTTGGCCTATATTGTACTTTATTAAACTAACATACCCTACAAAAATCAAGATTATTATGTGCCGTTTGTCAAAATCCGAGATTTTGAATAAAACGCAGGAACCGTTGTTATTATAGCTTATTATTACGATGGAAAGGTTAGTCGAACGCGAACACGATGTTCATGAACACAGTACGTAGGGAGAGATTGTTATTTTCGATGGGGGGAGGATGGGCATTTTGAGGGGAACTTTTTTTTTTTTGGGGGGGGTCTTAAGGGTAACATAAAATTTTTTGTTGAACCAGGGGAAAGGGGATTTAAAGTTTTAAATGGAGAAATTCGGGAAAACAATTACGGGGGAATCCGAAAATTGTAAGCGGACGCGAGGGGGGAACAATTTTGTTGATATTTTTCCCAAAACGCCCATTCCCCCCTGCCGTAAATAACGATCGGTCCCTAAATTCCAATTTCCAAAACCTCGATCAGTTGTTCGGCTCAAAATTAAAAGGGGACATATCTGATAATAAAAGCTAATAGGGCCTATATTATCTATTTTGTTTCATGGAAATGTTATAATATGGCTAAGAGATTGCCCGGCGTTGGGGCTGCGCAATAATTATGAGCCCTGGGGAGGGTAAAATTGGGGGGTTTTTGGCACACATTCATGGGGCACCTTTTAAACAAATCGCTCTATAAAAAAGGCTTAGGAAAACAGTACGGAAATGCTTAAATATGCAAATTTTCCTGCTTGCTGCGCTTGCAATATATATCTACAACCATTTTAGGTTTCAACAAGGCGGTTCTTGAACCACGAGTCTCGTCTGCTTTCGTGACCGCCTGCTTTTGCGATTACTTTTGGTAGAGAGGTAAATGAATTTGGCGGTTATCGGCTGGGCACGATTATCTGGCTGATGGTAACTGTACCCACCAAGTTTAATGCCCATGCAACAGTTTTTACTAATATGACCTCAGATGACCCCTGGTGACCCTGAAATGAGCTTCCAAAAATTTGGCTCTAAATGTTGACTGTACCCACTAAGTTTCATGCCCATCCGACAGTTTTTACTAATTTGACCTCAGATGACCCCTGGTGGCCTCGAAATGACCTTCCAAAAATTTGGCTTTCAATGTTGACTGTACCCAACAAGTTTCATGCCCATACGACAGTTTTTACTAATTTGACCTCAGATGACCCCTGGTGACCCTAAAATGACCTTCCAAAAATTTGGCTTTAAATGTTGACTGTACCTACCAAGTTTCATGCCCATACGACAGTTATTACCAATCTGACCTCAGATGACCCCTGGTGGCCTCGAAATGACCTTCCAAAAATTTGGCTTTAAATGTTGACTGTACCCACCAAGTGTCATGCCCATATGACAGTTTTTACTAGTTTGACCTCAGATGACCCCTGGTGACCCTGAAATGACATTCCAAAAATTTGGCTTGCAATGTTGACTGTACCCACCAAGTTTCATGCCCATACGACACTACGACAGTTTTTACTAATTTGACCTCGGATGACCCCTGGTGACTCCGAAATGACCTTCCAAAAATTTGGCTTTAAATGTTGACTGTACCCACCAAGTTTCATGCCCATCCGAGTTTTTACTAATTTGATCTCAGATGACCCCTGGTGACCCCGAAATGACCTTCCAAAAATTTGGCTCATGTTGACTGTACCCACCACGTTTCATGCCCATCCGACAGTTTTTACTAATTTGACCTCAGATGACCCCTGGTAACCTCAAAATTACCTTCCAAAACTTTGGCTTGAAATGTTGACTGTACCCACCAAGTGTCATGCCCACATGACAGTTTTTACTAGTTTGACCTCAGATGACCCCTGGTGACCCTAAAATGACATTCCAAAAATTTGGCTTGAAATGTTGACTGTACCCACCAAATTTCAAGCCCATCCGACAGTTTTTATTAATTTGACCTCAGATGACCCCTGGTAACCTCAAAATGACCTTCCAAAAATTTGGCTTTAAATATTGACTGTACCCACCAAGTTCTATGCCCATTCGACAGTTTTTACTAATTTGACCTCAGATGACCCCTGGTGACCCCGAAATGACCTTCCAAAAATTTGGCTTGAAATGGTGACTGTACCCACCAAGTTTCATGCCCATACGAGTTTTTAATAACTTGACCTCAGATGACCCCTGGGTGACCTCGGATGACCCCGAAATGACCTTCCAAAAATTTGACTCTAAATGTTGACTGAACCCACCAAGTTTCATGCCCATATGACAGTTTTTAGTAGTTTGACCTCAGAAGACCCCTAGGTGACCCTGGATGACCCCAAAATGACCGTCCAAAAATTTGGCTCTAAATGTTGACTGTACCCACCCAGTTTCATGGCCATACAGCAGCTTTTGCTAATTTGACCTCAGATGACCCCTGGATGACCTTGACCCACTAACCAATACAAATTTGTTCAGTCTGGGGTCAAGATGCACCCACCCACCAAGTTTGAGGAACGTGCGACCCCTAGTCTCTGAGAAAATGGTATTTTGCTTGTTACGCATAAATTATGCAAATTAGGTACTTAATTACCATATTTTGCGCTCAAAATCTAATCAGGTCGAGAACCTCTGGCCCCGCTACTCCCCACCAAATTACGTCACCGTACCCCATACGGATCTCCAGATAAGCTGTTCACAAGGTTTTTTGCTTGATACGCATCAAATACGCATAAATTATGCAAATTAGGTACTTAATTAGCATATTTTGCGCTGAAAATCTAATCAGGTCGAGAACATCTGGCCACGCTACCCCCTATAAAGTTTTATCATCATAGCACTTACGGTTCTCCAGATATCGCATTCACAAGCTTTTTCCGAACACACACACGGACCCCCCCCCCACACACACGGACACACCCCACCATTACGCCACTTGCACGGTTCCGCCATTATGCACTATGTGCGGGGAGAGCCTCGAACTGGCAGCATACATGAATGGGAATTGAACCAGTCATATAACATTCTGTGTAAGGTTACGTAATTCTTCCTTTCATGTATGCTGCCAGTTCGAGGCTCTCCCGCATATAGTGCATAAATGAACTGCAAGTGGCTAATAGTGATTACTAAGTCTCTCCCTGAACATGTTCAGGCAAGACAAAAAGGGGGGAGCAATTTTTGGGAAGCCTTGGGGGGGCAATTTTGGCACACATTCATGGGACGCCTTTTTAATTAAACGCTCTAAAAGGCTTGAGAAAACAGTACGGAAACGCTTTAATATGCAAAAATATCTAGACCATTTAAGGTTTGCAAATTGGGATCCCCAAAATTTGGCATGTTCAAAGATTTTTTGTGATTTTGGCTTAGTAAACGGCCCAAAAGTTTGATGAAATTCTATAAACGAATTAACGAAAGTCCTTTCGTTAGTGAGGGAGGGGGTCAAAAAGTCCGATTACGTTTGTAAAAAAGTAGTTAAAAGTAGGTCAAAGACTCAAAGTTGATCTTTTTTAGGGAATTAATATATCATTTTCAAATTTTAGTATTTTCCGAAGTACGATATTGACATTTTACAGTGGTTGCTTCAAAATGATTTCAAATCAATGTAGTGCAGTACTCACAACCTGCAACTTGTAAGTTCATTTTTAAAGCAGCTTTACCACACTTTGATTCTTTTTTATTTGAAAATCCAGCAAGGCCAAAAAAGGTATGAAGAAAAAATATTTTAAAATAAAATAAAATATTTGTTTCTTCCATAAACGTGATCAATATCCAAGTTGCATTGTCGTACCCCTTCCACAACCCCATGCACCATAGCAACGGCCTTGCATCCTATGAATACAGGTTGGAATTTTCGATATTTGACACTTACGTTAGAGGGGAGGTCTTTCGTTTATAGGACTTCATCGAATTTTTGGGTTGTTCCCTTACCCAAAGTGATTCTTTACAGGCGATTGTTTAACCAGAAAGATCCTAAACAAGTTCCAGATTCCGCAGCAGTGGTTGGCATATCAACTCAGGGGTCAGGGGTGTAGCCAACATTTTTTTTGGGGGGGGGGGGCTGATTTTTCCACAAAAGTGGACCTTATCCCAAAATGTCGGACTTTTTGACCAAGCATTAGTCCGAGGCACCCTATTTAACATTAGCTTTGGACATTTAATTATTTCATTGAATTTTCACCCTATCCCTAAAGCTAAATAGGGCGCCTCTGCCGTTTTGCTACGCTGGCAAATGGGCAAATGTTGACCTTTTTTGACCGAAAAGGCATAAAAACCCTGTTTTTCCACCCACAATGCTTGCAAAGTGATACTTTGTGGCCTTTTGGCAATGGGGGGGGGGGGGCACATGCAGCCCCTGGCTATGCCCTTGACATGCTTGATGCCACCATTCTAGCAAGGGTAAAACTTACACTATACTCAAGGGGGAAAAAGTTCCTGCATGTATGGATAAAAAGTCACCATTCTGGCCGTGCATTATGGCAAGTTTAGGACCCTCTTTTTATTTGAAGGAATAAATAACAAGCAGTGACAAATGGTCCATGAATGCGCCTTATTCAAACTTTTTCCAACTACAATATTTCCAAACACAATATTAGTGACAAAATGGTTCATCAAATGGTTACGATTTTAAACAACTGAAGCGGTCCGAAGATTGAGCCTCCAGTCCAGTATGGAGTGCAAAACAAAACTTACTTGTGTTGCGAGTGAGGGACCTATTGTGCAAAATTAGATAGTTGGAAATGAAGGCCCATGGAGGCACTAACCAATCCAAAGTCTATCGCAAATAATCATAAATCATTTTTGCATTTTTGTACAAACAAGCCTTGGCCTATAGCCGGCTAAAGCAACCTAATAATATAATATTTCACATTTTAGTAAACTTTGGCAGTTTTTGTCCACACACACTCCCAACAACAAACAAACAATGCAATTGTCGCTTCACATTTTTTCTGTATTGCTGTCAGTTTTATTCCTTTCCATCGATGTCTTGGTTGTCAATAACTAGGGTAGCAAGAAAGATTAATACGGAGCCTTTAATAGATCAACTTGTTGACAGCAGTTATGTGATAAAATTGGGATAAACCATGACAACCAAGATGGCTATATTTACATCAGAGGTAGGTGGACAGGACATACAGAGATCAGAATAAAAATTAACTGAGAAGCAAAAAAGAAAAAAACAAAGAAAAAAAAAGAGAAGTAAAGGAAAAGAAAAGAAATGAAAGAAACAAGGATTTTTTTAAATTGTTAATTTCTAGGATGCTTTATAAGGCAGGCATTAATTATTGTGGCACAAATCTATATACACCCATAAACAACCCACTGTTTGTCAAACCAATCACTCTGGGTGTGAGGTGGAGGGAACCCATTCAAGTTCAAATCATGTGATACTACAGGATCTGCCCCATCAATACGCCCAGGCATTCCTCCAACATTAAGCTTTCCCCCTGCCTGAACCCAAAATCATAAAAATACACACTTTTTGAAAAAATTCCCCCTTCAGATTTCATATGTGTTCCCCCCAAAAAAAATCTGGTGTTGCCACAATTCAATATTAGAAGCTACAAGATTTCCAACAAATGAATGCAGTTCAATATTTTGCTGTATCCCAATCATTTACAGTTGATGACAGCTGCTTAGCTTTCTATAATAGTTGATAGTTGTAAGTGACTATTTCTTGGAAACTCTGTTTTGTGACTGTCCATATGGACATATCTGTCTGTTGATACATTCAGAGCATTTGGGTCCAACAGGAAGGCAGGTCTGCTGTCCAAATCCTACTAATAGAACATTAACTTCACTCCATAGGTCTCTGTAATAAAGATATTTTAAAAATCTGATTAATATAAAATATTGCTGAGGATTCCCTCAGTATATTTCAAAATTCTGTTTTTACATGATTGTAAGGTACTTTATAAAACTAACATACCCTGCAAAAATCAAGACTTTAGGTGTTGTAGAGATTTTGAATAAAGTGCAGGAACAGTTGTTTAATTATTAAAATAGAAAGTTTTATGGAAATGTTACAATATGGCTTTAAGAAGCTAGGTGATGATATTTCCTGACCACAGATGGTGGTTGGCAACTCGTTCCACTGCAGTTGAAAATGCACAATAATCACGAGCTTGTGTTTTGGAAGTTTTATGGGTTCCAGGTTGAAATGAGTATGAATGAGTATGGAAGGCTTTGAACATGGGCAGATTTAGGGGGGGGGGGGCACCAAGCTGCTATGGCAGTGGTTCAGCCCCCCCCCCCATTGAAAATTCCTGGATCCGCCCTTGTTGAATATCTGCACAAGACTCTTAAATTGGATCATTTGGGCAATAGGCAACAAGTGGAGAAGAGAAGAGGCATGGCTGGAAATGGTTTGCCTGAGAATAACATGAGTGGATTTATTTTGAAAGACCTTGAAATGGGCGAGATGTTTCTTCAATACCATTCATGAGTGAGTTGCAATAACCAAGTATACGGACAACATTGTGACATGTCTTGGTATCCAAATAATTGTGGATACAATTTAGATTATACAGCTGCCAGTTAATGGTACAAGACAAAATTGGTAGTGTGATTGTCATGGCATATTAAATGCCTGGGGGTCACTCCAATTGTGGCCTGTACACCATCATGATAATGAAAAGCGCGTAAAAGGGTAGTTTTTTCAGGTGGGTAGGCAACGCACGCAGCGTATCGTGTTTAGGGTGTCAAAAACATGGAAAATTGGAAAAAGGGTAGCAAAATTGCAATTGCTGATCCGCGGAAATGAAATTTAGGGTATAAAATTTGAACAAAATCCCTGTTTAGGGCATGTGTTACCTGTTTAGGGTATCGTTTTAGCCAAGGGTTAAATCCTTGTTTAGGGTGCTTTTCAAAAGTTGATTATCGCGGATGGTGTACGGGCCTTAAATAATGGGGTGACCCCCGGATTAAATGTGACCCTATTTAGTCCACTCAGGCTGATGTTGGCAAATAGGAAACTGAGATATAGCCAGAAACAGGTTAAGGATATAGTTAGTCACAGTTAAACTATAAATGTTGTAACTTTGCAACAAAATCAGTTATAAACATGGGGTTTGGACTGATAAAAAGGGAATTTGTTTTACTTCATACAAATCTAATAATAATTACTGGTAATTAAAACTAGAAACGTCACGGTTTTCGACGCAAGGCGTCGAGTGGGATGCCTCCGCCATGGGGCGATTTAAATTTAAATGTGTACAAATCCATTTATAGTAATTTGACCTCTAATGACCCCTGGGTGACTCCAAAATGACATGCCAAATATTTGGCTCTAAATGTTGACTGTACCCAGTGGGTACTACCCATCAAGTTTCATGCCCATACAACCAATTTTATTGACCTTATGACCCCTGGGTGACCAAAAAATGACTTTCTAAAAATTGGCACTAAATGTTGACTGTACCTACCAAGTTTCAGGCCCATACGACCAATTTTATGAATTTGACCTTAGATGACCCCGGATGACCCCAAAATGACCTTCCAAATATTGACTCTAAATGTTGACTGTACCCACCAAGTTTCATGCCCATAAGACATTATTTAGTAATTTGACCTTAGATGATCCCTGGGTGACCCCGAAATGACCTTCCAAAATTTTGGCTTTAAATGTTGACTGTACCCACCAAGTTTCATGCCCATACGACCAATTTTATTAATTTGACCTTAGATGACCCCTGGGTGACCCCGGATGACCCCAAAATGACCTTCTAAAAAATTGACTCTAAATGTTGACTGTATCCACCAAGTTTCATGCCCATAAGACAATATTTAGTAATTTGACCTTAGATGACCCCTGGGTGACCCTGAAATGACCTTCCAAAAATTTGGCTCTAAATGTTGACTCTACCCACCAAGTTTCATGCCCATACAACAGTTTTTAGTAATTTGACCTTAAATGACCTTTGACCTCAGTATATGACCTTGAACCCCACCCAAAAAAAAAAAAGTAGCCAGAGTTTTTGACCATGACCCACCTATCCTGAAAATTTGAAGTCAATCCGCCCATCCATGCCAGAGATACAGCCTCCGGACGGACGGACGAAGTAATTTGACCTTAAATGACCTTTGACCTCAGTATATGACCTTGAACCCCACCCAAAAAAAAAAAGTAGCCAGAGTTTTTGACCATGACCCACCTATCCTGAAAATTTGAAGTCAATCCGCCCCGGGATCCGCCCATCCATGCCCGAGATACAGCCTCCGGACGGACAGAAGCTCGAAAATTGCAAAAACAGTATGCATCGCGGTGGAGGCATAAAAAATATGACTTGAGCCTGAGTGGACTGGATCGGGTCACAAATCAAAGACAACACCCAGATTATGGATACTAGCTAGGGAAGATTAAAACACAACACCCAGATAAAGGATGCTAGAGAAGAAAAAAATTCTTGATGATCGACCAAGTTGAATTATAAGATGCTGGAGGGACTAGCGATGAGCAGATGAAGCAACAAAAAACTCTGTCTTAGATTGATTGAGACTCAATCTATTACTGAGTAATCATGTCTGCAGGTTGTTTATGTACAGGTACTTAACACTAAAGCACAAGCAATATCGCTGTGACAATTCATTGTAAATATGGTAAATTGACTCTCAATAATTCAGCCAACTCTCCAAGTGAGCCCGGGTTGCAAATGACTTTATGTCACACATTATGTGCCCCAGGGCCCAAATGCCAAAACATTGGGCCAGCCATTATTCAGTAAATAAAGTAGCTACAATTATTTTTTTAAGAATGTTATATCTTATTTTGGTTCATTAATTTACAATCACCGAATGTAGGGGATATAATGAAGGAACAAAGGGAATGGTCCTACCCAGTGCTCCAAATAAACCTAACTTGCACCAGCCCAACTCAAATAAAAAACTTTCACGTTACTCGGGTCCACATTAATGTGACACTTTAAACATCAACTTTCATAAGCCTTATCTGTGTATGCCCAAAAATTCCCATTGATCATGTCACATATTGGTGTGTGTGGGTCTGCAGTTGTATGGTAATAACTCAACAGGGTGGGTTGATGTCCTCGGTTGTCTGAGGTTACATATTGGTGTGTGTGTGTCTGCAGTTGTATGGTAATAACAGGGTGGGTTGATGTCCTCGGTTGTCTGAGGTTACATATTGGTGTGTGTGTGTCTGCAGTTGTATGGTAATAACTCAATAGGGTGGGTTGATGTCCTCGGTTGTCTGAGGTTACATATTGGTGTGTGTGTGTCTGCAATTGCATGGTAATAATTCAACAGGGTGGGTTGATGTCCTCGGTTGTCTGAGGTTACATATCGGGGTGCGTACGTGTTTGCCGACAAACGAGGACACACACAAGATTTTTCACCCTAAACTGTGGACCTACTTCCAACCGAGGACTGTCCTCGGTCTCAAACTGCTGCAAAAGACCTCAAATGCATGCTAGATGCTTTAAACGCTATTTGCCTGAAACCGAGGACCACACGTGTAAAAACTACCGTCCGCAGGGTGATGGCTAAAATTCCGTTTCGTATTATACACAAAAAAATCCGCCATTTTAGTCCACGGTTAGGTGATGAAAACATCATACACACGTCCTCGGTTAGATAGCAAAACACAATGTCCACGTTTGGAGGCAAACACAGACAGGGGTGGGTGTGTGTGTGTGTCTGCAGTTGTATGGTAGTAACTCAACAGGGTTGGTTGATGTCCTCGATTGTCAGTGTTTACATTGGTGTGTGGGTCTGCATTTGGATGGTAATAACTCAACAGGGGCTAACAGAGTGGGTCAATGTCCTTGCATTGGTATTTTATGTATTATATGTTTACATTGATATGTGGGTGTGTGTCTGCACTTGTTTACACATATGGGGTGTGTTTGGGAGCATATATTCCATTACCTTGGTAACCAAGATTCTAAAGCTACTCTTGTATCTTCTGGATTGGTAGTTGTTTTCTTCACCCATTTCAGTCGGTTTGATATGCGATGTACATGTGTATCCACACCAATGCCTGCATAAATTATTACAATATATACAGTAAGCCAAAGAATTAAGGTACCAGTTACGTTCACCCCCTGTATATCCTAAACAAAAGCAGATATGTCATAATTGGGACCAACAGCCAATAGCTGCATTTTTTAGCGTGAATTTAAGACCTCATTCATTGAAATTGTTTAAGAAATAAAGACACAACGATTCAAAAACCCAAGGAAGATGCTAAGTTGCAGTTTGCCTCATTGATTTGTACACAAAGCGTTCGTGAACAAGAGAACTAGCACCGTGCTTTCATTGATTGGCACAAAAAATTAGCGTCGTGCTGTAATTGATTAGAACACAAAAGTGCAACTTTTTATTTCGTATCTTCATTAGATTTTAGATCACTGTTTCTTTAATTTTCAACCAATTTCAACAAATAATGTCTTAAATCAGAGATAAAGAGTGCATGCATTCACTGAAAACTTTAATTGATCAGCTTGACTAACGTAAATTTAGTCCAGATGGTGCCCATCTTGACTAACATAAGGCTAGTCAAGCCTGCTTGACTAACGTGCTTGACCAACTTGACGTTAGTCGAGCCGGCTCGACTAACTTGCTTGACTAGCTTGGACGTTAGTCAAGCAGGCTTGACTAGCGTTAGGTTAGTCGCTCGACTAGTTTATGACTAAATTTAAGTTAGTCCAGATGGTGTCCATCTTGACTAACCTAACGTTAGTCAAGCAGTTCTAAGCTAGTCTGGCAGCTGCTTGACTAGCTTGCTTGACTAGCGTGCTGCAAACCACGTTACTGTAAAAAATTGAAAAAAAAAAAGAGACAAATGTGGATGTTTATCTTGTCTGGTGGGATTTATTCTCATAGTTTTGCGTTTTGAAACTGATATATTACTTGAAGAAAATCCTCTTACCTGGTAATCATGATGACAACACATTCATGACCACTTACCTTCATTGGGAATTGAACTCGGACCCTATACACTCACCACTAGACCACGGAGGCGCTTACAAATCATGGAACAAAATATTAGTTTTAAACTCTGTAATCGCATGTGAATATCCAAAATAACACTAAATTACATTAACAACCATCAGAAAGCTTTTACAAATTTAAACAGTAGTGTTGTTAACAATGATGCTAGTTCCAGGTTGTCAATCCTAAACTTTCCATTCCGATAATATTATTTAACTATTACTAGACAACTACGTATAATGGGGTACCCATTTCAAAGCAATTTCCTATGTGTTGAACATGCACATGCAAAGCGGTTGCGCAATTTAGTATTGTGAAATGAAAGTTACGAAAGTCATTGGCTTGACTAACCTAAAGCTAGTCAAGCCGGCTTGACTAACCTAAAGCTAGTCAAGCAGGTTTGACTAACCTATAGCTAGTCAAGCCGGTTTGTATCTTCAAGTTAGTCAAGCCATCGATATTGTAAGCTAGTCAAGCACCGCATGGCAGGCTTGACTAGCTTATCAAAATTGCAAGCTACGGGCTTGACTAATGTTAGGTTGGTCAGGCGGGCTGGACCAACCTGCTTGACTAGCTTTAAGTTAGTCAAGCAACTGCCTGACTAGTATTGGTTGCTTGCTTTAACTTGACACATTCGTCTTTATTTAGGATATACATCACAAGGGTGTAATTGAGTAGCCATAAGCACAAAAAGCACACATTAGCCGTGGGTGTACAGTTTGTTATCAGCCACTAACTTTAGGTGCTTCATTTAAATCGATTGCACATTAGAATTAAGGCTGCCAAGCCCACATATATTTAGTACATGGTAAATTGGTAATACTAGCTACGTATACATGTAACATATAATAAGTACTGGTGTAGGCCTATATAAAAGTTGTTTCACAAATTGACATTTTATTTTATTTTAAGAAGGAGATTGGCATACCCAGTGGCGTACCGAAGGACCTGTGAGAGGTCTTGGGAGGGGATGAGGGAAGAAGAGGTGGAGGAGGGGATATGGAGAATGAGAGGGGCACTGGAGAAAGAGAGAAAGAGGAAGAAATGAAGAGAAAAAATAAATAGAAGTAAATAAAATAATAGAAAGATAAGGAAAATGATAGGAATGAGAGGGGACAAAAAGCAAGAGGGGATGGAGAAGGGAAGGGAGAAAAGGAGGAGGTGATACTATAGCAAGGAAAGAAAAAGTACAGAGAAAGGAAAAGAAAGGGATAAATAAATGTAGGCCTAATAATAAATATTATAGCCCCCTCCCCCACATAGGCCTAACACTAACAGCACTACAGGCAGCCATTCGATGATGTCAATGCTATTATGCATTACGCAATTAAAATGCCCAGTCAGATGTACTTCACACCTACCAAGCACAAGTCACCCAATTTCGAAAATTTGACGTTGAATGTACACTCTCATGAATATTGATTGGCAACATTTTCCAATATGTCAGCGCTCAAATCGGACACAATAGAACAATAGACCTTTCAGTGCGTTGCCTACAAGCTATATCCGGAAATGTGATTATATAGTTCTATTCTAATGGCCTTGTCTCGCCTGAAAGAAGAGAACTATATAATCACATTTCCGGATATAGCTATGTATGTATGGCTGGAGGGGTGGGGGGTGTGTGTGTGTGTATGTATGTGAGAGTTCATAGGAGCAATGCCAGGTCAGTGGGTTACAACAATGTTGGACCTAGGTTACATCATTTTTAATGCATGCATGTTCGTCAATACAGCTTAGTCTCCTCCGCCTTCGCAACACGGTATGTGGAATGACTGGAATCACACTGACGGTGGAGGAGAATACTAGCTGGTCAGACGGTTTAATTCCATCAAGCATATAATACCTGAACAATCACAGTCATTTGATCAATTTACTACAGAATATATTAAGTACTTAAGTATAACAACACATGAATAATACTGAGTACAATAATGTACTTATAAATACTTTAAATCAATAACATATGAAAAGCCCCATGGCCCCACCAACTACATGCAAAAGTGATATCATGGCTTAGTTTAGTATAGCTGTGTTCACACATGCACTTATTACCGGTAATATTTTATCTAGGCTTATGTCCGATCGAATTAAATATTTCCGCTAATCCCTTAGCGCGTCCACATTTGTCGGCAATAGCGCTATCGAAGTTACGTAATAATCGGATTAACTACCATAGCAATAGGTGAATCATTCTGATTACTTGCACCTGTAAGATTAGTAGTTTTGAAAAGACCAGTATTGTATTCATGTTCAAAATTGTTTTCACCTATTGCTATGGTAATTAATCCGATAAATTGCGTAACTTCGCCAGCGTATGTCCGACGTGTTATGTCCGATAAGCCTATTACCGGTCATAAATCCCTCCTTTCTACATGAGCATCATCAGAAAATTTAACCCGATTTTAAATTTTTTGACTGAAAATTCACTTTCCATAAACGCCCCTCTTTAGAAAAAATTACAGACAACGCGGTAGGTATGTATGTCATGTAAGAAAAATGCAAATTCAAAAGTTCCAAATTTCAGACCAATTTTGTATTTATGTAGGTTCTATTATTATTATTATATATCATTATTATTATTATTATTATTATTATTATTATTATGAATTCAGGTAAAATGACTGGCGTAGCCTTTGTTGATTTGCGTAAGGCGTTTGATACAGTCAATCATGATATGTTGTTGAATAAATTACATGAAATGGGCGCAACTGACCACACAGTTAAATGGTTTCGTTCTTATTTACATGATAGAACACAACGAGTGTCTTTTAAGGGAGCTTTATCAAATGAACTTCCTGTAAATTCAGGTGTTCCTCAAGGTAGCATACTTGGGCCACTATTATTCATCATTTTTATTAATAGCATGTGTAAAGTAATTGAGCATGGTTATATTTCAATGTATGCTGATGATACCACACTGTCTGTTAGTGGAGATGATGCTCGTGATATTGCAAGTAAATTAAGGTGTGATCTTGAAAAGCTTATGATTTGGATGCGCATTGAATAAGATGTTCCTTAACTCTGATAAGACAAAAATCATGCTAGTTGGTACTAGTGCTAGACTTAATAATGTGCATGAAAATGATTTTTCTGTTAGAATTGATGGTAATGATCTTGAATGTGTTGATAATTTTAAATGCTTGGGTGTTGTAATTGATAATCAATTAAAATGGCATAAGCAAGTTAATAATGTTGTTCGAAATGTTTTTGTAAACTTGCTTTGTTACGTCGTGTTAAACCATATCTTAATGTTGATACTTTAAATGTTCTTTATAAAAGTATGGTTCAACCTCACTTTGATTATTGTAGCTTAGCATGGTATGGTCGTTTTAAAGAAGATTGTCATAGACTTGATGTAATACAAAAGCGATGTGCGCGAGTGATCTTAGGTGTTAATTACTACACTCCATCTAATTATATGTTTCAAGAGCTAAGGTGGTCACGGCTATCAGATCGTAATGATTATTTCAAAGCTCTAATGATTTATAAATGTCTTAATGGTCTCGCTCCACAGTATTTAAATAATATGTTTAATTATGTGCGTGACAATCACGATCGTGTTACGAGGCAAGCTGCAGCTGATTTGCTAGCTCTTCCACCCATTGTTCATGGTACTGACATCGAGTCTTTTAAATTTTCGTTCAGCTATAGTGGCGTTAAGTTGTGGAATAATATTGACCCGCCTACTAGAAATGCCGTCAATGTTCAGTCGTTTAAGACAATGTATAAAAGTAGCCATCTGAAGTAGATTGCATATTCGCTTGATTTGATATGTTTTTAAAGTTGTATATACCTATGATTATATGAAATTACGTGCCATAATTGTTTGTATATATATCTAAATCATGTGTTTTTATGTATAATTACTATATTTTATAAGAGTGTCTTTTAATATTGTTGTAACTTAATTGTATATTGCAGGGCCCGGTTAGAACAGCTTTAAGCTGATTCGGGTATACCCTGGGTAAAGATAATAAATAATAAAAAAATAATTATTATTTGAGTTTTTAGTAGTCCCATTTTACAGTAGACTTAGCTCTATATCGCATTTTATACATGTAGGCCCTACATGGTGGACATCTTTGAAAAAATGACAAAAATAAACAAAATAATAATGACTCCCATCATCATGCTATTTTTTTCTCGGGGGGTCCCAAATTTACAAAAAGTCGGCTTCAATAAAATTGCGACCTCCCCTATTTCGTCAGCAAAGATTTTATGACCCCCCACCGTTTGCAACCCCCCCCCCCCCAAAAAAAACAGGCATCAGTCTTTTGGAATAAAATAAACACACTATCTGTAGTCATGTTGTGTTGTGACTCCTACATTTTGGTCATCAAAAATATTTTATGACACCCCCTATTTTTCTTTCCGTATATTTGGGACCCCTTAATCATCTTATAAAATCCAATTGCATGCCTTTCTGTTATCATGCTTATGGCTTAATAAATGTCATCTCCATCTATATTCAGGGCCATACTGCCCCCCCCACTGAGCCCTCTGGAGGGTTTACATTTGTTACCCCCTAGAAAAGGTGGCGTCACTAGGGTTGGTAGCGCCCGGGGCAAGAAACAAAATTAGCGCCCCACCCGATAATATCTTAGACACCCCCGTTTTTGAAACAATTTGCGCGCAAAATTTTGGACAAATAAGGCCTACCACTAATTAATTTTGGTTACTAGAAGTTGAATACTGTCCTAAAATGTTCTTTCAATTGATTTTGTGCTGAAATGAAAATTTTTTGACTTTCATCGCTTGGAGGCGCAGAATCGATGCTAAATTGGTCAATTTGGTGCCCCCCTAAGGGTAGCGCCCGGGGCATGTTGCCCCCCTCTGCCCCCCCCCCCCAAAAAATAGGCAAATATGAGGTTAATTTGGTCAGAAACCCATTATCAGGCGTCAACATAGACTACCCCGTAGTCCACTTGCCCATTGTGCATACTCTGGATATTGTATTTAAGCTTAAAACTCTGATTTAATTAATGTGTGCACAATTGATAGATTTTCACATCTGATCAGTCACCCTACTCCCTCTGTTTGTTAGCTTCCCAAGTGGACTGCTGACATTGCCTTATGTTAAGATTTTTAACACGGGACTCTATGGAGAGTTAGGCCAATTTCTGGCCTAACTAAAATTGTCCATGATGTAATGCATCTTTAAATGGATCTGCCTTGTGATTGGTCGCCCATACCTCGCTATGGTTTAAATCGTCTGGGCCCGCGCCATTTACCATTAACTACACCGTAAACAACTGTCTGTGGTATTTGCGGGCGCTTTTGTGTTGACGCTGAAAGTTAATCTCTCAACAAACATCTAGCGCGTCCATGCTTAGTACTTGTGGTTAATGGACTGATAAACAAGTATGCTTGACAGTGTGTTTTTAGAGAGCAAAGTCCAGGGGGTAAAGTTCTGCTTACAATTCAAAGTTCATAGTCGAAATTTTGGGGTTCGCTATCAATAAACTGGTAGATTCCAAAATCAGAATTGTTCAGTATTAAAGTGAGCCGTTATAATTATGCAAGATAATGTTGCATTCAATTACTTTTATTGTCACTATAAATCGTCTGATATTTTTAACTCTTTATGACCATTTTACTATTGAATACTTTAATTTTAATAAACATCAGTATAATTTTGAGTTCAACGAAATGGGTTCATCATGACTAATAATAACATATTTTAAATAAAATTCGACTATGGCATAGTCTAGCGTCAACATGGGGGGATGATTGTATGGACCATCCCCCTGGCAAAATATTGGGGGGGATTTATCCCCCCCGGATCTACGTCTATGACTCTGCTTAAAATTTTGCGCGAGTGATATAGGCCTACTCACAGTTATATCCGACAGCCCAATAGTGCTGCATGTCCACACGTAATTACTATTACCGGACGTAACGTTTCGATCGGTCTTAACAGCTCTTAACCCTGGTCATCTTCAGCCTTAAATTGTCGGATTTAAAGCACATTACGTCGGATATAGTAATTTGTTTTATATCCGACGCTCATTCACACTACCACTTATATCCGATACTATTACCGACGTAATTTAAGTCCGACTGTGTGAACAAATTGTCGGATTTAAAGCACATTACGTCGGATATAGTTATATCCAACGCTAATTCACACTGTCACTTATATCCGATACTATTACCGACGTAATTTAAGACCGGTAATAAGTGATTTAAGTCCGACTGTGTGAACACGACTTTAAAGGTCATCTGGGAAAGTAATACAAAAGGTGTTTAACATAAGGCAGCTATTACATTGTATGGCACTTTGGATGGTCTACCCACATACCTGTAACTTGTTTCCATGCAACATCCATTATAATGTGTGCCATCTTAGGTCCAATACCAGGAAGCTTAATAAGCTCCTTCAATGTTGGTGGTATATCACTGTCATACTTATCCTTCAGAATTCGAGTTGTTTTCTTGATGTATTCTGCTTTCCTCTGAAATATCAAATAGTATGGCAATTATGAAAATCATGTAGGATGACTAAATGTATAATATCAAGTGTGACAGAGGGGGTATGAATGGACTGTGCCCACCCCCTCATAAGTTGGAAAAGTTTTCAAAAATGAAGGCCCAATTTTTGCAATATTAAAATCCACACTACCCCTGTGAAGATTTTGGTAATATGTTTGACAGGGGAGCATGAATTTCAAATGGAATGAACACATTAGGCACCTCCATTTGAATTTCATACACCCTCTGAAAAAGGCACAAACCCACCCGCACCCTGCAAAGAAATAAATCCCTGCACCCTGCAAAAACCCACCCAGCATCCTGCGATTTAGCCTCCTTTTGTTCCATGAATGATCACATGACTGTTACAAAATCCCTTCTGTGGATTCTTACCTTGAAAAATCCAACTGGATAGATGAGTTGCTCAATCTTGTTCTGTGGAGTTTTCAAGATATTATCAACTGTACATCCATGTGCTTTGAGCTTGGTCATAGCGGCTGACGTCACTTGGTCTTTGGTTTGACTAGATAGAAGTAAGGAAAGAAGTACTTGGTACCGGAATATCTGGAACGAGCAAAGAAACAATATATTCATAAGATCTAAATGTACACTGTAGTTACATTTTCTCTTTTCTTCCAACTATTAAAGAGATACATAGTACTTGAGGTAAATGGTATGCATATAATTATTCTCTCCCTCGAATAGGGTGAGGAAGAAAAATTCATCCTTTATCAGGATTTGAACCAGACACCTGGGTATACAGACAATTACTTTTACCAACTGAGCTATATACCTCAACTTCCATCCATGTCATTGCCAAAATGTGACCCGCTCCAACAAAATCCTGAACAAGTTGCCAGACATAAAGAAATTCAAATTTTGAAATTCAAATGAACTTTCAAAATCCTTGAAAGTACTTATTAAAAAGAAGATATTAATTTAAAATCAATAATGAACAGTTGAACTAGGATAATCCCTTTTCAATCTAGTGTAAAGCAGAAAACTAACTGGCCCATTTCTCAGAATAGCAATTAGCAATAGCAATTAGCAGCTTTATGAAAGTATACTTTTAAGATATGGACGATTTTGTAAATTAAAATTTACAAAATCATCCATATCTTGAAAAATATTGATGCTATTTATATCATTTTGGTGTCAATTTAAAGTTTATTGCCTCCTGCTCATATTTTCAAACTATGGAATGTCAAAAATGTGATTCCTGGTTTTGTCAGAGTGGTCACAACCCACAAATGCCCTGTAGAATGTTCTTTTTAAAGAACTATTTTTGCAAGAAAATGTAGTTTACAAATTCGGTTCCATATTCTTCTTGACCCATCTACACATTAGTTTTTGTCTAAATCATACATTTTTTCAAATGATTCCAAGATTTTTGAAAGCTTCCTCCGTTGACCTCTCTGTGTCATCAAGGAAAAAAACCAGTATCTTCATCATCATAATGTTTGGACATACATATAATTATAATTCTGTTCATCTAGACTTAATTTTTTAGATGGCTATACACTATCACATCATATCCATGACGCATCCCCGGGAAGCATCATCAGGCCTACATAGATTATTGATAATATTCATAAATTCATCGATCATACATGTATATATGCAATATTCTGTATTCCCTAATATTCTGATTGTTTTGAACCATCTTACCAAATACTTCAGCACATAGAATGAATGAGTAATAGAAGCATCATTCTTTTCTTTTTAATCCACTAAGTATAAAATAAAATCATTTAGTTAAAAAAACATACGCCATCTAATATAGTGTTACATTTTTTTATCAAACAAGAATTTAAATCAACATCTAGGCAGCCTTTGCATCGGGGCCTGAGATTGGAATTCCAGTTTCCTTTCTCACGAAGTAAGGGCTAAGAGTAAAATTGTACAATTGTGTTTGGGAGTGGCCTTCTCTCTTTTCTCTTTTTCCTAGCTATTTTCTTCCATTTCTTGCTTTGTTTATCAAAGCTATCTAGGCCAGCATGCATATATATTAGCCTACACTGGCTATCCAGGCTTGTGCATTTGTATGAGCTTGGAACGGTCCATGGTTTTCCATGGATTAGCATGTGTTCCTCACGGACCAACCTGGGTAAACAAACAAACAAACAAAATCTATACTCATATTTGGAAATAAAAATTCCTTTAAAAGGAATAAAAATGAAAAAATGTCAAGACAAAAATGAATGAATGCATGATCTATAATGCTTCATTGCATAATGGTTTCAGAAAACATTGAACATAATGTTGTTTGAAAGTTGACAAAAACATTTGATACAGCAAAAAACTTTTTACAACTTACAACATTTTATATACAACATTGTTATAAAATGTTGTTGATTCCAAAACGTTTTTAATGTCGCCAATGCGTGTCACTCTTGCTATGGCACGGCCCTTTGATGTGCATATCACTGTTCTGCACGCCATGTGTGTACTGTGTTATGAGCATGGCATACATGTTCAATTATTATTTCCATCATAATAATTAAATGATGGTTCCTGCGCTTCATTCAAAATCTCGGATTCTGACAAAACTACAGCACTAAAGTCTTGATTTTGCAGGGTACATTAGGAGCTGTATAATAATTATGAGCCCTGGGGAGGATAACATTGGGGGGCAAGAAATTTTTGTGAGCCAAGGGGGGGGCAAGCAATTTTGACAAGCCGGGGGCAAGCAACTTTTGGCACACATTCATGGGTGCCTTTTAAATAAAACACTCTAAAAAGGCTTAGGAAAACAGTACAGAAACGGTTTAATATGCGCTCGCATCATATATCTAGACTCTTGAAGGTTTGCAAATTGGGATCCCAAAAATTTGGTGATTTTAGACCTTTTCGGCAACAAATTGATGAAAACTTAATAATATGTTTCAATGTATGGGTAGTCTTCCGATTAAATTTTGAGATATGGGCGTTTATACACCGCCATCACCATTTTTCCCTTCTCTGCCCTCAAAATCTGTTCCTGGCCATTTTTCAATCCGCATGCCTACTTTATCGATATCTAAAAATTGTGTTTTGCAACTTTTTGGGCGATCCAATTTCATGTATAGGTCTCAATATTTTATTTAAGCTATAATGTGCTTCTCTTTTTCCTTACAAGTCCACAGAAAGGCCCAAAATACCTCTAATAAGATATCGATTTTATTGGAACTCATCCACATTACATTGCGTGAGGAGTGATTTGGTGGTGTGTGTTGCGTGATGTAATGCTTCATAAAACTACAATAAATCAGGAGGCAAAGACGACGTGGTTTAGTTGCTATTCTGCCATGATGGAGACTCAAAGGACCCAAAGAGGGCGTGATTTATTATAACATACCCAGGGGTATCGGATCCCGTTACATCTCTTTTCCTTTAGAAAAAAAATTCTATGCTCAAAGTGATTCTTTTTTCACTAAGCCTGTTCAAGTGTCCATATTGTCAATTTGACTGTCCATGTGGTTGTGATGAAACAAACTGTTCATTTATCTGCGATTATTTCTGTTAAAAGTCATTTTATAAGTAACACATGTACGGTATCCTCAGAACAAGGATTACAATTTTGGATATTTTCCTTCAATGAAACAATGACTATGATGACAAATAAACAATATGCCAAAAGCTCTGTTCTGATGGTACCCAGTGGCGTGTCCAGGGGGGGGGCTTTGGGTGCTGAAGCCCCCTGCACTTTGTAAAAAATCATGTAAAATCAGCCGTTTTTTTGGCGATTTTAGCCCTTAAGCCCCCCGCATAAATCTGAAAAAGGGGCTGAGCCCCCCGCAGGAAAAGATCCTGGACACGCCAGTGGTACCAGTTCATACTTGAAAATTATTATCTCTTTTTTTTTAACAGATAATTGGCGACAAAGTTTGGTATGCTGTGTAATTCTCAGAACGTTTGTTCATCGTTGCTGAAGTCTCATTGTTCAAATTGTCCATTAAAAGCGTTGATGAAGTTCAATCATAGAATGATTTGTTATTAGATTATGTCACATGTTATTTTAAACTTAAAGTTGCTCTATCTGTCATTTTTTTAGCAACAAACTTTTGATCTTCAATTTTGATTTTTTTTGAAATGTTTACAATATAAATGTAATCTGTCCATGTAATGATGTATTTTCCATGCTTGAAGAAGGCAGCAATGACCAGCAAGTCAAGTCCCATTAAAAGCAGATCCTTTCACCGCTAAACAACCTCCACTGTGTTGCTGGGCTTCTGTTGATATTTCTTCGAGTCCAGGTGCATCTCATCTCTTGGAGCATCTTGATGACCAACTAAGTCCATTTGCATCCTCACGGTTTTAAGGGTCTTGGATTGCAAAATTTAACCACAATAGTATAGCTTCCTCACGGTTTTAAGGGTCTTGGATAACTATATACGTATACAGGTTACAGTTCAACTCAAGGCGGTTGAAGATTGACACATCATCAACAGAAGTTCAAGTCTATACAGCTCACTGTCACTTGCTTTATTTAATTTATTATGCTTGCAATCTTGCTCACATTAGCTCAGCAAACAGTTTATGATACACGACGATTTACAAACGTCAGTTCTTCCAAGCTGGTGTCCACACTCAAGGACGATTATACAGTGACATTCTTAAATTTGGACTAGATTCACATTCATGCATTCGCCGATACGCACGTTCCATCAGGGCACACACCACTAAATAATCGTCCCATTGAAATACACGGAAAATACAAGAAAGTAAGTTTGTTTTTCTACCCCATGTAACAACATTTTTAATATTTTGATCAAACCAATGTCTTAAATAAAGATTAAACTTTTATTTAAATTGAATTTTTCGGGACAAGTTAAGACAAACTTGAGAGATACGAACTCCTGAACAGCGCCATCCCGAATTTCAGCCGACACACTCGCCTCCTTACCAGTTCCGGCCATGATATTGTTCCGAGGGCCTATTACCCATGCACATTCGATTCAGAAAATTTTCTGAACCGATACGTAATGTTGAGCTCCTATTCTATTTTTTATCAAAACAACCAAGAGTCACTCAAATTTGGTTCCATCGGGACGCCGATATATTTCGCACAGGCGCTATTTGCTACCGGAACTGTGAAGGGTTACACCAAATGCGGATGGATTTAGTGTAGTGCACCCTTATAATGAAAAAATATTTTTGATATTCTTTATTTTTGGAATCAGTGGTCAACATCCTAAAAAAGTGTAATTGCTTTTTATCGCTAGTCACTCCAAAGTTATAAAACAGGGCTCCAAACAAGCTCGGACTGAGTGAAAATATGATATTTTTCGCAATTTTCAGCATTCAAGGGCCAGAGCAACATTTTGACCATGTTAAACTGTATTTATAATCCCATTAACATCAGGAAAGTGACTTTGTTTACAAAAATATATGTACAATCACAAATTTAACATGACCGAAAAGCGACATGTGATCATTTCACCCCCCCCCCCACTCTTAGAATAAGGACGTGTCAATAGGCATATGCCTTAAGTTGGGGGGGGGGTATGGGGAGATAGAACGGTAATTTGACACTCTAAAATGTTAAATTTCCAAGTTATGTGTATTATTTTTGCAAGATCTAAAATTAAGAAACCCCATCATTAGAATTAATTGATAAATTTCTCTCTTGGGAATTGAACATTTGGTCATGAGATAAAAATGCCGTTATTTTGTCATCATTAGGCCATAATATAGTATGCTTTGACTTTAAATGTCTATTGAGACACCAATTAAAGGTTCAGTGATTATTTTCAAAACGGTTATAATTGAGTTTTGATCTTATAATTACATTTTGCATCAAAATAATTCCAAAGATGTTTCATTTTTTCAGCACCGAGATAACCAAAAGTGACCACTTCTATGATATTGGGGCCAAAATAGCTCAATTTCAAAGCACGGTCTTAAATTGTCAATTCGACGGAACTTATGCTTTTGAAGCTAATTTCTCGTATGTTTAAGAATGAAATCGCGTATTTGTAGACGGAAATAGAAAAACAGACTTTTTTTTCTTTGCAAAGACATCAGTTTCAGTCAAAAATCTCAACTTTTTGGCACTTAAAATCAGGTATTAATCATGTCCATAGCATTTAAAAATGAGTCTTCGAAGGGCACACACCACTAAATAATCGTCCCATTGAAATACATGGGAAAATACAAGAAAGTAAGTTTGTTTTTCTACCCCATGTAACAACATTTTTAATATTTTGATCAAACCAATGTCTTAAATAAAGATTAAACTTTTATTTAAATTGAATTTTTCGGGACAAGTTAAGACAAACTTGAGAGATACGAACTCCTGAACAGCGCCATCCCGAATTTCAGCCGACACACTCGCCTCCTTACCAGTTCCGGCCATGATATTGTTCCGAGGGCCTATTACCCATGCACATTCGATTCAGAAAATTTTCTGAACAGATATGTAATGTTGAGCTCCTATTCTATCTTTTTATCAAAACAACCAAGAGTCACTCAAATTTGGTTCCCTCGGGACGCCGATATATTTCGCATAGGTGCTATTTTTTACCGGAACTATGAAGGGTTACACCAAATGCGGATGGATTTAGTGTAGTGCACCCATCAGTTCTCTAAAATACAGCTGTAGGCAATTAGGTACGACAGCTCGTCACCTCAACTTTCGGCCAATCGGCTTCTCACGGAAACTGACGAAGTTCGTTCAGAAAGCTTAATATTTTACGCCCGATGACCAGATGAAATCTTGCATTTTCACAGTCTTAACGACGCCCACGGCGACTGGACTCTGCTTTCAGCACGGGCGGAGTCCTCCACAATGTCAGAAGACCACTCTGACACCATGTTGCGTGATGTAACGCTTCATAAAACTACAATAAATCAGGAGGCAAAGACGACGTGGTTTAGTTGCTATTCTGCCATGATGGAGACTCAAAGGACCCAAAGAGGGCGTGATTTATTATAACGTACCCAGGGGTATCGGATCCCGTTAGTCAAGACTCAAGTTAACTTTCATGAAATTGACAATGGTCAATGGACACTAACATTCTTGTTTAAATAAAGAAAGGGAGATGTTATAGGATCAGATATTGCCCAGTCCTGATAGTTGAGTATCGTATTAATAAAAGTACCGCCCATCCTTGGGTCTCATAATGGCGATATATCAGACAACATACAACTGAGTTTGCCTCCTTAATTAGTGTATAATTAAGCCAGTAGTCAGCTTGCAACAGTGTGCACCCTTAAGACCCCATTTTTCAGCATCATTGTCACCCAACGACCCCATATTTTCTGTCAACCACATGCTCTGTCACCCAAAGACCCCTTATTTTTCCTTTCAATCTGTCTGTCACCTAAAGACCCTTCCTTTTCAATTTGAACAGCAACTTTCATTTGTCACTGATTTTGTTACTTCTTGTGAAATAACAAGGCCATTTGAAGCCATTCGGAACTAAATATTCAATTTTCAAGGCTTCTTTTGGCTCTCACCCAAAGACCCCATTTTTTTTTAAAAGTCATACTCTCATCCAATGCTCCCTAAATGTAGATTCAAATGGTCCGTCTCTCACCCTGTGACCCCATATTTTGTAAATTTTGCTCTCACCGAATGCCAAAAATCAGCTCTCACCCATTGACCCCATTTTTTTTGTGGAAGTGCCATCCCTACACCTATATCCATTTCATATGAATTGCCCTCGGATTTATGATGATAGCGAGCAGGAATTTTATTTGTGCGTTTTTGTATTTAAGCCTTTTTAGAACATGTTATTTAAAACATGCACCAAAAATTGTTTGGGAAAAGACAAACCAATATGATGGGAGATTTAAGCTGTAAGCATTGTGCATGGGGTTGTACTCTGTGGGTCTAATTTGTCACATACTACCTTTGGTGATGCCTCCTCATCACATATCTTCTCGGCTCCCATGCTATCAACTGGTGCATCCTTATGTTTTCTCATCTCCCTGATGTTATCAAGCATCTCATGCCATTGACAAGGCTCCCAATCATCTCCAGATGAATGAGATGATGATGACATCACAACAGTAAATCCTTTCTTATTTTTCTCTCCTTTTGCTACTCTTGATATCACATATTGTTTCTTAACTGTTTCATCTTTTACATTGTCATCAATCTCATATTGAATAGAAACATGTTGTCTCTTTCTTTTCTTTGGAGTAAGTGTGGATGGTCCTTTCACAGCATCACCTGATGATGAGGTAGTGCTGCAAGTTTTGGATGCTTTGTTGTGGGATCGTGTAAGCCGTCCTCCAAAGTAGGGAGATGTTGTCGCAGCCATTCTACTCATGCCATAGGCTATGTTCCTAGGATAGATTAGCCGCATCAATATTTCTAGTAAGCAAATAAAAATATGAGATTTATATATCCACTGCATATTGACCTAGCTGTTACTAATATTGAATTTAAGTTACTGACAATGACAGACTACCACAATATTCTATGTTTTACTTTGTTTTTTTTAACAATAATAATAAATACTATTTTTTGTTTTTTAAAGTTGGAGAATCATAATATGGTTCGGTTTTAGCATTTTTAAAAATGTGAATTAAAATAGATAAATATCAAAATTAAACATTGTTGACATTACACTCATTCCTCTCATTGTGCCACATCCGATTAAATTATCTTTACCCCCATTCCCATCTGTGGAATTTCATGATTAATTTTAAAATGGTAAAATTGTCTTTTAAAAAACAAGGAGATTAGATGGTTATGTGGTGAGTAAAATATGCTCCCCCTGGAATCAGGGGCTGCATGTGCAATAATTATGTGTATGATGTGTATCCGTGGGAGGGGGTAGTGGGAGGGAAGGTGGATTCTAAAAATTGTCGGGCAAAATCACTAGATCCCCCCGTTTCAACATGCCAAAAAGAACTTTACCCCATCCCCCGATTTAAAAATGATGCCGTAAGTTGAGGTGTATTTTTTTTAATTTATCATGTAACTCTCATTCTACCATCTGTCATTTTTTTCAGTTGTATGAAATGAAAATTTGAACTGAAACTAAATTTAACCTTTGATCTGTTTTATCTCTATGCACCAACAAGATCCAACAAATTTATACTTTAGGTCAGATTGGTGTTCTTGCATGATGTGCCAACAATATCTCAAGACTAATTTCTTTGATGTTTTTATGTGACGGACCAACTGAGGTTTCAAAAAATTACAAAAAACTTTCATCAGGATGGTGCACAATGTGAATTTCACTGGGAAGTATTGTGTTGTCGGGCAAAATCACTAGGTCCCCCCGTTTCAACATGCCAAAAAGAACTTTACCCCCTCCCCCGATTTAAAATTGTTTCATAATGAAGGTTTTTTGTCTACAATTTTAAAAAATTTTTCTTAACCAACCAAAATAGTCATGACCCAATATAATCTTATATAACAATTCACGCCCTTAATCTTCTCAAATCTACTCATTTTAGACAATTAACTTTTACTCTAAAAGATACAGCTGACTGAATAAAAATGATCTTTCATTCAAATTTTACATTAACAGAATATTTAACATGTGTTGCAAAAAATGTCATGCTGATCTAGCAAAAAACCATACCTTCGGACTCTAGCCTTGAATGTGTAGTTATATCATGTGCAAATTTGAAGCTAGAGTTAGCTCAAGTATAAACTAGAGTTTGCTAAGCTCTTTCGCACTGCTGCTGACTGATTGCATATGGTCATTTTGGATTTTTAACACTTTGATCCGTAGTGGTCTAATAAAGCTACAGAATTACACACTTTTTGGCCGCACATAACTCATCTAGTTAGCAGCTACCTTGGGTAGCATAATCATCTTTGGGAGTTACTGCGTTCAGTTTTGGCAGACTAAAATGTTCATAAATATGGCCTCTTGAAAAAATAGTAACATTTTTGTAAAGCCCTGTGTTTTCTTCAGTAAGTTCATGGATAATTTTTCTTATGCTGAAAGTGTAGTCATATGCTCAGTAAAAACTGCCACATTAGTTTTAATTGTGAACAGCCCTGTATTTTTGAGAACCGGACTTCAATATTTGTCGTTTCGGAGGCTTCATTTTCTGTTAACAAATTTTGTGGGTATAGCTTTGGTTCATAATTCTTGTTATTTCTTTATTTCTTCTTGATTCATATCAGTTGATTACTTAACTTGCAATAGGTAACAAAAATTAGCCGACTATGCGATTTTCCGTTAACAATTTTGAAGCCTCCGAAACAAACTGTTCAGCTAGCTTGTGCAAATATAAAAGAGCTCATCCAATCTATTTATCAAAATGTAGCAAAGTAGATCCTCAAGTCGCTTGTTTTTAAACAGTGGAGATATACATCACATACGTTTGAAAATGGGACCCAATACAAACTTTCCGTTAACACTTGAAGCCTCCGAAACAAATGAAGCCTCCGAAACAACAATAAGATTAATTATCATCTTTGCACATCTAAATTGGTGTGTTCCATATTGATATCTGCATTGTAATTGTTACTTGATATGCGCAGAATGTCATAAATTCAAAAAAAAATGTTGATATTATGGTTAATGTTTGACAAATATACTGATACCCAAGAACAGGGTCTTAGCTAGCCACCCGTCTGGCCGTCATTTTAGACGGCCAGTTTGCTCCTGGGACGGGCAAAATTAATGCCTTTGACAGATGCTACATTATAAATTGTATGTTTTGAGAAGCTAATTAACCTTTTTAGTAGACCCAATTTGTAGAACAAGGCCATATCAGCACATATTTGAACTCTTTGAATCCCAATGGGCTATAGATGTCTGGTAAATATTTTTAAGGTCAAATTAGGACAGGCAATTTTATTCAAATGACGGGCAACCCTCAATTTCTAGCTAAGACCCTGCCCAAGAACGCCTGTTTCGGAGGCTTCACATGCAAGTTAACACCATACTTAACAAATGGGTGAAAAAATTTAAGTGTGATAAATCTTCAATATCTTCGGCATAGAATTATTGATTCAATACACACAAGAAAATAACAGCTTAGATGATCCCAACAGTGTTCTTATCAAAAAAACTACTTCTGCAATGTTTAACAATTGTTAACATGAAGCCTCCGAAACAAAAAAAAATGACTTGCTGTGATAATTTACTTTTTGTCACAACTGAAATTCAATACTTAGAAGCAAAGCATGAAAATTGGTAATTGTGATATTTTTTACCTATTTTTTCATGTCAACTTGTATAGCCTTGGTCCAAGACTTGGGGCTCTAAGTCACAGATATTATAGGTCTATCATCATTGCTTATACCAAAGTATATCCCAATATTATACAACCCCCTCATTGTATCATGATTGTATTGATCAAATCACCAACAAATGTGCTGATAACTCACAGTGGTTTCTTGGATATTTATCACTGTGTAATAGGTAGTCTATAATGGAGCCCATGTTGCACCTAGCACCACTTCTAATAGTTGCCCACCATAGAGTTGTACATAAGTCATTATACATGCGAAATCAAAAATGTGTATGGAGAATGCAAACCTTACTGATGTGTTGAAGCCATCGAGTCCCAAAGCCAATATCTCTCAGAAATGTTGTCCAAGGACATATCTTCAACATACCTGAAGTTGATGGTGGGGCAAAATGTCTGACATTGGTTTTCAGGGGGTCAAAATGTACAAAAATGTACAATTGGGGTTTTGCATGGGTAATATCTCAGCTAAAAGTATTCTAATAGGCTCAATATTGGATAAGAGTAATGTCCTACCAAAGGGCTCTGACTGGCAAAAAAAATGGACAATAAAATTATTTTTACTTTTGGAGTTTTGACCCCCAAAGTTGGTCCTGGATGGACGAAGTTGCATTTTGAGGGCCCTATATCTTTTAAAGTATTCGGAGTTACAAGTTTTCTGATGCCAGATTTGAATTCTACACAAATAAGTATATTACCCCAGAATACATACTTTTCAAAGTTGTAAAATGTAAATGGTTCCCTTTATACATTTATGGACCTCCAAACGTCTTTCGTGTTGCGACACATTTTTTACGCTGACCCCCCTAAATTTCAAATTGATGCCACGGGAAAACGAAATGGAGTATGAAGCTCAAATTTTCGGATTTTTACTTTCTCATCAATATCTACCACCACACAGAAAAAGAAAAAAATTGAAGAGGTGCTGCGGTGCACATCCCTGGAGTTGACATGGAATGGGTCTTTCAGAATCTTTCATCATCTTGTTGGAAGATGAAGGTTAAAACTGAAACATCACATTCATGTATGTATGTCACATACACCCCAAAACCAGCACATTTTATGACAAAATAATTATGAACAATGCAATGCAACGCCAACTCACCTCATATTTCACACATTTCATTTGTATGGTGACGGGCTGACAATAGCAGGTCATGACCTCCAAAAGTTTCTAAAAAATTATGGGCGCATGATATAAATTTAAAAGTGGCCCATTGAAATACACATAAAAATACGGGTTCTTCTTTTCCATTACTTTTATGAACTTCAAAAATGTGCACTAAAGCGATATTTTAGCATCCTCTTTTTGGGTATGGATATAAATATCCATAAAAAAGCAAATATCCTAGAAAAAATATTCATCGGACTTATTTCAAGTTATGACATCACTTCATGAATATTAATTACGCGCTCTTTTTGGCAGTGTATTGTTAACAGAGAGCACGCAATCGCAAATTTCCGAGAATTGGAAGCAAAATTGACAAAAAATTCCACTTCCAGGCGTCAAAAGACCGGCGAATAACGCCACCTTCGAAATGAATAAGAAGAATGCTATGGCACGAGGGGGGTTGTTGGTATTTTCCGGCAACTCCCACCCAGAATTAGCCAATCTTGTTACGTCGTAAGTAAAAAATCTAAACAACAACATGAACAACAAAATATCGAGACCATGCATAGACTGCGGAACTCAGTCCTCAATGACTTATCTTTTGGTCGTTATATGACTATCATTTGAGGACTGAGTTGTTACCATACATCTTCCGAGGTGCAGTTTCAGATAGCTTGGGATTATTGGGGCAGAGGTTATCTTTTGAATTCTTTCATGACCACTGAAGCAGCCATAGACTTGTTCGAAATGTTCTAACTTTCGTATGAACAACCGATAGCTTGTGATACGAAAGTTAGAACTTGCAAGGATGTTATCGTATGTAACGTACTTGTTTACATGTACGTGTGATACATGTACGCAGTTGCCATACAGAGTACAATTTCATGCATATGAATAAAAACTTCTTCCTCAAGTTAGTTGTTGTCTCCAATTAAAATATCATGAAATAGTTCGTGACATATTACCGACACACTGTACTATAATATTTTCTTAAATTTTCATACATGTACTTCAATATTCGTTCTCCGAACGGCTTCGATCAACGCCGTGTTTCTGCTGTATATGCACCCACTGACCTCCAGCAGTGTTGCCAAAAATGTTAGCCCAAATCGCGAGTCAAATAAAATTAAAAGTCGATCGATTGTTTTTAAAATTCATACATTGGTATCTATGGGATAGCAAAATACCATAAATTGCCTACGCCAGATTTGAAAAGTTGCTCAATTACTTTCTTAACCATCAATTGGTGTCTATTGGACAGGAAACTGTAGTGTGGAAAATCTTCAAAAGTCATCCTTTTGGGCTACTAAGTCGCTGCTTTGCCAATCCTGAACTCCGACGTGCTTATTCCACCAGCCGCCTACACTGCGCATGTACTGTGACCAGTGATCAGTGACTGTGACTGATTATGACCCGGATGTACCCAATTGAAAAAGGTCGTCTCTAGCGTGTACATCGGTGACAGTAAATCGGCCATGATCATTGCTCGAGCATCGCACTGCTGTGACCTAAAACATCTCCAGAATGTACTTCAAAGATGTGTTTTTCTCTAAAAGTAAGCAACCTTGAATCGAAGATACATTATGTTAGTCCAGGAAAATTGTAGCCAAAAGTGACATTAGGAAGAATGTTTTTACTTGCGTTATAAAAAGTATCAACGCTATGCAGACGCGTTTTCAAATAGTCAGAAAGTTCTATCTTATGCACACATAACTCTCGTGTCGTCGTGCATAAAAGATAGATTTTTCGATCAACCATAGACTAGTCAAGCCTGTCAAGGACACTCGGCGTGAATTGAAAGACCAAGTCCAAGTCACTCGGGGCCGTAGTAAGGTTGAAAAATGTGGGCGTGCCATCACAAATGTGGGGCGTGCCAAATTACAAATATATGCCCAAATTGAAATAAAGATATAAAGAAAAACATAACAAATATCGCAAAAAAAGTGGGGCGGCCATGGCATCCCCAGCCGCCCCGCTTGCTAGCCTACGGCCCCTGAAGCAGGGCTGTCAACTTTTTGGAATTGCTTGGCGTGAGACAGAGACGCACCAGGATTTGGCGACTCCAATGTTCATTTTGTACCATGATTATTTGAGCCACGCGCTCGAGAATGTGAAAAGCGGGGGGGTAGCTGCAACAAATTATTCATGACGATGCGTTAGATTTTACTTATTTTCCAGCTTTTTGCGTGAGCTTTACTACCTTGGTGTGAGATTATACTACCTTGGCGTGAGACCGTGAGAAAGTGACCCAATGCGTGAGACTCACGGCCAATGCGTGAGAGTTGACAGCCCTGCCCTGAATTCACTCAATCCGCTGTTCATATCGCGCTGTAGCGACAATTCAGTTACAGCGCGGGCATAGACTTATCTATAAACGCGCAGTCGTTTTACTATCACGAGAGCGCGGGTGTAACATGGCGATGTCCATGTAACCGAAGAGCTCCGAAGAGAGCAGACAAAAAAGCTGCTAAGCTGGGGTTTCCCGTCATATTGATAGAATTCATTCAGTATGCTAAAAAGAAGACATTTCGAGCAAATATTGGTGTATTTAATTTCGTTGTAGGGATACAAATTTGCTCGGTTTAATTTGCGCCAAGTCCGTGCATCCGTCAGTGCGCGATGTACAGGATCGCTAGTCGCTACACGTTAATCGGTAGTCTCCGTACGGAGTGATTTTGTGGCCAAGTTTTTACTACACTTGCGGGGTTTACATTTCATATTAATTTGAATTTAATAAAAATTTAACATATAAAGAAGCTTATCTATAAGCTGAAATCACGGTAGCAGATTATAATTATTTAAGTTCTCAAATGAGCGTGTACAATAGTGCGTTATTTAGGGAGTGTTTATAAAATACTTTGGGGTTGGGTGAAAAAACTGGCGCTTGGGACACACAAAAAAATTCTTGTTTGATCCCTTTTTTAAGGTCTAAATATTTTTGATTCCCCTTTTTAGGGTCTACATTTTTTGATCCCCCCTCATGTTTATAAGACAAAAAATATTTTAAAAAATCTAGGCCCACTAAACTTACTTTTATTCCATATGTTATTCATATGACAGGTAGGCCTATCTAGATACAAATGTGTAAATACTTACTAGGCCTACTTTTTTTTTCAATGTAAAATTAGCTTTGTTAGTAGTTTCGTTTTTTTCCAAACTGTGCTATAGAGGAAAGGAGGAGGCCCCTTTTTTAAATGTGAAAGGATAAACCCCCTAGAGTAGGCCTACCATGAAAAGTTTTGGAAATGATTCCATGTTCTCTAATAAACGTTTTCCTAAAGTATTTGAACGTCTAAAAAATTTAGAACATTCTAATGACTTCTGACAAATTATCCCAGAAATTGAGGAGGGAGGGAACGAGAACCATGACATTAATTTTATATGGCATTAGGGGTTGGAGGGGTCCCAAATTAAAAAGTCGGCAGCAGTAAAATAGCGACCACCCCCCTATTAGCTCAAAAAATTTTTTATGACCCCACCCCACCCCAAACCGATACACTTTAGGCTAAAATTGTATTGAAATGGCAGTCTTTTGAATAATAAACATCGCAGTTGTGACTTTTTTGGTTATTAACAATTTTATCCCCCCTCCCCCAGTGGCGGCGCTACGGGGGGAGGGGGCATTTCCACCAATATTTTCTGTCCCCCCCCCCAGTTTGCCGCCTCCCCACTTTTATATTAGGCCTACCCCAAAATTACGTAAATTTCCACTTTTTGTGTCAATCGATTTTTCACCCTGACATTCACTTTGTCCCCCATTCCCCCGGAAATAATTCCTGGTGCCGCCACTGCCCCCTATTTTTCTTTCCAAAAATTTATGACCCCAGTATATTTGGGATCCCCCCCCCCTCTTACGAAGAAAAAACCAGCCCCTTACTTTGTTTCTGAAATTGTTGTAGTGTAATGTTTAGAAGTTCTTGGTTTATCATAAACACATTACAAAAACTTTGAGAAAGCGTGGACGATATACATGTTATAGTGCCCTTAAGAATGAATGTATACGACATAGGCCTATACGTGCATATTCGTGTAGGCCTATGTCTTATAAATGATAGTGAAATATAATAATCAATGTATAATCAATGTGTGTAAAGGTGCATTCAGTTTTGTTTATAATATTTAATTCACATTTTGCATGTACATGATGTAGGCCTATCCCTAGACGCAGACTAAAGACCCATTTAGTGATCACTGCGAAAGTGTAAAAAAAATTGAAATTGTTTGTAAATTGCTTTTAAAAAGTGAAGGACAATTCATTCAAATTGTGATTTAGTATTTTTGAAATGAAACGGTTGGCAAAAAACGAATAAAACAGCAAAAAGGTACCAGTGGCGTAGCCAACACTTTTTCAGAGGGTGTGCAGGAGGTGGGGGAGGCAACTTTTAAGGGGGGGGGGGCAAACTTTGACGAACATGGTCAAAAATGGGTAATGCTTTATTTTTTTTTTAAATATTTGGACAGTTATAATCCCAGAGGGACAGGAGGAAGCTTCCCCAGCGCCTGGCTGAGCCACTTAAACGTGCTCAGGAACACCACCTGAAAACCTCTCTTCCTCAGTCATTAATTTGTGAAAATCTTCTGGACGAGAGTCTCTTTTTTGTTAACTTTTAAGTTGCGTTTTGGACCCCGAAAAACTGTCAGGAAAATTTCTGGTCATTTTAAGCCAATAAATGAGATCAAACGAATGAAAACTGACTTTCTATCTTGGCTGCTTAGACCCTAAAATAACTATAAAATTAATGTTTTGGTTCTCATCCCCTCCCTCCTCAATTTCTGGGATTTGTCAGATTTTGTTTAAAGATTTTTCACCAATTTTTAGCTCAATTTGCAAGGCAAATTGACCTATTGTCATCGTACAGATTTGCAATTGTTTTTTACTTTCTCTTGCTACATCGTTTGAGTAATGGAGCTGGTAATTTGAGGTGGCGATCTTTGCAAGTTTGTTCATGAAAGTTACTTATTTTGCTGGGAATAAATGGACAGGAAGTATGCTTTTTCGAGCAATTTGTCACAAAAAATTGTGCAGTTTCACAAGAATAATCTCATTCCTAGATTACTTACATGCTACACCAGGTTTAACCTTGGTGTTTTAAGCAAAAGTCATCTGTTACATGTTTACATTTTAGCTTTGCCAATGATGTTACTGTGTTTTATGGAGGTTTAGATTTGGAGCATGTGTATTTTTGCAGAGACCTGAAGATATTTGTGAGGATAGTTTTACATAGTAATTATTTTTTATGTGAGATTGTAAAATTCTAAAGCTCTTAAGGGGTACTACACCCTGCCCAATTTTGTGCCTATTTTTGCATTTTTCTCAAAATTATAAGCGCATTGGTGACAAGTAAGATATGTATATTATAGGGCAAGGACTACAACTACTGCACTGGTAAATTTATTTCAGCACAGACAGCAGTTGTGGAGTTACAGTCAAAAATGAGGGAAAACCAGTATTTGATCAATAAATCAATAACTATTTGCCTTGAGTTGCTGAATTTTCAGTGCAGTAGTTGTAGTCCTTGCCCCTATAATATAAATATCTTCCTTGTCACCAATGCGTTATCATTTTTGAGAAAAATGCAAAAATATGTGTTGTACCCCCTTAAATATTAGACTTGTTTCAAGTCCTTTGGCGTCCATAGTTAGTGAATGTAAAATTCATGGAAGCTTTGCCACATCTTCCAAAAATTTCTATTACTTTCCAAAGTTTTGAAGTTATCTTTCAAGATATTTATTTACCATCATAACTTTGTGAAAATCTATTTGACATTTGAATTACTAGATTGTGGACTTTCTTATCATACTTTACCCCAGGCATACTGTGCACTACAGGGGTAGTGTTTGAGCAAAATACACACCATGCCCACAAGGTATACTTCCTCGACCTCATAAGAGCATGAACAGAGAAAAAGTAAGGAGAAAGACGTGATCAAGGCTATTAAATATGCATAAACCACTAAAACCTAATGTCAACAGTAGAGTGTTTGTTCATGGAAGTAATAGATTGACAAGGACAAAGTAATCAGAGTTGCCAAGCTCATGGTTTGGTAGCCCAATTGGGCAACTTTTGAAGATTTTCCTGAGACTTCCAACAATTTCCTGTCCCACAGAAACAGATGGTTAAGAAAAAAAAATGGGTGGCTTTTCAGCAATGCAGGTGCAATTTGGATGTCTTGAAGCCTACATTTATTTAACTAATTAACAGACACAGATAAATTTGGGGTAAACTTAGTAATTGGAATCCTTGAGAGCGTTCACATGGTAGATTTCCCCCCAAGTTTTTGTCCGAGAGCCGCTTCGCTTTGCTCAAGCAAAAATTCCTCTGTGTGGACATGCCTAAAGACAAATATTTATTACTGCTAATATTCCTGTCAGTTTATACCTGAAGACCCATTCCATGTCAACTCCAGGGATGAGGGATGTCACCCGATGTGCACCGCAGCACCTCTTCAATTTTTTTCTTTTTCTGTGTGGTGGTAGATATTGATGAGAAAGTACAATCCCGAAAATTTGAGCTTCATACTCCATTTCGTTTTCTCGTGGCATCAATTTGAAATTTAGGGGGTCAGCATAAAAAATGTGTCGCAACGCGAAGGACGACGTTTGGAGGTCCATAAATGTTTAAAGGGAACCCTTTACAACTTTGAAAAGTATGTATCCTGGGGTACTTATTTGTGTAGAATTCAAATCTGGCATCAGAAAACTTTATTACTCCTTTACTTTAAAAGATATAGGGCCCTGAAAATGCAACTTCGTCCATCCAGGACCAACTTTGGGGGGTCAGAACTCCAAAAGTAAAAATAATTTTATTGTCCATTTTTTTGCCAGTCAGAGCCCTTTGGTAGGACATTACTCTTATCCAATATTGAGCCTATTAGAATACTTTTAGCTGAGATATTACCCATGCAAAACCCCAATTGTACATTTTTTGTACATTTTGATTTCCCTGAAAACCAGTGTCAGACATTTTGATCCACCATCAACTTCAGGTATGTTGAAAATATGTTCTTGGACAACATTTCTGAGAGATATTGGCTTTGGGACTCGATGACTTCAACACATCAGTGAGGTTTGCATTCTCCATAGAGTTGTACATAGGTCATTATACATGCGAAATCAAAAATGTGTACAACTCTATGGAGTAGGCAAACCTAAGTGATGTGTTGAAGCCATCGAGTCCCAAAGCCAATATCTCTCAGAAATGATGTCCAAGGACATATCTTCAACATACCTGAAGTTGATGTGGGGCAAAATGTCTGACATTGGTTTTCAGGGGGGTCTTTGGTATTTGGTATGGTATTCCCATGGTATTTCCCCGGGTATTTCAAATAATATTACTTCACTTGATTGGAAAAGTGCTTATTCATATGCCTAGATAAATAATATTCCACAGTTAAAATCCACAGCTTTTTATATCCCGATCATGCACTGAATGATCCATTCATGCAATGAATTTATAGGCCCACTTCTTTCCCACGATCTTTCCAAGAAAGCAGTTGCAAACAAACATTTCATAATTTTCATTTAAGAGTTCCACTTGATAAAGAGCATGTTTACTGCAAAATTGTTTTTTATGGTTCAGCTTTTCTGTCATAGCAAACTCCCAAAAGCAAAAACGTTAACGTGTAATTGCGTTGTGATCAGTGATCACTCCTGTGTTTACCGTACGGTCACGTTGCATTTTGCAAAAAATACACATGTGCGCGTCTAGTCGTGAGGTTTGCAACATCGGGCCAGACAGAATCTTCTCTGATTGGCTGCAGGGCCGGGTATTCGCTGCACCCGCACCCCAGATGTGGTACATAACTCGTCAAATGCGTACATGGCTAGCATGTAGCATCAACAATAATAAAAACAATCAATAATAAATACTGGGATCAGTGATGACGGCAGGTTTAGCTTTTTTAGGCATGAACATGCGGGGTTAAAAGCTGTTAAACAGTGTACATCGCGTGCATTGTGACTTATGAGGCCTAAGGATCTACGACTCGTGCAAGAAAATAAAATCTGCTACCGGGGTGTCGTAAACTGTATAATGAAGTTAAAAGGGTGTTTTTAATAAAAATGTCAAAATTTCTTTCGGCTAAACCACGCCAATGATAAAGCGATAAATATTGTGGTTTTGTGTAAAAATATCAACAAAATCAACAAAATTCTTCTTTTAAAAAAGAATATTAGATATCAGAAAGTTAATTAAGTAAAAAAATATAAAGGCACCAAACTTCAATAATTATATCAACATTGTTATTGATAAAAAAATTATATAGACGGTAAAACATAATCTCGAGGTAATTCCTGTTATGAGGTATGATCCGATCGCCTGCTATGACTGTGCGGCACTTTTCAGCGAAAATAACAATCAGTTTGCGCGGGAAAATAATAAGCGGATATGACGTCACGCGTGAACTCAGTTACTTGGTGAGAACAGCGGTGACTCACCACAAAAGAATGTCAAAGGTCATACGACACCAATTTGGTGTCTTTCCGCGCCTTGGAAATTCGGAATATGATGCTTAAAGTCTATGACTGACCAATGCATATTGCATATCATGCACTATCATAATTTTAACATGACTAAAGTCTAAACACAGGGAGGTTTCATGTATTCCCATAGTACGAGGAACCCATACCGTAGTAGCTCTGCACAACGGTATGGGATGAAGTGTATACAAAAAGCAAGTGCAACGTTGCACTAAAAAATACAAGGCTCCTGTAGCTTAAATAGTTGCATGTTTGTCATAATATTAATTACACAGCTTCTTGTACTTCTTGTCTAAACTCTTATGCTTGTAATTGTAATTAATACCCCATTATTTATCCAGAATAAATAAAAATTCATTAACACATGATCCACATCAGCGCACCAAAACTGAGATGGCACTTCAGTGCAAACTTAGATAGGGCATCACCAATACGAAAATGTCATACCGATAAATGATGTGTCTGTTTTGCCTGTTATTTAAGTTTGTGTTGCGAACTAGTATTCCCACAGAATTAAAACCAGAGAACCAGGACTCGACCGCCATCTTGATACAGGAATGGATGGGGCAAAAATTTGGGGTATTCGGTTTCCCTCGTGGTTCGGAAAGTCACGTAAAGCTGGTGGTCCCGTGTACAGGAAGAGTCAAATCCTGTGCACGTTAAGTGTCAGAGCTGCAGAGCTATTCGAAAAGAGAAGGGGGATCATCCCCGGTTCTGATATCTGTATAATCACCTCCTCTAAGTTCCAGAGGACTTCCAGTTTAGCTCAAATGAGCTGCTATAAAACAAAAGACATAAAGGAGGTGATCAATATCCTCTAGCGATCCTGACTTTTAGACCACCATGGCTCGAAAAAGTGGGTAATTTGGGAAGCTCATTCCCAGTAAATGTTGGGTGTTTGGAGGGAAATTCTGGTATTTGGAGGGAAATTTTGTCTTTTTTGTACGGTATATATATCAAAACATGCTATAAATTGTGGGAAATTTATCTTGCTTCCCAGGAAATTAACATTTTTTCGAGCCCTGTAGTACTGTAGACCACTTATCTTATTATTAGATCATTGTAGATAGTTAATTTATTGATTAAATATATATCAATGGTACTTAGTTATTGTGTTCCTAAATCGTCATTTCACCAACAAAATGGACATAGTAATAATCCCAGTTGAAGTTAAAAGTGGTCATATTTTGCACTTCAATTGAAGCTCACAGGAGAATGTAAAAAGTCTTGTTTTTCTCCTCAAATCCAGAGCTCCAAAATCCATTAATAACTTTATATTAAAATTGGATGAATTTGAAAAAAATTTTGTACAAAAAAATTTTGTATTAGCTAAAGCCACTTGTTCAATGCAATCATGTTGGTTGTGCGGAGTTTCTTTACCCAACTTTGTGTTTGAAGTTTGATTAACACATTTTTTTCAATTCTCCCCTACAGGCGTCTAGGTGTGGACCTTGGCAAAGTAGAGGTGCATTTACAGGATAACAAAGGCAAGTGTACTTTTTCATTTAAAAACTAATGAAGTAAAACTCACTTACTATCTTAGCCGCTTAAAGCTATAACGTACGATCTGATAATACGAAATTAGTTCGTTTTTTGGCATATTTGTTTTTGTTTATGTTTACACATATGTCCCAACTTATACACTACAAGATTCCTGGCGACGTAGTACCTCTGCTGCAATGTTACTTCGCGGCTACTACCGCTGCTACTACCGAGTACCCAAACCCTTTGTGGCCGACGTTGGTACTACACCAAAGTACCAGCGTCAGCCAACATACTGTAGATACCCCCGTAGCAATGTACTTACATCGATACTCCACCATGCGTCACCTAAGAGTCAACTGCGATGTACCGGTAGGTGACTTATAGGCACACCATAGTCGGGGTACTTGAAGGCCCTTCAGCGGAAGTACCTGCACAGTAACCGCATCCATGGTGTACCCATGTGTCAGCAGTGAAGTAGCAGTGAAGGTACTCACCCACGAGGTACTCCGTCGCCAAACTCCTTTGATCGTAAAGTTCATTGACTTCAAGCGCGCCGCGCCGTGGTACAACTACGCCGCCGACTGCTTGCGTTCAACTACGCGTTCAACAAGGCTTGCACACGAACGCGTTGAAGTGGAATTATTAATTTGTTATGATCTGGATGCATGCATGCACAATGCAGTTTTTCCGTACGCCGGCGACAGTGTTATAATTCCTTTGTTTTTCTTTTGTTTTCCGTTTTGTTCTGTTAGGAAAATAACACGGTTTTATGTTTGTTTAATTGTTTACTTGGTTGGTTAGTTAGCTGTTTGCTTGGCTGATGGTTGCTCAGCTTGGTTGTTTTCATTTGTAATTTTTATCTTATTGAATTATTTAGTAAATTTATTATTTTTTCAGAAATGTTTAGAAAGATTGCATCATGTATTTTATTTGCATCATGTATTTTAATTGTTTACTTGGTTGGTTAGTTAGCTGTTTGCTTGGCTGATGGTTGCTCAGCTTGGTTGTTTTCATTTGTAATTTTTATCTTATTGAATTATTTAGTAAATGAATTATTTTTTCAGAAATGTTTAGAAAAGATTGCATCATGTATTTTATTCTGCCTCCGCCAGGAGGTAGTTTGATTTGAAATTGACACCTAAAATGCCGCACATTGCGCGGCATGTAGGCCGATTGTACAAATTTATATTCTGACAAGTACTCTAATTTCCGCCCAATATCGAGAGCCCAATATATATCCCCCACCTCTCTGCGCCATACATAAATTCGCCTATCGCCATTTCGAATGTTCAAAAGGTAATCATGCTTCCTCGGCATGTGCAATAAATTAGCATTAAAATTAATCTTATTCTATAGGGATTCTAGAAACACCTAGCACGTGGCGCCAATGGTGCGGGTCTATCAAGTTCATGAATTATGCATTAGAATTTTTTCAAACTCATACGTTGTATAATTGAAGACCGAATTAAAAAGACTAGCTTGCGTATACCGTCCCGTCAACCAGCAACCAATCACGGCGCGCTTTTGTCATGACGTCAGGCGCAAACTAGTCTTTTTTAATTCGGTCTTTAATTATAGGTTGTAGCCTCAGCGCTCATCAACAGCTTTATCGTTGAAGGCAAGATGGAAAACAGTTATGCTGTGACAATGGGAATACACATCAAACAAGGTTTAATTTCATGATTACATGAAATCTGATTATCAATGGAAAAACTTTGGCTGGAGAAGTTGAAGCTGGCGTTCATGGCGACACTTTGGATGTGATAATTTGACATCATGGATTGTTTTGTGCAAAATTTGAGGTATTTTTGTGCCATTTCACGCGGTGAGTCAGCAGGCCGACTGGCATGCATGCTAGGCTCGACTAGGCCGCAATCATCGTGCATGCGTGTCACATCATGGGATTGAAAAGACCGGCTAGCTATTTGATTTCCCTGCATACGAGATGTATGTGCTGTAGTGCCGTGTTCAACGTACACACGGCATGCCATGATCATGATGATGTTTGCAATGTATGGTATGATACGCCTAGCCGCGCCTATGGCGGCTTCATTGCTGTACTAAAGTATTGCAATTTTATTGCGTTGATATAATTCGGAATAATTCGTTTTAAAGTATTTGCTTCCCCAATTCCCATGCGTGGTTGGTCATGTTGGTGGTATGTAGGCCTATGTCAGTTTTTTTACATTCTACTGAGTACTGTTGCAATATTTTTGCATGCATATACCCATGACCGTTTCAAGACTATGACTGAGAAATTTGCTTTTTGTTTATAAAATAAAATGCAAGAATCATCTTTCCCCACACAATACTTCTTACAAACAAGGTGTTGATATTGGCCCTTTAGATGCAAAACAAAGCACAAATGAAGGAAAGAAAACAAAACAATAATGTTTTTGATTTTTTATTCAATTACACATATACAAAAAAAAGTAATGGCCTATGAAAAGACTCCCCCTAAATATAATAATATTAATATTATTTTAGTCCTGAATACAAAATATAATAAACAAGCATAAAAGAATCTGATACAAAAATGTGTTACTCTGAAACGTTACAATCGTAATTTTCAGTCAAAAAATCCACAAGAAATGACTCTTGATACAACTTAGGCCTATATTTAAAAAACAGAAACGGCTGCCTGCATCTGGAACTCTTCATATCTGAAAGTTTGAAGGTCTTATTTCATACATCAGAATTATCTGCAAGATTGCAAGATGGCTTTAGGTGACCGTGGCCCTATTGGCTAATGCACAAATTTAGATTATCTTTCTATTTAAATAATACTATAGTATGTTAAAACTTATGCCCTGTAGATTACATTCAGTTCTTGAGATATGGCCTGTCAAAATGGCGCGAAACCAAAACAAAAAATTGGCAACAACTTTCTTTTTATTTTCTATATTTTTGACAAGTCCAGTTGCCAGATGATTTTCTAATTCATGCATGAATTATGCAAAGTAAAGATTTCAGATAATCAGATACAATTAAAAGAGCTATGGTACTGAGGCATGGTACATGGGTAGAACACACACTATACTACAAAATTACGGTTGCGTTTTGGCAAATTTCAATTTGCATAATTAATTAGGGCGACTTATTAGAAAAGTTGATTAGGGCCCTAATTAATTATGCAAATGGAAATTTGCCAAAGGCATCCATTTTATTTTGTAGCCGATCTGAACATTTTACTTTGTATAATTCTTGCATATATAATTAGAAAATAAGGCCTACCTGACAACATTGCATAACAAAAATAAAAGAAAGTTGTTGCCAACTTCTTGGTTACGTGCCATTTTGACAGGCCATATTTTGGTAACCGAATATCCGATTAAAATAAAAAAAATTCAGTTTTGTAATCAGGACAAAATATTTCAATCAGACAAAAATCTATATCCAATAGCGTTACCTTAAAGCTAGCATTATAATTGCAATACTGGGTAAAAACCACATGTGCCTGCTAACGGTCAAAATTTTTTATTGCATGAGGTGAAAGGGGTTTGGTAGTAGGTTACAAAATGTCACATAAAAAATTCCTCCGGAGCTCGTTGCCATAGCAACGGCAGTTTTTATGATTTTGACGATTTTTGCTTATTTTGGGGTGAAAATAAAGGAAAATATGTACTTTTCTGAATTGCTCCTGACTTTAAATTTGAGGTCACATTAAAAAAACAACCTTACCACCATAAAGTACTATCTTTGTGCTTTCCCCAGATACAAAAAATATTTCAATAATATTTCCCTATGTGCAATTTTAGGGTTGGGCAACATTGCCAATTTAGCATTTTTGAAAAAATGCAATTTTTACCCTATCTTTGAAGTCTAAAAACTAATTTTGCTTGAGCACCGAGAATTATTTCCTCTTTGTTGGTACTTGGGCAGACATTGCCCCTTCAAAATTTGGTAAAACATCTCTGGGGCTATTTGACCTGTAAAGCCAGTGTTGCCAGAAAGTTTGATAATTTTCAAAAAATGCATTTGTCAAAATAATGCATTTTCTACATATTTACTCATGTAACCTTTAATACCACCAACTTAATTGAAATATTTGCACACTTTGCACACATGATTAGACACACACTGCAACATAAGCAGCACTTTGAGGCTGGGGACAAGTCATGTCCTGCAAAAACCGGTATTGCCAGAAAATCTTACTTTATTAATCCAAATTTCCAATTTGTGTGTTTTACAATTATTTATTCGGCTAATTTTATACTATCAATGTTAGTTGAATAGAATGTGCATTCAAACATCATCTGATACAATACAGGTTCAGACACATGGGTGAGTTTTTCGACAGGTGGCATAGCAAGCCATAGGCTTAGGGGACCTTGAGGATACTAAGCATAGTTTTGACCAAAAATAGTCATTTTTGCATGGAATTTTTTTTTTAAATGACATAATTATATGCATCTTGAAAAGTGCATCAGCTTACACTCTAAAAATACCTATTCAAAAATGAATAGAATCTATTCAAATTTGAATAGGTAAACATGTACGCCGGGCACTTAAGAGAATCTATTCAAAATGAATAGAAAATTCTATTCAAATAAATGATCCAAATTCTATTCAAAAATGAAGAGGTCACTTGTCAGAAAATGAATAATTTACTAGTTACAGTTGATTAGATTCCATTCAATTTATTTGAATCTATTTGACTAGAATCTGGTTAAAATTCTAGTCATGTTAATTTGGGGAAATCGTCATCTCTTGTCCGCTTCACGCTAAGAGAGGAACACTATACGACTCAACACTGGTGTTAAATAGCCATCGAGTGTATTTGATAGCATGGTGACACGTATTACAGAAATTATCTATAAAATTACGGTCTTAAAAGAGGATGGCAGAAAATTATAATGTATTTGCTTGAAAATATAAAATCTATGGTGTTAAATAGCGTTTGCCCTGTGTTCTTCACCCGTGGTTTTGTTTCCTATTATTTCAACTGAGATTCCAACGTACTTTTAAAACATAATGAACACAAAAATACAGATGCTAGATTAATATATCAATAAAAGTGGATTTCTTACTAGTGCCTATGTCCCCACCGTACTGTACAAATGTGTAATGGCGGCCGACCAAGAAGCAAAAGACCCCGGATACAGCAGCGTGCGTGCTTTTGACCAATGAAATCCCTCATTATCGTTGACGTCATTTTGATGAGTGTGTCGATTCAAAGTTTTCTGCGATGTTGATACTAAATCGCATCAAACGATATGATTCGATTTAAAAATGATAAAGGATCTATTCAAATTGATGAGTTTCTAAAAAAAAAAAATGAATAGACTTTCTATTCAAAAAAATGAATAGGCTGTCATTAGAGTGTACTAAGATGGATGTTTGGATCAGAAAAGTAAATCACAACATTTTTCTGTGACCTGTGGTTTTTGACCTATGACCTCTTGGAATTCATAAGTAGGCCTAAAATGTAGGATTTTAATGATTTTGGTCATTTTGGGAAAAAATGAGACCTTTTTTTACCACCATCTCAAACAGGTTTTGAAACTTAGGCAATAATGGTGTTACCAGATTATATGACAATTAATTTACCCATAACGTAACTTTTGAGTTCGTCAAAACATACGTGCATTTGTTTAGAAATATATCCCGGTAAAATGAATGATACGAACAATAATATAAACTTCAAACTCCCATGCGGGCATCAATATTGACGTTTGCATTATTTTACACCCTCATTGAAATTCTCCCCTAAATTAAGACATCCTTTTATTGTTGCGATGCCATCAATTTCTACTTCTACTTCTACGTTTACACTGGAACAGGGCCTGTTGACGGGATACTTGTCCAGGGTGGAAAGGTAACATCACTGTCTTCACATGTTCACATGGAAACAACCATGCAGACAATATTTTACCAGTTTACAATGCAAGTAAAAATCCAACTGGTGATGAAGCTAGTGGGTCATGATGTGCTGTTGCAATTAAAACACTCCCTATTTTCAACCATTTTCCCTAGTTTCTAACATAATCCTCAAAATAATTTTCTATCCGTTTGTGTATATGCTATCAATTTGGTTAAAATTGCCATTCCAAAAGTATCATGGTAACAATGATATGATCATTAAAGGAGAAAAGATATAATACATAATACCCTAAAGGATGTTGAGGTCGAAGGTCATTTAGGGGTTGAAATAGCTGTGGTTGGGCTCAAACTTGGTGAATATAAACCGAGAGGGGAATGTGTTAAAATCACAGCAGAGGTCACTTCAGGTCAAACATCATGTACGGGTCAAATTTCAAAATTGCTCTGATTAATTTGATTGTGAATAATAAATTGCTAAATAACATTTGACACAGAAGAAGACCTCTCTTACTTCCATACCCTTACTAAAGCTTCCCTTTGAAAGGTCCGATGTTTAACATTTTCCCTGAAAGACTCACAATTTTAAATATTCCCCTCCCGAGATGCCCAGATTCAGGTATGTAAGGATGTGATCAACTGTGGAAGATAACATTCGATGGTCTTTATAATAAAACATGAAGGATCTAAAGATTTACCAAATCCTGCATACCAGAAAAATATTTATGTATGTGGGCCTAGATCTTGGCCACATCCCAGTCCACATTGAGTGTTTGGGGTAATAAAGTGGGCCTATAAAAGAATCCATTGAGCCAAGTGATGGTCAAAACTCAGTTGGCCATTACTGGGTCCCGTCTGCATCAAACTGGTGTTGTTACTGCCCAATTGGTTGGATTATACCGGCTTAAAAATCAATGTTGAATTCAATTCGGGTGATGGAATGCAGTTTAATATCCCCGCCAAGGCCCAGACGTGAATTCAGGGGGGGGGGCGGCTTCCTCCTTCCAGACACCCTCCCCCCAAAAAAACAAAAAAAGAGGAAAGGAGAGAAGAGAAGAGAAAGGGGGAAGGGGAAAAATAGAAGAGAAAAGGAGGAAAGGCGATTAATTTTACAAACATTTCTGACAGCGAAGTTAACATCCTGTAAAAATTCTTCTGAAAAATTGTAAAATTACGTAATAAGTATATTTTCTTATACACTTGTGTATTTCTTTAGAAAATTTCACCGGAACAATAGAGGCAATGTTGCTGCCGGAAATGACAGTAAAATTACTGCATGCATTTTACAATGGATGTTTTTGTGATAATTTCTTCAGATTTGTTCAGTAAATTTTGTAATTTTTTGAGTATTGATAGGCCTATTGTTAGTATAAAGCAGTGGTTTAAATCAGAGAATACACTTGAAACTGTTTTTCGTTGATACGAGTTCACTTGGCTATCCCTTTTGGATTCGTAATCAAGAATCAGCAGTTTCGAGTATACGCATTAACAGGATTATCATCAAGCCAAAAAATTGTTTATTGGCATAAAATTTTAAGCTATTAGGAGAATTCAAAGAGAAGACAGTTTCCATTTATATCCATTTTTTTACTAATTTTACTGGGAAATTATCTCTATTTTACAGATATTTACTTAAAAATGAGCATTAATAGCCGTTGCCATGGAAACTGCATACTCGTTGAATTCTCTCAATAGCCTAAACTTAAAGAAGCCCTATTTGTCAATAAACTTAAGTGTAATTTAAACTTTTGTAATGCAAAACATTGAAAAAAAAAAAAAAAAAGGGTCAATTTTTGCCCAAAATTACCAAAATCATTAAAAACCTGCATTTTGGGCCTACTTATGAATTCCAAGAGGTCATAGGTCAAAAACCATAGGTCACAGAAAAATGATGTGATTTACTTTTTTGATCCAAACATATATCTTAGTAAGATGATACACTTTCCAAGATTATGTCATTTGTCAAAAAATTTCCCATGTAAAATTACTTTTTTTGGTAAAACCTAGGCTTAGTATCCTCAAGGCGCCTAAGCCTAAGGTGTCTGAAGGCACCTGTCGAAAAACTCGCCCATGTGTCTGAACCTATATTGTACCAGATGATGTTTGAATGCACATTCTATTCAACTAACATTGATGGTATAAAATTAACCGAATAAATAATTGTAAAACACACAAATTGGAAATTTGGATAAATAAAGTAAGATTTTCTGGCAATACCGGTTTTTGCAAGACAGGGCTTATCCCCAGCCTCAAAGTGTTGCTTCCGTTGCAGTGTGTGTCTAATCATGTGTGCAAAGTGTGCACATATTTCAATTAAGTTGGTGGTATTAAAGGTTACATGAGTAAATATGTAGAAAATGCATTATTTGAAAAATGCATTTTTGAAAATTATCAAACTTTCTGGCAACACTGGCTTTACAGGTCAAATAGCCCCAGAATTGTTTTACCAGATTTGGAAGGGGCAATGTCTGCCCAAGTACCAACAAAGAGGAAATAATTCTCGGTGCTCAAGCAAAATTAGTTTTTAGACTTCAAAGATAGGATAAAAATTGCATTTTTTCAAAAGTGCTAAATTGGCAATGTTGCCCAGCCCTAAAATTGCACATAGGGAAATATTATTGAAATATTTCTTGCATCTGGGGAAAGCACAAAGATAGTACTTTATGGTGGTAAGGTTGTTTTTTAATGTGACCTCAAATTTAAAGTCAGGAGCAATTCAGAAAAGTGCATATTTTCCCTATTTTCACCCCAAAATAAGCAAAACCGCCAAAATCATAAAATCTGCCGTTGCTATGGCAACAAGCTCCGGAGGAATTTTTGATGTGCCCTTTTGTAGACTACTACCAAAGCCCTTTCACCTCATGCAATAAAAAAATTTTGACCGATAGCAGGCACATGTGGTTTTTACCCAGTATTGCAAATAAGTGTCTCCTTAACTAATAACAAAAGCTGCCCACTGGTATCTTGGAGGCATTGTCTTTTTTAAAGACATTTCTTGTTTCATATGTTTTTTTATTCATTAACTCATTACTTGCTTTAGTTCTTTTACTGATTTATTTATTACCAATTTATTTAGTTGGTTACTTATTTATTTACTTATGTACTTCTAAATTTTCTTAGTTCTTTAATTAGTTTATTTAATTGTTTTTATACTTATTAATTATCTTCACTTATTTACTTACTCATTTAGATATTTATTTATTTATTTGCTAATTTATTTAGACCTACTTGGATATTTTCTTGTTTATTTACTTACTTATTTAGTTATTATGTACCTAATTATTTACCTATTTATATAATTAGTTATTTTACATGTCTCCTTATTTATTTATTTATTTATTTATTTATTTATTTACTTCTTTGGGTAATTATTTATTTAATAACTTATTTACTTGTTTACCTATTTCCTTATTTATTTACTTACTCCTTTAGTTATTTACTTACTTATTTACTTATTTATTTACTCATTTACTAATAGGCCTACTTAACTTATGACACGGTTTCAGATTTGAAGCAGGTTTGACTGCCAAAAATGGCAAAATATAAAGTTTCAAAAAATATTGTTTTAAATATGTTTTCTAGACTGAAATTTTGTGCAGAATTCATTTCTGAAGTCAGAAATGCACAATCTGTCATTGTTTTCCTGATATGAGCATTACAGTAGAGGCATATGCTTTTGACGGAAATAAAATATGAGATCCATAAGTGACAACATCATCACAACATATTTGAACTCTATTGGCACACTTATAAAGGCTCTGCAAGGCTCACATCATGTTGTAGTGCAAGTCTGACATCTGATTGGTGCACACACATTGAATATAGGTCATATGATTGCGCAATATTACAGGTACTAATTGTTCCCGATTTTGCTCAAAAATGGGGTGGCGAAAGTCAATTTGATAAAAAATTAGAACTTAAAAATATGCATTTTAGCACAAGTTTGATACTATATCCCTGTAGTACTGTATCATGGGAATAACTGATTAGTTTTTCTGAAGTCAGAAATGCAAAATCTGTCATTGTTTTCCTGATATGAGCATTACAGTAGAGGCATATGCTTTTGACGGAAATAAAAATATGAGATCCATAAGTGACAACATCATCACAACATATTTGAACTCTATTGGCACACTTACAAAGGCTCTGCAAGGCTCACATCATGTTGTAGTGCAAGTCTGACATCTGATTGGTGCACACACATTGAATATAGGTCACATGATTGCATAATATTACAGGTACTAATTGTTCCCGATTTTGGTCAAGAATGTGGTGGCTAGTCAATTTGATAAAAAAATTAGAACTCAAAAAATATGCATTTTAGCACAAGTTTGGTACTATATCCCTGTAGTACTGTATCATGGGATTAACTGATTAGTTTTTTAAACATGTCGCCTCATATTTTTTTTTTTGTTGCGATTTTTCAAATGCCAAATTTTACGTAATTTACAGATGTCACAAATTGTTAACAAAATTAGAAAAGAAAATTGAGAAGGAATGGAAAGATATTAATGTTATACCCAAGTAGGAACTTATACTGTGCATAACTGATTAGTTTTTCAAGCCTATAGCTCTTGTAGTTTTCTTGTAATCCCGATTTTTATAAATGGCGGGAATTTTTACACACATCAAAATTTTAAGGGGTAGGGGAAACATTTTTACATTTTGCAAGTTTTTAAGTTAGTTAAAATGAACAAAGTTAGGTATCAAATGAAAGCCCATTCAATACTGCATAGACTGGTAGGTCAACCATCACTGTAGCACCTTCCTATCAAGAGTTATGATTTTTCAAATAAATTTTTTTGCCGAAAACAGCTTATTTTGGCATGTCAATTGTCACGAGGCATGTCATATTTGAATGATTCTGCGCATAAATGATTAAGTCAATCACAAAACAAATACCTGAATCCATCAAATAGTACCCTCAGCTGATATGTTAACATTTTAAAGGGCCATATCTATGTATATTGTAGACTCTATGAGTATACAAAGTTGGCATGTGAAAATTGTTGTCACCCAAAAAGTGCATTTTTCGGGCAAAATCGGCCACAAATCAACATTTTGTAGCAAAACGATGTACGATGCACGCGTTTTGACAAAAAAATCATGTTCTACAAACAATTTTACCCTAGAAAAGACACCTTAGAAATTAAACATAGCTATTTTCACTCTGGAGTGAATTTTTACACACTTTGGCAGTGAAACCTGCTTCAAATCTGAGACCATGTCTTATCCGCTTAAAAATGCCCAAAGAATAAATAAGAAACATAAATCAAGAACATATTACCGTAATCAATATAAATCAATATGGCAACAAAAACAAATAAGAAATGGCAACCCGCTTGCCTCATTTTTTTTGCCAGAGTACCCACATCGGTACTCAGCTGCGGAGTACCTGACCAGTGTCGGTACTCGGAGTACCTTCAAAGTACCTACGCCACGAGGTATTCACCTAGGTTTCATTATCATTGAGGTAGGCCCTATAGGACTTTTTATTTTTTCGGAGAAGAGCAGGTAGGGCAACTACTTGATTATATTTCTACATGTTCATACTACATACTCTGAAAATTTTAGAAAATTTGCACGAGACCGTCCGTTTTGTTCCTAAAATGGGGGTTATAGCGCCCTCAACGGGCACTCTCTCCATAGGGCTACATGTAAAGACCAGTTATAGACAAATGGCCCTAAAATAAAACGGACTCGTTCATTTTTCCTCAAATTTTGTATATGATGTAGATTTAACATCTGGAATGTAATGCAAGTGATGCCGTTGCTGCTCTTCTAAATTCATTTTTAAAATGTCCGCCCCAGACCAAGGTGTATTCGCGAGTTGTAGCCGGCTTGCTGGGCCACAAGGGTCTGGTGGCCGATGTAGGTACTCGAGAGTAGCAGCGCTGCTACTCTCATGAGAATCCCGTAGTGTACATGTACCTCAGTGGAATCAGCCAAATTTGTTGTGTTTGTAGGTTAACAGAGCAGTTTTGATTGACATTATTATGTCTGCCATACAGCCCTCGAATTAACCCACGGCACCCATGGCATTTTGCCGTGTGTGCCCATCCCCACTGCCGTAATGCCCTCAAAATATGTCCTTTACCCAAGGCAGTCACTTGTCAGTGCCCTCTAATGAAGTTGCCGTCGGTGCCCCAGCCCTGCCCCTTCATTATAAAATCATCTATCTATGTTTGTGTGTGTTTTTTTCACTTTTGAGAAATTGCCTTTGTGCTCTTCTCAAATTTTCAACAGTTGCCATGATGCCCTCTTGAAATATTACAAGCTGCCGTGCTGCCTTGCCTTTTCAGTGAAAATCCAAGGCGATTCTCAACTTGCCCTAAAAAAGTTACCGTGCCTCTTCAGATCCTTAATTCGAGGGCTGCTGTCATAGAACTCCATGTTTATGACCAAAATTATGGCTTAATGCATGGAGAGAGTCTCCTGTGAAAGGGTTTGAATTTAAGGATTATTGACAATATGGGCTGAAAGGTAAGCCAGGCATGAGAGTTCCTTGTTTCTGTGATTTTCTGTGTATTTAATGTACGGAATTGGCGTTTCAACCACTCTTCCTATACCTTTGTACAGGAGCCAACCGTTGTTAATCTGTGATGAATCCACACTTTTACTGTAGCGTATACGCGAACGCAGTGAGGTTATGCGAGAGCACATAAAATTCATCATGCCTGGAACCTTTGTGCGCAGTATTTTTCATGTAGCGGCTAAACATTGCTGTTTTATTCTGCAGTTTTATTGCTGATATCAACAGAGAAATCATCGAAGTTTTTGTAAGGCTGAGTGCCAATGATTAACTGACATTGCTCGTAAAATAATTGTGAATTATACGATCTTAAGCTTCTTTTCGTTGTGGAAATGGAATCAAACATGTTTCACCTTTGTTCATCACCGATTAACAACTCGCGTCTGGCTTGTCTGCATGTTTACTTTGCTCGGGCAGCTCCAGTAAACCCCACAGATGACGCAGACGCATCATTGTTAATCGGTGATGAACAACGGTGAAACGTGATTGAATCCCTAATTCAAAAATTATTTCCGTGTTTTCCCTACAAAAAATGTTTTTAAAAAAAATTGGAAAAAATCACCAAAAAATGCCAAGTTTGTATCCATAAAAATGTGGACAAAACCAATGTATTTTTAGATCTTCAATAGCTTATGCAGTGAACACAAGGTACAAATCTGCCTCTTTTGAATACAAACTTGGTGTGGTTTTTTTGGTGATTTTTTTTCCAAATTTTTTTAAACAACCATGAATGATCCTAGCAATTGGCTATACATCCAGGGACTCTCCAAATGTGAGATTGCAACCCAAATGCGCGATTTGGACCGGTTTTTGCCAGGCCATAGCAATTATGTAACATTTTCAGTGTTCTTAACTTGTTACTTTACAATGTTATACCGGTGTGGTGGCCTAGTGGTTAGAGCATCCGCCTCACGATCAGGGGGTCGTGGGTTTGAATCCCGGCCGGGCCATACCAAAGGCTTTAAAAAATGGTACCTACTGCTTTCTTGCCAGGCGTTCAGCTTTGAAAGAATGGAGTAGGGAAAGTTAAACACATGGCTACCAGTGGACTAACCCCCTGCTGTAGCTTTTCTGCTTGCAGACATGTGGCCTAGGGTTATGAAGCGCCGCCCAATGGGCCGAAAGGCTTGGGAAGGATTTAACTTTTAAACTTTTAACTTTTAACTTCACAATGTTATATGCAGGGATGTGAGAGTTCCTCTTTTCAGCTGATTTCTTCTTTTTTTGTTGCCAAAATTTACGTGTTTTTCTTTTATTTTCAGCCCATATTTGGGTTTTTTACCCTGATTTTACGCTGTTTTTAGTGATTTTCCTCGTTTTTGGTCTGTGGCCTCTCACACCCCTGTATATGCATTTTTTTATATCAAAAATGGCCTCTTTTGGGGTGCTAAAATCTGCTAAAATCGCCTGGGCTTCGAGGGGTGCTGCCCCCTCAACCTCCACGGGAGCCCCCTCGACCCCCATGGATATATTTTAGAGTTTTTTATCAAAACCCCCTCTCATGCCTGGTAAGCACATGTTGACTGCTCAGTGCCAGAAATGGGTAAGTGCAATAGCTGCCATCTGTAGTTGCCATGCATAGATGAGTACAATATGCTGTGTGTAAATTGCCAAATGTTCTCAGAGCAGCTATTGTAATTTTAAGTAAAATTAAAATTATTAAAATACCCATTTACACTACGCCACTGAATGCTATATCAATTGATATATCCGATGGACGGTCTTTTAATTTGTCACCATTAGGTTTGTTCATTTAAATCCAAGAATCAAAATTGTATGTGATGCATGGAAGCATACAATATGTTGAAAAATAACCTCCGACTGTCTGGGTTCGATAATTTGTCTAGTGATTCAGTGCAGGATTCAATCACACTGGATGTGAACCTTTGTAATATATTTTCATTTATGTGTAATTTGTTTTTACACGTGCAGAGACCAAAGTACAAGTAGGTGAATCTGTGCGAGGCAAGGATGTGTTTATCATTCAGACAGGGACAAAGTAAGTCGTAATTATATTTGCAGAGGTGCAATGCATGCCACTAGTTAACAATGACAATAATGCATACTGTATTGTCTGTAATTAGACTATAAGCCATGCGTCTCTACGGTCCTTAGTTTTCCACTTTCGTTGTCCACCCTTGGGCAGAACATGAAAACGCAACAAATCAAGAGTTAAGATATGTCTGAATTAATATCCAAAAAGTTCCCACGTTTTACTTTACTCGTTTAGGAGTTATTAGGGGTTAAAAATATGTTTTTCGTGATTTTTTTCCATTTTTGCCCAAAAATGTCAAATATTAAAATAGCTGTAACTTTCAAAATAAATTGAGTAGAAATTTAATTTCTATTGTAGATGTTACATATCACATGGATGTCTAACACTGGTGAATAAAAATGTCACAGCACGACTCTAAAATATAAAAAAATGGCAAAAACCATATTTTTGTGCTATTTTGGCCATTTTGAGCTAAAATGCAATTTTGCATGGGGAAAAAATAAATATATATTTTATTGATTTAAAAAAATATGTCATTATGTCAACCTAGTTATTCTGAACAAAAAAGTTAATGATGGTGAATGTCTGTGACCTATAGTTTTTAATCTATGGCCCTTTCAAATTCACATATGGACTAAAATAGCATGTTTTTGTTCAATATTTCCAATAATAGGCCAAAAATGGTCCTTTATGGCCATTTTAACCAACTTGTTAGTTTTTGGAGAGTGGGAACTTCACTTAATAATATGAACATGTAATTGTACTTTAATGTTAAGCTATTTCAAGATCCACTGGTATGCCCACTACCGGGGTAGCAGCAATTGTATCTACTTTCAATGCAGTAAAATGATGACTAAAATGATTTTGCTGCATTGAAATTAGTAAAATTGACCAATATAATTGCTGCTGCCATGGAAACCGAGCTACCAGTGGATCTACAACTAGCTTAAAATGAAAGTACTATAATATATTCATAATATATGTGAAGTTCCCACTTTCCAAACACTGAAAATTTTGTTAAAATTACAAAAAAGTACCATTTTCAGCCTAATATTGGAAAAATTGACAAAAACATGCTATTTTAGTCCATATGTGAATTTGAAAGGGCCATAGAACAAAAACTATAGCTCACAGCCATTCACCATCATTAACTTTTTTGTTCAGAATAACTAGGTTGATATAATGACATATTTTTTAAATCAAGAAAATATATATTTATTTTTTTCCCATGCAAAATTACATTTTTAGGTCAAAAATGGCCAAAAATAGCACAAAAATATGGTTTTTGCAATTTTTTTATATTATAGAGTTGTGCTGTGACATTTTAATTCACCAGTGTTGGAAATCTATGTGACATGTAACATCTACAATAGAAATGAAATTTCTACTCAATTTATTTTTAAAGTTACAGCTATTTTAATATTTGACATTTTTGGGCAAAAATGGAAAAAAAAAAAAAAAAAACACATTTTTAACCCCAAATAACTCCTAAATGAGTAAAGTAAAACGTGGGAACTTTTTGGATATTAATTCAGACATATATTTACTCTTGATTTGTTATGTTTTCATGTTCTGCCCAAGAGTGGACAACGGAAGTGAAAGATAAATGCCCATGTCTCATAGTCTAAATAAACGCCCCATTTTCCAAAAGGGGGGTGTTTATTAGAAGTGAATTTTCAGTGAAAAAAACTTAAAAGTCTGGTTCAATTTCTCGATGGTGCTCCTGTAGAAAGGAGGGATTACGACTGTACTAACAGAATCATGTGGAAAATGACATTTTCATGGTAAATATAACAAAAGTACACCCGTAAATGCATCATCAAGCAAGAATCTGATGAAATTAGTGAAATTCTACCATAATTAGGCAATGAAATGGATTTAACAGTGAATGGATGTAACAGATGTTATTTAATCTAGTCCCATTCTATTTACAGTAATGTTAAAGTTCTAACGAATGTTTGATGACGTAAAATCGATAATATATTTCTACCAGATATTATACGTAACAAATTATCGATTTTACATCATCAAACATTCGGTAGAACTTAAACATTACTGGAAATAGAATGGGACTAGATTAAATAACGTAGATATGTTACATCAAATATTATACATTGAATACTCGGAGTCAGTAGCGGCCCTAATAGTAGGGTAGTGTGGGATTATGGTAAAATTGTGCAGAGAAGAAAGTGGTTCAGATAGTGCTACATTTAGAATGTTTTTAATTCAACTGAACTGATCAGTGTTGGACTTTTTTGTTTTTGTTTTTTAATTTTGTTGAACTTCGACAAAAATATTTGAAATTTGTGCGAAAGTCTTGTCTTTTTTATGATTGTTTTGCAAAATTGAGCATTTTTCAACCATTTTTGGTGAAATTTCTCAAAGTTTGGTCAAAATTCAAAAATATAAAAAAAAGTTTATAAAAAAGAAATTTTTTGTTACATTGTCTGAAAACATTTGGGGGAAAAAAAGAGGTTTTTTCTCCCAAACTGAGCATTTTTGCCCAAAATTTTTCCTCACAGATGGGTTCATCAAGTCTTTGCCATTCTAAATATGTATACTTTTCTATACTTTAGACCAACAATTAGCAGATATATGAGGTCCAAAAGTTTCCATAATTCCAGGATTAAGATCACCCTTAATTAGTATGCATGGTGCCTGTTACTTTTTTTTTTTTTTTTCCCTCTTTTCTCTCCTACTCAGAGATGTAAATAATGCCATCATGGAGTTGCTGATCATGTCATATGCTTGCAAAACATCATCAGCAAGGTCAATAGTTGGTGTTATTCCATACTTGCCATATTGCAAACAAAGTCAGATGAGGAAAAGAGGGTCTATTGTGGCTAAATTATTTGCAACTATGCTTTGCAAAGCAGGTAAGCCAATCTTTCTTCTCATCTAGCCTGGATTGACATAGGTACATATGCATCTCAGCAAACACAAAAGATTTTATAGAAAATTTTTGAATGTCAGCCTATATAAAGATTAAGATCTGCCGCAGACACTACACCCTTCATCATGCGGAGAATTCACAACCAGACACCCAAGTCAGCAGCTGACAAGGCTTTCTCCTACAGTGCTCCAAAACTCTGCAATGGCTTACTGTTTCAAAAATGCCATTTGAAATGTACACCCACTGTGTGGGAGATTATGATCATGTCTCCCCTAGGGGTTGTTTGAATTTCATTCTGTGCAAGATATCTTCCCTTCCTAGTACTTGTACCCTTGATGCTTTTCTCAACATAATTATTGACTTTATTTTGCACACATACAGGTATAGACCATGTCATCACAATGGATCTACATCACAAAGAAATCCAAGGATTCTTTGATGTTCCTGTAGATAACCTTAGAGCATCACCATTTCTCCTCCAGTATATTCAAGAAAATGTAAGTAGGTGACATAACTCAATGTTTTTGCTTAAAAGCCCATGACCCGATTGACAGCTTCATCTCCCCCCAGATTTACCTCATTGTTGGTTTTGGTATCACATATAGATCATATTTTTCTCATTACCGTCCTGAAAAGTGACATTCCAAATTGATGTAATTCTGAAGACATTATGAAAATACTGTTGATTTGTGGTTACCATGCTAGCGTAATTTCACACACCCCTGGGAATTGTGGGTAGCAGCACAGCACAAAATAAGCTTCCTAACAGCTTCAACTTCAAACTTGGTATTATATGGTGGACTGGACTAGCTTGCTTTCTGGTGTGTATTCAAGTTCAAAGTCATAGTCATATATGAAGGGTCCCATCTCCAAAAACTTACACTGAAAGCATTTAGTTCCTGTGTGGAGCAGTTTCTTCTGTATGATCTTGAGAGGCTTGTGATTACTCTGGATCAATACTTTTTTTCCATAGGTGTAGGAATGAAATCTTTTTTTCCATAGGTGTAGGAATGAAATCTTTTTTGCCATAGGTGTAGGAATGAAATCTTTTTTTCCATAGGTGTAGGAATGAAATCTTTTTTTCCATAGGTGTAGGAATGAAATCTTTTTTGCCATTTAGGTGTAGGAATGAAATCTTTTTTGCCATAGGTGTAGGAATGAAATCTTTTTTGCCATAGGTGTAGGAATGAAATCTTTTTTGCCGTAGGTGTAGGAATGAAATCTTTTTTGCCGTAGGTGTAGGAATGAAATCTTTTTTGCCATAGGTGTAGGAATGAAATCTTTTTTGCCATAGGTGTAGGAATGAAATCTTTTTTGCCATAGGTGTAGGAATGAAATCTTTTTTGCCATAGGTGTAGGAATGAAATCTTTTTTGCCATAGGTGTAGGAATGAAATCTTGTTTTGCCATATGTGTAGGAATGAAATCTTTTTTGCCATAGGTGTAGGAATGAAATCTTTTATGCCATAGGTGTACAAATGTAGGAATGAAATCTTTTCAGTCCATACCAATTGAAGCTCCTTTTCAATTTGAGCATATTTAGTCTTAGTGTCTGTCAATATGCTATTGTAAGTAATAATAAGGCTGCACCTAGACCTATTTCTGATGCGTCAACTTACAAAGTTACATCTGTCTCAGTAGCGAAGAACAGGATGGTCTGTCATGGCTTTCTTGATCCAGTTAACAGCCTTGGTGTGGTGATCTTCTTCACAGTGAGTTTTCTTAAGGGTACTTGGCCATCAATTTAATTCATGGGCATGTTTGAAATAAACTTGTATGACTCACAGGGCATTTAGTCAGGATTCGAAAGTAAGACGCCCAACCCGTCGGGGATTCTGGAAGAGCGCCCGCCAACGGCCGAAATGAATATATGCAAACAATAGTTTTCAAGAGATGGCGCTATTACCAAGCCCGGCAGTAAAGAAGCTTAAATAAAATGATGCCCTTCGAAGTTTGAACTTGGCGAAAATGCATCATAAAGTGCCTTTTTATAGACATTTAGAGGCTCCTAACAGTGGTTTGTAACCTTTTTATAGACATGTAGAGGCTCCTAACAGTGGTTTGTAACCTTTTTATAGACATTTAGGGGCTCCTAACAGTGGTTTGTAACCTTTTTATACACATGTAGAGGCTCCTAATAGTTGTATTGTAAACTTTATAGACATTTAGAGGCTCCTAACAGGGGTTTGTAACATGATTGTATATCGCAAAAGGTTTTTTTAGCTCATTTGCGCCAGCAAATGAACTAAAGCCGTAGTCTAAATTTGTCTATGTTTTTTACTTTCTCTTGCTACATCGTTTGAGCAATGGAGCTAGTAATTTGAGGGAGCGATCTTTGCATGATTGTTCATGATTGTTACTTATTTAGCTAGGAAAATTCGGACGGAAAGTGTCATTTTTGGAGCATTTTGTTACGAAAATGTTTACCACATTTCATGGAATAGTCTCCTATGCAGACTGTTTGTGGTGCTTTTCATATTACAAACACTGTACAAACTGCTTGATCTGGCAATTTTGTAAAAGAGATGTTTGCTTTTCAGTGTTGCTTTGCCTTACATTCTGTAAGTCAATAAAGCACCAATTGGGCTCGTGCTGTGTATAGGCCCTTACTTCTGTGCACGAGCCATGAGCAAATAGTGTCTCAAATTCTCCCAATTTGGGCTACCAAATTGTTGGTTGGCAATCCCGACTATGAACAAAATCTCACTCATTTATCACACATCTTGACCAGTTACTAAACCCAATTAGTTATGTAAACATTTACTCAAGGTGAGTAGCACTTTTTCAGTGCATGGTATATCAGTATATGGGACCATGACAACCCCTCTCTGAGGTGGAATGTTTTAAAATTGTTGGTATCCGATTTGTAAGGAAAAGTAAGTATGTTTTGCCGTTTCAACGAATGAAAACGAAAGCGAGTATTACCAAAGTTATGTTTGAACTAATTATGACTTTAAAAAGTTCTAGGTATAGGCCTAAATGTAACAATAATAGTTAATATACAGCATCATATGGTCAGCAGAAGAAAATTACATCACCTATGATGTCATATCAGTGTCCTTGACGGGGGTCCTTACTCCTTGACCACTGAACAGCATGATATCATGTTGATAACAGATCTATAGAATGAAAATCTTCATCATATCACAGATTCTCAACAATCTGTGATCATATGGACCCTATTGATATGAAAGTAGTTATGTATCATATCCTGTGTCGTTTTTGGCTCTTAGCGTAGCTAGGTGAGCCTGAGTCATTGCAGTCAGTGAGGACTGTATTTTTGCTACATATTTTGGCCACTTGCGTTCTTGCTTTTTATGCTAAGGTTTCTTTTGTTTATGATATTTGGCTTTGAAATTACGCTCCAAGGTTTGCTTAGTTATTTAGCAATCGATTGCACTCCTTTAGAAGTGAATTTGGGGTGGGGAAAGTACTTATTTTGAAGTGAGAAAAGTCAAAAGTCGTCATGAGAAACAAGTCATTTCTATCGCTTCGCTTGGTTCCCTGTATGCGCTAGAGATTATTTTGGTCTGAGTAATTTAAGTTGTGAGATCATGGCGGGAATTGACGGATTGCACTATTTTTCTTTGGGAAAGTGACCTTTTATCATGAATTTTTGCGATGATCTCACATGGATAGAAACGTGATTGGATGATTCCTTTGTCCAGATTGTTTATTGAGTTCTCGGGAGTTTTGTTATACCATGGGACAACACTTCAAAATATTTAGAGACCAGCGGCGTAGTAATTTAGCTAAATTAACGCTAAATAACCAGGGTGCCAAAAAAATTCAGCCCGAATCGCAGGTCAAATAATCGAAAAAGTCGCCTAATTTTTTTTCTTTACCCTTTGCATTCTATGGGGCAGGAAATTGTCCCGGGAAAATCTTCAAAAGTCGCCTAATTGGGTTATTTTAAATCGCGGGTTTGACAACCCTGAAAACAACGACTCGACAGCGAAGGTCACATCTGGCTATTCATTATCAGTTTTTGTCTGGCACGCTTTCTACAGCGTGGGTTGGGAATTCTGAAAATCTGTAAAAATTACAATTTTGCGGAATAAAGGGTGGGTTTCTAAAAAGCGTGGGAGCAATATATAATTATAAAGCGTGGGTAACGCTACCAATTGCAAAAAAATATAATAAAGTAATTTGATGATCTGTTGAAAAACATTCATATTTTCTTCATAAATCTGGAAAGAAAATGTCAAAATTAATTTGCTGATGTTTTCAATTCATACGACGTCACCCCACAGTAGAATCGACGCTACCGTGAGTTTTATGAATGAATATAATTTTCAGTCTCTACATCAGCCGCTTTGGCCCGCTCGCTCACACTAGAAGTGGAGCGATCCGAACCACAGCGGCAGTGTAGAGAGTATAGACTGACGTTTTCATGTATTCAGGATCTCACAGGTATCTCAGCCCTTTACAATTTGCCCATGTGTTTATGATAAACAATCTAAAGTCGTATCTTTTCGATGCAGTTGCAGTGATGCAGTTTTGCCAACATTTAATATGTCGCAAATGTTTCAGATGAATAAGAAAATCACGAGTGTTTGATAGATGAGGATAAATTCTGCATCAATTCGGATTCTGAAATGGATTGATGGCGCAGATAATGATAAAAATGGACCCGAAGTGACTGTATGAAACGGCGCTACCGATGTTCAGTCTTCCGAATTTGATAAAGTAATGCTGTAAACAATCTAAAGTCGTATCTTTTGAAAGATGTTTCAGATGAATAAGAAAATCATGAGTGTTTGATATAATAGATGAGGATAAATTCTGCATCAATTCGGATTCTGAAATGGATTGATGGCGCAGATAGTGCTAAATGGACCCGGAAGTGACTGTATGAAACAGCGATAGCGCCGATGTTCAGTCTTCCGAATTTGATAAGTAATGCTGTAAGCTTTGGTCCGGAAGTGACTGTATGAAACAGCGATAGCGCCGATGTTCGGTCTTCCGAATTTGATAAGTAATGCTGTAAGCTTTGGTCACAAACACTGCATAAGGGTGGGGGTTCAATTTTTGATAAAAAAGGTGTCTGTCTAAAAAGTGTGGGGAAATATAAATGGTGGGGATTTGACCCCTGACAAACGTTCGAAATTTGTAGTTGCTACAACTCAACTGATCATCACTATTTAATTCACTATCTGTTTCTTTGTCTGTGTCTGCCTCTTTACTCAGAGACTATTGTAGTAGTAGCTCGTTCACGTAGTGATTCCGTTGTCCCACTGGCCTACAAAACTTAGATTCATAGATTGCATGGCGATCGGAGTGTTATCGCCAGAGCACCTCAGACTAGCATAGTAGGGGAAGCATGTTCCTCAAACTTGGTGGGTGGATGCATCTTTAGTACACCATGTCACAGACAATATCTGCTCAATGCGAATTTTATCCTTTCTGGGTATGACTGATTTTGTTACCGTAAAATTTGTGTCAATTCCCGATATCACATGTTAGTACCGTACACTATAAATGCACCAGATTTTGTAGGCTCCAATTGCTGATTACATGAATGAGAACAGCTGGTAACCAGCGGCACTGTGCAGTACCGGTCTGTTATTCAATTGCGTTGTGTGTGGGTTACGTGTATTTTATGTGTAAAATGCGGTGATCCACCCAAAAACAAAATCATCGTATAGATCCCTGGTACTAGGTGCATCTTGACCCCAGCATAAGTTTGTATTGGTTAGCGGGTCAAGGTCACCTGAGGTCATCCAGGGGTCATCTGAGGTCAAATTTGCAAAAACTGTTGTAGGGTAATGAAACTGGTTACAGTCAACATTTGGAGTCAAATTTTGGGAAGGTCATCCGGGGTCACCCAGGGGTCATCTGAGGTCAAATTACTAAAAACTCGTATGGGCATGAAACTTGGTGGGTACAGTTAACATTTAAAGTCAAATTTTGGGAAGATACTACAAATTGTCGTATGGGCATGAAACTAGGTGGGTACAGTCAACCTTTGGAGTCAAATTTTGGGAAGGTCATCCGGGGTCACCTAGGGGTCATCTGAGGTCAAATTACTAAAAACTGTCGCATGGGCATGAAACTTGGTTGGTACTGTCAACATTTGGAGTCAAATTTTGGGAAGGTCATTTTGGGGTCATCAGGGGTCATCTGAGGTCAAATTAATAAAAACTGTCGTATGGTCATGAAACTTGGTGGGTACAGTCAACATTTGGAATCAAAATTTTGGGAAGGTCATTTTGGGGTCACCCAGGGGTCATCTGAGGTCATATTACTAAAAAACTGTTGTATGAACATGAAACTGGATACAGTCAACATTTGGAGCCAAATTTTGTGGGGTCGCATGTTCCTCGAACTTGGTGGGTGCATCTTGACCCCAGGCAGAACAAGTTTGTATTGGTTAGTGGGTCAAGGACACCTGAGGTCATCCAGGGTCATCTGAGGTAAAAGTAGCAAAACTGCCATATGGTATTTTGGGGTCATCCAGGGGTCATCTGAGGTCAAATTACTAAAACTGTCGTATGTGCATGAAACTTGGTGCGTACAGTCAACATTTAGAGTCAAATTTTTGGAAGCTCATTTCGGAGTCAGCCAGGGGTCACCTGAGGTCAAATTACTAAAAACTGTCGTATGGGCTTGAAACTTGGTGGGTACATGCAGTCAACATTTGAAGTCAAATTTTTGGAAGGTCATTTTGGGGTCATCTGAGGTCACCATTTAGAGCCAAATTTTTGGGAGGTCATTTTGGGGTCGTCTGAGGTCAATTTAGATGAATTCTAATAGTTGCCAAGTTACTAAAAATACTAAAAAAAGGGGATTTTAAAATTTTGCAGAACAAATTATTCTTGCTGGTTCAGTAGTAATTTGCACAATAATGAATTATTTTCAGATTTTGCAACTAATAGTAATGCGGCTAAAAATAATAATGCGGCGGAGGAAGATTGACCCCCGATCGAGTTTCAAGGACCGTATTGAATATTTGTGGGGAATTTTTTAAACCTTCAGGCCGACCTACCCAACCTTTCCATACAGCTACCAACCTGTTGCGATTCGACTCCAAGAACAATTGCTTTCCCACAAAAAAAGCGTAGAGCCACAGCGCCATTGGTGCTCTTGTTTAGGCCTAGCTATAATCAGTCCCAGAACAACGCCAAATATGGATTAAAAGACCTTTGACCTTGGATGTACAACAGCATGTTATGATCTAATGGGAAACTGTGCACATCAACAAACACCATTTCTATCAAAAAGGCAACGTCTGATATAATTTGAAACCACATAAATTACTAGAGTTGGTTCTTCTCTTGGATTCGGACCAAGCTTTAGAATATCGAATGTTGCGTTGTGAAATAAAACAAACCAGAAATTTATCACCCATTGTAAAAGATATGGCACATGTACCGAATACATGTACATTTCCTGGCCCAGCCATGCTAACCACATAAGGAGATTATACGATTAACCTAGTGCAGCTATTGTCATAGCAGGGTATTATTATGTAATACTCCTGATCCATATTTATGCGTTCTCTTGGACTGATAATATGGGCATAATTTATTCATGTAGGCCTATAGTATTGAACACTGTACCCCATTTGACATGCACTTATAGATAAATAAATTGTCTTACTTTATTAATTTAATAACTTCTTTATTATAAATAAAATGACACATAACTTATGTGAAGTCACTTCTTTTTTATTTGATTCATAAAATTACATTCAACAAAATGATTGAAGAGAAAACACACAAGGCACTGGGCAGACTGTTATAGAATGGAGTAGGTAAGATGCCATGTCCATAGCTTCGCAGGAGTTTCCGACTAGCAATCAACATGATCAGCACATTCAGAAAAACACAGTTTAAGAGTGAAGATTGTAGTGAGTAATCAGTCCTTTATAAATGTGCTGGCCACTATCTATTATAATATAGTCCCGGGGGGGAGGACACACTTTAGAGGTGACGGGTATGTGCCTACCGGCGTCGCGAAGTAGGGGCCTATTAGGTACAAAGCGTCATTTAAAAAAGGGCGTCATTGGGTACAAACAAAATAAAAGAAGGGTGTCATTGGGTATAATATTTTGAAAAAAGGGGGTCATTGAGTATAAGATTTTTAAAAAAAGGGTCATCGGGTAAAATATTTGAAAAAATGGAGCAATGAGGTTTGAGAATACTGAAATGTGTTTTTCAAAGTTGGCAGCCCTGTATACATAGCTATACATGGCTAGTTTCAAGTTTTTATTTGGAAATTGCTTTTACATCAGTGGCACTCATCTATCCGATGGTGCATCCAAGGCATTAAATATACAAACAAAACTGTATTAAACAAAATAAAATCAAAGGATACTTGACAAGCAAAAGGTACAAATAAATAAATGCCTTGAATAAATAAATATCTTGAGAACCGTAAGTATATTTTCAAAATGCTGATTTGTGCTTGATCACAGCACTATGGTGATTTTGAGGTTTGGGAATACTGAAATGTGTTTTTCAAAGTTGGCAGCCCTGTATACATAGCTATACATGGCTATACATAGCTATGCATGGCTAAACATGGCCATACATAGCTATCCATGGCTATACATAGCTATGCATGGCTATACATAGCTATGCATGGCTATACATAACTATGCATAAACATGGCCATACATAGCTATCCATGGCTATACATAGCTATGCATGGCTATGCATAGCTATGCATGGCTATACATAGCTATGCATGGCTATACATAACTATGCATGGCTATACATAGCTATGCATGGCATTTACCATGAAATTGTTGTAGTATTTAAGTTTCAAGTTTTTATTTGGAAATAGCTTTTACATCAGTGGCACTCATCTATCTGATGGTGCATATTAAACAAAATAAAATCAAAGGATACTCGACAAGCAAAAGGTACAAATAAATAAATGCCTTGAATAAAGAAATATCTTGAGAACCGTAAGTATATTTTCAAAATGCTGATTTCTGCTTGATCACAGCACTATGGTGATTTTGAGGTTTGAGAATACTGAAATGTGTTTTTCAAAGTTGGCAGCCCTGTATACATAGCTATACATGGCTATACATGGCTATGACATGGTTACATATGGCTATACATGGCCATACATAGCTATCCATGGCTAAACAAATTGAAATCAAAGGATACTCGACAAGCAAAAGGTACAAATAAATAAATGCCTTGAATAAAGAAATATCTTGAGAACCGTAAGTATATTCTCAAAATGCTGATTTCTGCTTGATCACAGCACTATGGTGATTTTGAGGTTTGAGAATACTGAAATGTGTTTTTCAAAGTTGGCAGCCCTGTATACATAGCTATACATGGCTATACATGGCTATGACATGGTTACATATGGCTATACATGGCCATACATAGCTATCCATGGCTATACATAGCTATCCATGGCTATACATAGCTATGCATGGCTATACATAACTATGCATGGCTATACATAGCTATGCATGGCTATACATAACTATGCATGGCTATACATAGCTATGCATGGCTATACATAGCTATGCATGGCTATACATAGCTATGCATGGTATTCCTGACCATAACCCATAACAAATGAGCTACAGCACCAGTGGTGCTCTTGTTAAATTTTTGGACGCCTTTATCATTTTTTAGGACCTACATTCTCTTGACAGGGTGTCCAAATGGCCTCTCTAGCTAAAGCCTTGATGACTCATATGATTCATACTAAATACCTTTTCAAATAATCAACATCTGGATAGTGAGAGGGACATACCATACTTCAATGATGTGTCAATAATATCTCAAGTCGGACAACCCACTACACAAGCATGCTTTGAATTGTGTGTCGCTTAATGGCTCACAGAGATCACTCGGGTGTGACAGGAACTTATAGATGAGATAGTTTACAAATCCCAGTAGAAGCTCTATTCCTTTGACATCATTTGGTAGAGGCAACTGCCCTGATCTTCTCTGGATCTGCAGGGCCGGATTTACCATTGGGCCTGATGGGCCCGGGCCCAGGGCCCCAACGTTGCCCTGTGCATCTTCCATTTGGGCCGAAAACATCTTGTTTTGGGCAAAAATAGGGGACAAAACTGCAAATTTTTGCATGCTTCACACGCACTGGCCTGTTATATAGCAAGCAAAATTCAGCTTCAATTTGGGCTAAAATAGTCTAATATTTAATTTTTTTGTGTGCTTTGTGTGCAAATTTCCTTGTAGAATCTATGCTTGTCTCCCTCTAAATTGTAATGCTCCCGCCGACACAGTCGATCTTATATCTAAACCAAAACTTGGCCACTTGAGTGCACATGCCTTCCTCTCTGTGCGTTTGGGGGCCTCCAAATTTTGGCCTAACCCAGGGCCCCCAAAAAGGTAACTCCGGCCCTGAGGATCTGGTTTCAATCCAATTGTGAATACTATAAATGGTCAATATGGTACTTTTTCCATTCCAAGTATGGCTTTGTCTTTGTTGATTTTCAGATCAACTTCTTCGCATCTCTTCATGAGTTTTGTGAGATTCTCATTGTGATTTTTACTGCTTTCTCCAACTCCAAATATCATCTGAATATAGCACATTTTTATATGATGTTTAGGGAAACATGTGTACTCAATAACAAATTCAGTTTGTAATGCTTCATTGTATATTTCACTAATAGATACCAGACTGGAGAAATGCAGTGATAGTGGCCAAGAATCCCGGGTCAGCTACTAGAGCCACATCGTTTGCTGAGAGGCTAAGGCTTGGCTTAGCAGTCATCCATGGTGAAGAGAAAGAATCAGAGTCTGAAAAATTAGATGGAAGACATTCCCCTCCTCCGTCACATGCCAGGACTTATCCGGGTCACAGCTTAGAAATGTTGCCATGTAAGTAGATTCTAAATCTCAATATACAGTAATCAGAGGCTCTTTTCCTCATTATTATTTGAATTGTTGTTTTTACTCTCTACATGTAGTATCGCGGCCGAGGGCCTGCCATATTTCTTGCGCTGCATAATAATAATAATTAATTATAATTTAATCTTATATAGCACATTACATCAAAGACCACAAGGTGCTTTACAATTAAAAACATGAGTATGAAAAAACAAAATGCCAATTGAATTATATATATATATATCATTAAGAAATAACAAAAATAATATAGGCACACAATGAACATTGCATAAAAGGGATTGGACAGAAAAAATACATGCAAAATGAGCAAACAAACAACTAAGTGAAATGTTCAAAGTGACAGTAAAAGCAAAATAAGTTTAACCAGACTAACAACAATTTTGTATGAACAACGGCAATATAATGCAAACAAATATCAAACAAAAGGTGAAATTAGAATCATAATACACAATTTGTAAAAAGCCAAGCTGTACACCACATAGATAACACATGAGTAGAAAACAAAAAAGAAAATGAAGTATACAGTGAAGCAATTAAACGCATGATCAATCAATGCAATATCAAATATGGCAAAAATACATTATCAAATTAAATATGAAAAATTCCAAACACAGATACTTTTAAGGGATCCAAAATGAGCGTTTATTGCGTTTCGACAGTATTTTTTGTGGCACATGAGAGCACCTCAGACCTATCGAATTGCATTCTGAATACGAAGCATGTCTTTCTGATATCAAATAATTTTCTCTTTTTTTTTAATCACAATATAATACAAATTTTATGACAAATTATAAAAATTTGATATTTTTCAAATTTTTGATATATAACAGTCCTCGAAGTAAATTATATAAATCTAATGATATATTCTTAAAGTGTATGTAGCAGGGGAGGAAAAGCCGACAGTCAATTGAAAATTTTGACCTTTCATATTGAAGATATGGATTTTTTTCCCAAAAGACCTATTTTTGTTGGTGTTTTGGGAAAAAAAATCCATATCTTCAATACGAAAGGTCAAAATTTTCAATTGATCGTCGGCTTTTCATCCCACCTACATACACTTGAAGTATAAATCATCAGATTTATAAAGTTTACTTCAAGTACTGTTAAATATCAAAAATATCAATTTTAATGATTTGCCATAAAATGTGTATTAAATTGCGAATTTCAAAAATCAAAATTATTTGATATCAGAATGACATTCTTCAGTATTCAGAATGCAATTCGATATGCCTGATGTGCTCGACTGTCCCAAAATAAATACTGTCCAAACGTTCATACCCCAGCCCTTAACACAAACAATATGAAAGTGGCGAAGCAAAAATATCTACACCAGGTATAATACTGTAATGAAAAGAGCAAGACACATCACAAGAGCAAACCAAGAAAATAACTTGAGTTATAGACGAATCCAAGGAGCCAAGTCATGGTCAGGATTTGGTCGGACATCTTTGGGTAGCCGCTAGCACCAACCTGGTGTTTTGAGCGTCCAATTGTGCAAATAAAAGCCGCCTAACACCTAGAGAAGATGCAAGGACGAGGAGGGTTAATAGAATAATAGCTAATAATATATATAATGGAGATAATTCCGCAGGTAATCCCGTCGCATCTATTCATACATAGTCCTTTTGTTCGCAAGTACATCAATGCATAGATACCGCGTGTAGTTAATCCGATTATTATGTCACTTCAACAGCGAATAGACCATGCTGTGTGTTTTGTCGAAGGAACTGTATTGTGTTATTCTTTTGTCTACCTGTGTTTTTGCGGAAGGTGTAAAACGGGTGATGGAATGCAGTTTAAAATTTCCGCCAAGGCCGAATCATTTCACATTTTGAGTGCATTGTAGCCGACGGCTACCCAACTAAAGGATGCTAGCCAGGTGTAGGAATGTGTGAATTTGGATTCCTCTATATGAGGTGTAGACAAAATATTATGCAAAACACACATATTACACACGACGCATATAACCCACTATGACGTGCCACTAGGAAGAGGAATGATGGTTACCAATTTGGTAAACTATTTCTACGAAATCAACATTCTTTTCTACGCACTTGAGAGGTCTGTCATTGAAACATCAAATCCCCAATGTGTTTTATAATTTTTAGCACAACATACTATCAATAAGCCAAAAGGCAGACATTTTCTCTTTACACATGATATGAGTGACATGTACTGACTACAAATGACGTTTTGATCTGATTCTCCATTACAGTGTTCACACCAAAGGAGAAGCCTCCCATCAATGTTGTAGGTGATGTGGGAGGCAGGATAGCTATCATTGTGGTAAGTCTTCCCTAATGCCGATACTGCTATATGGGGATCTTTGAATTGGTAATGATAAAATCTAAGAGTGGCTTCAGCACAAGATGGAAATTTAACTAGGTGCTTGAGGTTACAGTTCCACCCTTTATTTGGCTGCGAGATTTTGAAAAAAAGTTTGGTTTGATTGTCTTCATCTGATTGACCCTAATCTGGAAAGAATATCAACCTTGATTTTGGAAATTGCAGAAAAAGGTTTTCCCCCTTTAAAAAATATTGATTTCCTGAAAAGTTTGTTTAAACGGTTTCTACACACTGTTTAAAATCTGAATGAAGAAGTATATATCGATATCCCAATTCCGACCTATTTGAGCATTTTATTAAGTTAATTTATAGGCCCATGTTGTTCCCTTGGAGAGGATCTATGGCCAGGAATTTTTTTAAATATTGTTTGATTGGTGATGATGAAACGTTGTGTCTGTATATTTTGAACCCTATTTAAAGGATGACATGATAGATGAAGCAGAATCATTTGTTGCTGCAGCTGATGTACTCAAAGGAAGAGGGGCATATAAAATCTATGTCCTAGCCACGCATGGTTTGCTTTCTGCTGATGCACCAAAGAAAATTGAGGAATCCTGCATTGATGAGGTATGCACATTGTTGTTTTGTGTGTGTGTGTGTTTGATATTTATGATTGAAATTGGGAATGATATACATCGGTAGGATGCGTAGAAGAATGCTAACTGAAATTATATTTGAACTTGAAATGTCTAAATTGAATTTGAAAGAATAGTATAATTTATTTGATTCTTTGAATATGAGAAATGCACAGTGAGAGATATTTGTAGCAAATAATTTCTGGTTAATCAAAACCATTTCATGCAATTTTTCAAACTGTCCAAGCAGTCTTTTGAACATTTAGCACTATGTGCAGCTTTTTAGCAGGCATTCATGTAGATATTTCCCATTGGTGACTCAACTTAAATGAATCTGCAAACTGGCAAAGTAAGTTTTGAGGAAGGAAGAATATGCGGTGAAATAAAAAACAATTTAACCCAACACTACTTTTAAGGGTACTTTACATAAAATGAAGTCAAAATTCTTAAATTTTGCATGCTCATTACCCCTTTACGTCTTTTCATAGTAAGATCAATTATATTTTACATTGGGATTTTTTTGGAGCTTCCAGAGAATAAGCAGGGATGTAAATTTTCAGGAAATTTCCTGATTTCATTTTGCTTGGATCTTCCCTGTACAAAGTATAGGGAAATACACATTTCCAGGAAATGTTAAAGCAGTTTCAAGAAATTCTGTCTGTGCTTGTTTTCATCCCTGAATAAGGGTCATAGAACAGAAGATTCAATTAATTGTTGAGCTGTCATTCAACCAACTGCTTATCCTTGCAGTAGAGATTTAGAAGCATGCATTATATTAATTACTATTTGTGGTGTGATCAAGCAAAATCAGTCTGAAGTCGGGTCATATTCAATTTTCAGTTTCTTATTGGATTGTAACAAGCATTTGCAACGCTGCATTTTGCAGTAACCCCCATTGAATTCAACAACCAGTTCAAAAGATACATGTATCATCAGTATGAGCTGATAAAGAGTTTCCAAAACAATAGGAATGGCTATATCTTGAAATCAGTATTTACGACTTCCAACTGATTTTGCTTGATCACATCACATTTGTTTGTTTTCTGTATATTTGAATATTCAGCATGTTGATTACTTGAATGTTAAAATTTGGTTCAGGTACATGCATGTGTGTCATTTTCCAGTTTGTTTTACAATGCATTTGTAAATACAAGGCATAAGAAAAGTTAATTTAGTGTACCCATGAAAGTTAATTATGTGTCTCCTTGCATGAAAATCCAGTATTTACAGTTAGCATCACCAGGCATGACATCATGCCTGGTGAGCATTGATAAACCCAATATAATTTTGTAATGGTTAAAATGCATCATGCGTTTTTTATTTATTTTTCGTGTTTTTGCCGAGTATTTTTTTCCTACTTGTTCAATAATTCGATTCATCAATAATACCAGTGAAGGTGTTGTATGAAAGAGAACGCATACCAGGGTGGGTATTACACCAAACATTGTCATCAGCTACGTTCGCTGCAATTTTGCAAGAAATTTTAGATGGAAAAAACCCTTGTGTCACTGAATTCACTGGACTGAACTTGAAAGTATGCAATTTGGATCCAAGATGCGCACTGTTAAAGATCAAGATCAGGACATGTGAGTTTCGAAGCCGTTGTGTTTTCCACTTGATGAAGTTAGCCCTGGCCGAGTAGCCCTTGTAAAGTCACGAGGTCCAATTAACTATTGAAGTCAGAAGTGATGTGAGACAAAGAATTTTTTAAAAATTTAAAAAAAGCCTCATTCCGCATTACATTTTTGAAGTCAGAAGTGATGTGAGTCAAAGAATCAATTTTGATTGGCCTAAGTAAAGATGGGTGGATTTTCATGACATTTAGACAGTGGCCTACTTTTTAAAGTACATGTACTTACCTTTGACCCAGCAATTAAATGACACTACTTTCAAGTGTACTTACTTGTAGGCTAACTCACAAGTAAGCATGTCCTTCACTGGTAAATTATGCACAATCACAATAGGATTGGATCATTCAGTCTTATCTTATTATGGTCAACATAAGGTCATGCTTACCAGCAACTGACTTGCAAATCTTGTTCACACAGGCCTTACTTTTGAAAGTAGCTTGTGTAAAATGATAGAAAATAACGTGCAAGTAGCTACTTGTAAGTGCGTTTACACAGGCACTACTGTTTAGCTTACTTTTAAATGTAGTTACTGTTGATAGTAAGTTGACTTGCGACTGTCTGAACAAGCCTACTGAAAGCCAGTATTTTGCAAGGTACTGTATTAGTTCCAATAAGCGCCCATGCCCCAATAAGCGCTCACCCAGGGTATTTTCAAGTCCTGCGTAAACTTGCAATACATTTTCTGCATCAAAAAGCTACTAGAACGTCTCAGGACACTTTTATAACATACGTAAATTTGTCTCTAATAAACACCCCTTACAAAAAAAATTAGGTAAACAAGGTAAAAAATAAGCGCCCACCCAAAATGACTTTGTTAAGGTTAAATACAATTGATTTTCAAGGCTTGATTCCAGAGGGGCGTAAGTTAATAATGGAAACAGCCATGCAGAAAAGAATGAACTCACACGTACAATAGTGTATCAATCTGAACTAGGGCCACGGACAAACCGCGGCTCGTGTGTCATCCTATATGTTGCAGCAGGGATAGGGAGGGGGCGACCATGATAGGACCATACTTATGGGCTGATGGGGGGGGTTGATTGTGGGCAGCCGTTTTCGGCAATTTTCCTTTGGATTTTCTAAATTTTCAATTTTTAAAAGTATCCTGGATGATATCTGTCGTGAAATAAATCAATGCTTCTATAGGCTATCATAGGCCTATTAGTAGGCCTATTTATATTATGCAATATATAGGCCTACAACAATAACTACAACAATAATAACAAAACCAACAACCAATATTTTGTTAATCTAATTTGTAAAAATATATTCATAGGCAGCGCCTATTAGACTAGTATAACCTAAAAATTCCTGAATTATATAATGAAAAAAAGGGCAAAAACAATTAATCGCTGCAGTTCAGAAAGAAAGAAACGAACAAGAAAAAAGAAAAAAGTGAGAGAAAAATAAAATAAAATAAATGGAATGGACCTCATACGGACTCGAACACGTACCAAAGTTTTCCAGCTCCAAACTATAGCATTATATAGTAGAACCTGGGTCCGGCGCGCTAACCGATTACGCCATTGAGGGACACATGAAATTGATTGATCTCAAACTGACTATTATGTAATACTTAGTGCATGACAGGCTCTTATGATAAACAAGCTCATCACCGCTGTAAATGTCAGAGGTATCGATGGCGCAAAACCTCGTTTTTTGCAAAAGTAGCTTAAATTTGGAGTGAAATTCAAATGGTAAAGTAAGTGACAGACATTTGAGAAATAATGTAGGCAGTTAGAAATCAAAATTAACGTTCCACAATCCAGATATCGATAATGTAACATAACAGTGTTTTGTGGTACAAGATTCTCGAAAATTGTTCCCAAAAACGGGCTAATAAAATTTAATCGGTACTGTATTTGGTTCTTCTCCATGGCAACATTATTTCTTTGGTAGATTTGTAGTACAATACAAAAAGGAGAAAACAATCACTTTCGGCGTGGTTTTATACGGAATGAACATTTGAAAAAACTGCATGGAACGCGTTTTTGATCTTGTGAACATGGTGCGTAAAAATGATTTAAACGAAGGATTTTCAAACGGATTCTAAAATTTTTATAAACACACAAAAATAATGTAAAGATACATCCATGCACCAACATTTGACTCACTGCGATATTTGATTGCTGAGAAAACGCGGTTTTAGAGAACAACTTTATACGTCTTTTATCGTTTTTATCGTTTCTTCGTGTAACCTGAAGCGCCCTGGGCGCTTATTGGAATGAATACGGTATATGTAATTTCAAGGTCATTGGAGGCCATATATATAATATCTAAAATATTTAATTCTTTCACAATTCATGAAAATGTCATTTGCCTGTTTTCTATTTTATGATGGACTAAGCCTGATATTGATCTACCAAATAGAAACATGTTAAAGAACATAAAAGAAGCCCCAAAGCAGATGTACATATAGTGTTTACAATCCTCTGGTCACTTGACGACCACCGATGGGTTGTCAGGTGACATTTTAGATGGGGACAGGTCATGTCCAGTATCCCTGTCGAGAGGAGGTTTTTGTGTCTTGATCTCTATGGTAGAGAAGGTCATTGCTAAAATGTTGGTAACGATTTCTAAAATTACACCCATTTCCTAAGTTACCCTTTTTCAATGTAACTTGGACACAAGCGTCCATGAGTAGTAAGGTATTATATAAGCTATGTTGTGGTTGACAGATCAAATGAATTCAGCATCCACAAATTAACTAAAAATTAAGTGGTTGCCAGCTTTTATGCCTAACATCTCAAAGAAGCATATTTTTTCATGTACATGTATATTTGATTTAGCCTATTAAAAAAATTGGGTTGTAATTTAACAATCTTTTTAACAGCCAAATATTGCCCATTTTTGGTGTGTTTTTTAATTGCTAACTGGTATATTGTTTCCTAGGTGGTTGTCACTAACACAGTCCAGCATGACCTTCAGAAATTGCAGTGCGGAAAAATCAGGACGGTCGATATCAGCCCCGCCCTTGGGGAGGCCGTTCGGCGTATCTTCTATGGTGAATCGATGTCCTATCTGTTCCACAATATTTCCCAGGATGACTAGGTACATGGTCTAGTCTGTGCCGGTTGTAGTAATCTTTACGAGACTTATCTTGTATTTTGGTAACAAGTTAACTGGGAAACTCATATAGTTTGAAGAAGTACCAAGAATACTAATGTATTTGAGAAATAAAACCCAAAAAAGATCAACCTGACCTGATTAATTGCATCAAAGTTAAGCAAAATAGATTGTTTGCTTGTCCTTGTCTGACGGTATAAGCCATGATCTGCAACATGTGGCATCATCAAGGGTAATAACTACCCCTCTAGTATGGTACAAAGGAAGGTCTCCAATGCATCCTGCTGACAGGAGGTATGAGTTGGTTCCTCTATGCTTCATATCAAGGCTGTATATCACAAATTGTCTCTTTATCCCCCGCTCCCTTCCGCTTAATAAATTAAAATGATTAAGAATAATATGCAAAATTCAGTTTTTATTAACAATTCACAAATACCAAAAAAATGGCAATTGACCCATTTTCTGGCAATGTATGCGCTTCAAATTCCATCCAATTATATAACTTTAAAAATTAAACAAATTAATACATTTCAGTTCTTCACAAAATTTAGTAATTTACCAATTTCGTTCAAAGGTATGAATATCCTGGATTGAATTTGCCCTTTTGTGGTTGAATAGATCTGTTGATTGACTTCTGGGGGTGTTGGGTACCAGTATAATAAATCTATGATACATGTGGATTGTAGGACTTTATGTAAATTTGCATATTTTACCAAATAAGGAAAAATTCCATTCAGTTTGAATGGAAAGGTATCTGAATGGAATTGTTGATAGACTTCAAACCTTTGGTGTTTGGTGTGCATGTGTATCTTTTATACCAAATGTGGAAAAACACTTCAAGGTGGATGGGAGTGCAGTATTGATTGTGATTATGCATTGCTTTGCACAACTCTTTGAGAATCAGGTTTTGGCTATCATGGAATGCTTCCCTATCTCTACACTTGCGTGCATTAATTAAGACAAGAGTTGGTAGAAACAAAATAGCACATCTAATTGGATTTGCTTGTGTACAAATAGCAGAGTCAAATCAATTGAAAAAAAAAATGAAAGTTAGATGTAAAATAGAATATATACCATTGCACAGATCATACCTCCAGTCCTTGGTGAGTTGCAGACCTATTAGGATTGCCATTGTTGGTGAGATGTCACTTTTTGACACACACAAAAAAATGTTGACTGACCTATCTCTTAAAATTTGTCTTTGGACAAGCAAAACAATTAGGGGGGGGGGGTTATTGAATTTCTACCTGTCTTTTCACCTGTATGGCATGTTTTGAGTTAATTTTAATCAAGATCTCAGGAAATAGTCTCACCAAGTTTCATCAAAGTTTCACCAAGGTTTAAATGAAGTAGGATCAGTCTTGTGTGAATATTCCTTGAAATGTCTTCTTGAAAGCCACTGTCAGTGATCTTGTCAGAATCCTAATGTAGATTTCAGATTTATTTCGTACATACATAGATTTAAATGCGTTAGAAATGGCATTAATGTGAATGGTTACAGAAAATCTTTTATTTTGTTTTTCTAATTCCACATCTAATCATGACTTGGAACATAAGCCTATAGTGCATCTTGTTTCAAGTTGAGAGTAACGCTGTGTGCATTATTTTGCAGTGACAGTATCAACCCTTGTGTGCTATAAACCTCATCCTGTGCTGTGCTGTATATACAATGTACACACATGTGGAAGTGCGGTTTGTCCACACACTGGCGATACAACTGCAAATACACTGACACACTCTCAACTTGCAACAAGACACAGTATAGAAGGTTTATGATAAAAAAGATAAGGTAGAACAGAACAAGGTGTTGTGTATGTTGTTCACTATTCACAAAATCACTGATTGTGACAGCATCAAGGGATAGAACATTTCGGTAAGTTGGCAAGTATGATATAACAAACCAACTTGGATAGAGGCAAGCCATTATTTGCTAATTGTGTGAGTAATGGATTTCCACTGAAATTAATACATAACTGACAATATGTTATCACCTTTTTTTGTTATCATTTTCATTCGGCATACTCAAATTGCATACTTTAACTGGGAAATGTTGCAAAAATGAATTCAAATCAACCAGAAAATTGCAAATATTTGGTCTTCAACCAGAAAGTTGCAAATCTTTGGTCTTCAACCAGAAAGTTGCAAATCTTTGGTCTTCAACCAGAAAGTTGCAAATCTTAGGTCTTCAACCATAAAGTTGCAAATCTTTGGTCTTCAACCATAAAGTTGCAAATCTTAGGTCTCCAGCAAAGTGAAAGAGGATAGTTCTACTGGGAGAACTTCATACCCTACCAGATCCCTATTGAGGCTGCCTGCACAGGTAAATCGTCGCCAAGGTACTTGGCTGGCACTGTGTAGTACCAGTGCAGTACTACTGCTGGTGGATCATGTGTAGTAGTAGCAGCAGCATTGTTACTGTGTAGGTACTCTGCGAGTACCAGCCCGGTATGTTGGCGACGGTGTACCTGTGCAGGCGGCCCCAATAAGAATCTTGTAGTGTACATGTATACCTGCATGCCACCATATTGTATTTCCATTATGCATAGTTCCATCCATAGTTGAATTCAATGAAGAGGACACAAGGGTCAGATCCATTCATTGTGGTTGATCAGAATTTTTATGTCATCTTTTGTCCAGCAAATGTGCAGGTCAGAGTATCATGCCTCAAACCACAGTGGGCCAGCTGAGTGGCTGCTCCAAATAGGGTGATTTTTCATGTTTTGGTCATAAAAGCCAGAGGTTTCCAAGCCCCCCCCAGTGGACATGTGTACCTCCATGCTAAAGATAATAATGAAGATCAATTGTGGAACATCATCATCATCATCATTTATTAAAATTGACATGTTTCGGCATATGAAATTTGTTTAACGGATTATTCAGAGATCCGTCAAGCCCAAAATATACTCCCCTACACATGGCATTGTTTTTGCACTTTTATAGAATACAAATTTACTAATGTAGTAACTAGCCCTACAATAATTAAGTTTTTCTATGTTTCCTTATCAAGAGAGACTTATCTTAAATCTCTAGATGCCAGGGCATAAGGAACCATGTAGACTTAATACCAGTAGACAATGTAAAGCACAGCACAAATTTGTGGTATTTAACATCATAGGTGTTGGAAACTGCTTGGAATCTACATTACATTACCAAATTTTGTTTTAGCCACACAGGGCCTGTCTGAATATGGATACTTGTTCCAATGTGTGTGTTTCTCAGAGAATTGTAGGCCTGTTCATGGCTCCTATAGTTTGAATGACAGCTACAACTAATGACTATTGCTGAGTAGTTTTGGACCCAACATTTGTGAATTGCCCCACATTTACACCCTAAAAGTGACTTGTATGCACTTGTTCAGATTAAATAACTCAGCAAGATTTTGACCCTGGTTTTGACTTGACTTCATTAAGTTTTTGAATTGATTTGGTTTCACAATGTCTGACTTGACTGAAGCTAAGTATTTATTGACTTGTGACTTGATCAAGCACCCATTATCTTCACCCAACATTGACTCATTGCAAGACTGGCAAAAAGCAAATAAAATAGCAATAACAACAAAAATAGGAAGCAATTTAAGACTTCTACGCTACTCAAATTTCACTCACTGGAGCGCTTTCACCGGGTCAACCGGCGTCTTCAGCGGATGTTATTGCTCTGAAGATTTGTTGTTGCTAGTGATGTTATTGGAACACCTCCGATGATGTCACAGATGTAGATGACGTCAAACTTGGAAGATGTGGTGGCGCCCCTTTGTTCCGGGGGGGGGGGGGGGTGTCAGGAGGTTGTCCCAAACAGGGTCGATGTCTAACCCTTTGTCACGGTTCAGTCTGGGTCTTTTGGTTCTGATATGGATAACATCCGCTGAAGACGCCGTTTGACCCGGTGAAAGCGCTCCGGTGAGTGAAATTTGAGTAGCATAGAAGTCTTAAATTGCTTCCTATTTATGTTTACCGCTGTAGACGTATGAATATACATCATTATAAACAACAAAAATGTTTGCACTTAGGGATGAATGAAGGGTATATGTCTGCTCAGTGGTAAAGCCAATGAAACTCAAACTTGTGTGCAAGATGAAAAAACTCCAATGTATTTCTATCTCGGGTTAGCAGTTTTTATATGTAGGGGTGTTTGTGATTTCATGTATGCCTGTTGGTTGTGTAGGTGTACATGTACATGTTAGTCGGTCATTATGGATAGACATCATTACATTACATTGAAGACCTAGTATAACTGAAGTTGCATATCATTATTTTAATATATGCTTCAAGTATTAGCAGAGAGTATGTAGATTCAGAATCTGCCGGGTACCCAATCGTTAAGCAGATTGAGTTATTTTGAACATTTGACCCCCATACAATTTTTATTTTACCCTTTTTGACCTATTTTGACCTATACCTAATTAGTTAGGCATTGTAGAAAGATGACTATCTACCCTTTTTTACACCTTGGGACTAAAGGAAGAACTTGTGACATTTCATAACAATTTTAAAATGCATAATCCCCATGTGTGACCTGACTGACCTTTGACCTCAATAACTGAATTTTCTCAATTTGCAACTTCACGGCCAAACAGTCATTTTTCTAAACTATGTGGAAAACTACATTTTGTAATTGAAGACTGGTGGAAGGAGGACTGAAGTTTTTAGACAATTAGACTTTATCTGAGAAGTGTGTAATTTTGAACTTACACTATTTTTACACTTAAGTAATGTGATAACAATTATATGCTTCATTTTACTGCTGTAAAATTAACATTTCATCATTTTATTTTGCATTCATTAATATTCAATATCCTTGTACTACAACTATTGTTGAAACATATTTTCCTTCTCAACCTTGATTCATTAATTTCATATATCTGTAAAGCAGGTGACTACTACTAAGTTTCTCCATGCAAAACGATTTGAAGCTGAAGCAGTAATGGCATCTGGTTGTAAAAAGTTGTTGAAGTCCCCCAACAGTTTTTGTACACAAGACAAGTAGGATGTTCTTTGCAATGCAATGGAGTGAAGAGAGCATATCTTCTGCTTTCATCTTCCTGCAACATTAAATGTCAATCTAAGAAGAGGCAATTTTTGGGATTAATTTAATGCATAATAATAAAATATTTACATAACTTGGATGAATTTGAAATTAGAATTTTGGCAAAATATTGAGGGCATCCTCAGCAAATGTAACAATATTGCTTTAACATAATGTGATATATGTACCAGCTTTTCGCCACACCACCACCCACCACCATCACCCACCACCACCACCCAACTATCACTCACCACCACCACCCACCACCATCACCTACCACCAATAACATCACTTTTGTATGTTTTCCGCATCTGTAATATTTATATTAATCACCTCAACATCACATTTTGCATTTTATCATAGTGCAGATTCATGTAGCTGTGGTGTTTACACATAACTTTGATTGCATTAACCCTAATTCTACTGAGGCTTTTGGCGGAGGGGAAGGAAGGAAGAAGATGAAGAGAATTTTCATTTTCGGGTCCGGTTTTGAAACGACCCCTCAGATGCTAAACCCGCTCATGGCCATACCTTGCCATGGGGGATTGCCTTGGCCAGCCAAGCTTTGTGTCACCATATGTGCTTTCGCATGATGACGCAATCGCATCACATGGAATACTTGCGCTTGCAGTTTCTTGCTCTTGTAGCTTTTTGTAGCTTTTGGTCACGTTTGGGTTAGACCTTAAACATGTCTTCGAGTGCATGCATCCATCCCATGTGATGTGATGACGCAAATCACCCTTGATATATGCACAATTTCGATGGCCGGGCCAGTGAAGACCTGTAGCTAACAGTAGCCGACCTAGTGCTTGGCACATAAGGGGTCTCGGGTTCGTAACCCGGCCAAAGCAAACAATTTTGTTTTCTCTTGGTATTCCTTCATTCTTTTCCTTCCAGTCACCAAAAGCCCTAGTGCGGTACAGTTAGGTAAAGGCACATGTATGCTACAAACATAAACTCCTGGTCATTGTCCTCTGATCCTCTTGGTTAAAGTGGAAACTGCATGGTAATATATAAGGCGACGAGGAGAAAAGCACTATTTTACGGGCCAGCCCGATCCCTGGAGTGTACTGAGGATAAAGAAGTGCAAACAAATTGTAATTTATTTACTGAATTTGGTGATTTTGAAAAAAAAATGCAGACCGGTTGACCTTTTATGAAAGGTCTGTCCACTCGTACAACAGGGTCTTAGCTTCACAACCACCTGATATCATTGAGTCCACTCGTACAACAGGGTCTTAGCTTCACAACCACCTGATATCATTGAGTCCACTCGTACAACAGGGTCTTAGCTTCACAACCACCTGATATCATTGAGTCTACAGTCATGCAGCAATGAGGATTTGTTTTGTGTGACCAGGAATTTAGAAAATACATGAGTAATTAATGACAAATGCAAGTTGATTCCTAAATGTTTGTTATCTTTTTGCTTCTCCACACAGGTGGTAGTGACAAACACTATCCCACATCATCTTCAGAAACTTCAATGTACAAAGATTAACACAGTGGACATCAGTCTGGTCATGTCGGAATCTATCAGAAGGATTTATCATGGAGAGTCTATGTCCTACCTGTACAGGAACATACCTTCTGAAGACTAGTTGCTGCAAGTTGTTTTTCTTAATTGTGAAGTCCCGATGGTGCTAGAGGTAGAGCTGTGGTTCTTTAAATGTGTAAATCTATATCAAAAGGATGCACTTGTCAACTGCTAGATATGTGTCTCTGTTAACTTTTAAGATAATTAAAATAGTTAGGAATAAAATAACAGACTTATCTGAAGTGAAGGTCACTTCAGATCATCTCCAAGGTTTAATACAGAGAACATTCCTAAACTAAGTGACTTGGAGTTGATATGCAGTGACCACCACTTGAGAGGAATCTGCTATTTATTCTTTAACTATTATGTAAAAAGAGAAACATGTAGCAGCTGACAAGTGCACCGTTTTGATATGGATGTACACAAATATGGAGATATTTAACATGTGTCCTCAGCACTAATTGCATTAGCTACCAGGCATACTTTGTTGTACATTTTTTAATATGCTGCAGTATGTGTGTAAGGTTTGCTGACTTTTGCTATCTGCCAAAGAAGGTTATTGATTGACTGGTTAATTGTTTATGAAATATTATTACACCTCTTAAATATTCATGAGGTAAGCTAATGGTGCCAATTATTGATGGTCAATTGTGCACAACAAAAATAGATACAGCTGCCACCAGCTGATCTACGTAAACAGACTATTAACCAGTTAAATTTGTTTTTGCTATTTTACTACCTCAATCCCAGCATCAAAGTTTGGAGCCAAAATTAATTGAAAGTAATATTTTCACAACAGTGCTACTTGAAACTTGATTATAGAATGTTGGATTGATAAAGAGTTGTAAGTTACCATGTATTTATTTTAATTAAATGAATAATAGGCACCATTAGCTCTTAAATATGTAATACAGGTTGTATCTAAATGATTGGTACCCATCAGTTTCCAGTAATTATGGACAAGGCTATACCACATCAACGTGCAACATACGAGTTACCTTATATCTTACATGAGGTCATAAAACTGTAAATCCTGATCGTTTCAAGAGGATCCAATGCTATGTATTGCAAAAGCAAGCTTGTCAATAAACACCAAAAGCTGATGGGTACTAATCATTTTGATACAACCTGTGGGTGTAATAAAACAAATACTACATGGTTTATATCGGGGAAATAGGTCAAACTATTTTTTCCTTGGTACAGGCCTCCGGCCTATCACCCTAAACCCTCTGGGTTTGGGGCGATACATATGTAAGCCTGTAGCCAGTATCTCTGAAAATGATATTGAGCCATTCAGAGATATGGTTAATGGCCACAGTGCTGAAGGCGATTAAGCTAACAGATCCCAAAACCCTATTTTTATTGTTTACTCAGCAGATTATATCATGTAATTAACCTATCAGATGCACTCTAAGAACTCCAAGGTGGTAGTGCCCATTGAGTTAACTTATAGCACTGTGGCAACCTGTCAGGTTGGCAGAGTCTACATTGGTTTATCAGAAAAGTGGCCAATGTAGCATGTGTAGTAAGGAAGTGGGTTCTGATTTGCTCATTGAATCACATCACAAAGTATGGGCGCCTCGTGCGAGTCGGGTTGTTTTTATGCGATAAACATGGCAAGAGCACTTTTAGAAACTAGTGACAAATCTGTGTGAATTACCACAGCCTTACAATAGCACAGATTATTTCTAGGTATCCAATTATGCAGTAGAAATAGTCACTGTTAAAAACAATTGCCGTTGCTAGAATAAGGCTTTCTATTGACTTTGTATTATACACCCAAGTTAAGATTTAAATTCAGTCCAATTTTGCACTGACCATTTCTTACGTTCACATGTATTCACCTGTATTCTTCTTGGGCTCTGAAGAAGTTGTTTGAAAATTGTCTACATAAAGATTGAGTATGTTCATTTCTATAGGAACAATACCAAAAATAAGCTGTTATAAATAAACTGTTCTTGGATCAAGGTAAAGTTTTTTTTTTTTAAACTTCCGTGGTCGTAAACGCAAAAGCAATAAACAATCACGCTGATTGGCTGATCAGTGCACTTGACAACAAGCCGGCTGACCCATTGGTCTTCAGCGCGGCGCCTAGTAGGCAACCTTGTCACTTCTACGCGATCGCAATTCACCAGCGCGTACCCGGACCACAGAAGTTTTAAAAAAACAACTTTACAGTGCTGAAAGTGTGACAGTCAAATTGGACATTGGGCTCCTAAGATACCAGTATTTTTAGATATCAGTATTTTTATAGGATACAAAAGAAAAGGAAATGACAGTCATCTCATTTACATAACAATGTTACATTTCACTGCTTAAAGTTTCATGCTTCTATTCAACCAAAGTATAGAGGTAGTCATTGTGACATCAACGCCGCCATCTTGTGGCCCATAATTGAAATGCGCGCAAAGCACTCAGAAATTTTGACTTTCATCGTTTGGAGGGGCGCAGAATCGATGCTGAATTGGTCAATTTGGCACGTTGCACCGCCCCCTAATTACGCCACTGGGAAGCCGTAACAAATCCTTTGTGAGTTAAGGCTTTCTGGCTCTCAACCCTCGATTTGTTCCATGGTTATTATTTTTATTTTTTGAAACACAAAGTTGTTTTGTTCAAAACATTCCTAGTTAGACTTTCAAAATATACTTAAGATGTTAGAACTGTGCATCAGTTGTTGGTGGGCATTATGAAAAATCTAACAATTTTGCCTTTGGAACCTCAGAATATCCCTCAGGGCTACACCTCTTGGGATATTTCTTGGTCCAAAGCAAAATGTTTAGATCATACCACGGAATGTGGACATATTGCCTATGGGGGTAGATGCTAGGTAACGGGTGTGTGAATGAACTCAAAAATAATGCAAATAATACGAGCGAACACCAAAGCAACTTCCGGTGTAAAAGTCGCCAGGTCTGAATGCTGTACTGGCATTGTATTGTGGTAGCATATTCTAATGGATGAAAATGAAATTGTACTGTAAGAGTGGTAACTTGCTGCGGGTGTAATGTTTCATGCCTTACTGATTTTGGACTACTTCACTCATTTTTAAATTTGCAAGTTTGCGGTTTCTTACATAGACCTGTACGGAAAAGAACATTGCACATTTTTATTTTCGAGGGGAAGTGCAAAGATTAATATTTCTTGAAAATTTGCACTTATAAAGTATCATAGTCAAATATAAACATTTGAATTGAATCTTGGAACTTGTTTAAGAAATAGAAGTGCAACGGTTTGTGTGACTTTTCTGGTTTATACATTTTCCAGTTTATCTGTTCATGTAGTGACTAAATTTATACTGTTACTCCTTGAGGTGCACATTTCTTCTTAGGAATATACTGATGCGTATCAGAGAGATATTGGTATGATTTTGTTGAACAGAGTTTAGCATTCTGCCACAATGGTTGGTAACTGTGGCACATGCAAGACCTACATGTACATCTATTCAATTTTTAAGTTGTCTTTTTGTTCTGGATGAAATTTTTTGACTCTTGGAAAACAAAGACAAGTAATGCAAGTAATATTATGAATATTCTGTAACGTTTTATTTATTTTGTAATCCAACCCATGGATTTGAAGAACAAAAACAGATTTGAAGAAAACATACATTAATTGAGAAGTTAATAGATATTACCATTTATGAGACATTTTTAACACATAAAAATATTTCTGTCATTTGCAGGCATGAGAATTTTCAGTTTAAAAACTGAATTCAGTTTTTTTTATAGTCAAAATTTCCGCAACTTTATTTAATTTCAGCCTGTTTTTGGTACTTTTTGCCCAATTTCACGCGCATTTTCAGTTTTTTCAGTTTTTTTTTAGGAAAGTGCAGTCTCATGCCTGCATTTGATAGGCAATTTTTAATATTTCCCCGATATTTCACGGCTGGGAAAAGGGTCCCATGAAAAAGAACTATTAACCGGCAATGACATCATCTCCAGTCAACAGTACTTTTGTATGGAAATTTTTTCCCTGTATTGCAAAATATCGGCATCTTACATCGGCATTATCATACCGCATGTCGATTCAAGCCAGCATGTCTTCAATATAGTAACTTGTCTGTAATTTATACTTGAAGGAGGTCGCAATTCGCAATTTTAGTTATGAAATTAGTCCAGGAAAGCCTTCAGAGATTCAGTTGAGTCAATACTTCTTTTTTACTGAGCTCTGTAACAACATGGGCCAGGGCTATAAGCCGTAAGCTTAGCTATAAGCTTATTAAATTGTAATCCTACATGTAGGTTTGTATGAATTATGACAGGATATATGACAGGAATTATTTTTTTTGTTACTTTAGTATATAAAACAAATATCAATATATTTATGAAATGGTGCAATATACTACAGTCTGTCCACATAGAAGTACAAAGTAAACAGCTCGGAAACTGGAGGTTTGGGAATAATTGAATACCTGAGTGGAAGAAGGGACCAACTCCAATTTTTTACAAAATTGAGTTAGACCCAGCATTTTATTGCCAGCAGACTGTTCTTCCTTGTGTGTGTGAAAGATAAGCCAAAATCCACTTTCTAAATAGTCTTCCAAGTACACTTAATCCTGATTTTCATGGAAGAAAGGCCCAACTCCATGGAGTTGAGCCCTTCTTCCACAAATATTGGGTTAAAGAGGAATTTTGTTCATCCATGAAATCTGCTCTTCACTACAATAAACTTTCTTGCTATTCATATTACATATTTCTACTTGTGCAATTAATGGACAATTTCCAAATTTCTGTTCCTATTTATAACACATCTGCTTACGGAACTGGCACTTGAAGTATTATTAGTGGAAGAAGGGCCCAACTCCAGCTCGCATTAAGACCTGTACTGTTGCCATGGAAACATATATGATTTCGAATGTATGTAATACTGTATGTTCATTTATTAAAGGTCCCCTGAAGATGAAAACATTCTGTCTATAAAACTTTTTCAAATATTACGGGGTTTTTTTAGTATCTCAAAAACAGTTTTGATGGAGTTGGGCCCTTCTTCCACTCAGGTATTCAATTATTTCAGTGCAATGCGTGCGTGAATGCTTTTTTGGCGTGCCAACTGCTGCGTGATTTGTACTTGCCGGGCGCCCCACGCTCTTTACGTGCGTGCGACCCCTGATGCCACAGATTTGGTTTGTACAAGTTTCTATGTGGACAGACTGCAAGCTTCATTGACTGGGGAATGTGGACCTACTTTTTCCTTTGAGATAAGCTCGAGGAAAATAGTAGGCCCTCGTGTAGGTATTTTGCACCATTTCCCTCATGAGCAGTCACTGATTGTAGCTTGAAGGTATCGGGTCCTGGAAATGCTCATCTATTAAAATGATGAACCAGATACTGTCATGTAACAATGTACATTACATAGTTAAGTATTGGTTGATGTTGAATCTGTCATGTGTTTAATGAAATAAACCTACTTTTTGTTAACTAATTATGTGTATTGCTGTTTGATTTTTAAGGTGTGTGCTTCATTGGTACATGCAGGTGTGGTACATTTATGATGTTACTCCTATGTCAGCATTAGGCGGGTGAAGCCTAGCCTAGTGGTGGTTGCACTAAAATTGAGACCAATAAAGCAGACTTATAAGAATGTTATTATTGGTTCAATAAATGAGATCCCAGGGCGTTATTTCATCTCCACGATTTTTACAGGGAGAAAATTCCTGTAATATTATTGGCCTTAACTCAAGAGCTATGGAAATATCAAGCTATTCCACTTGCCTTATAAGTGAATCGCTCCACATCAACAACGCCCTCAATTTTGCTTGAATTTCTTCTTTCGGCATGATTCCAATGGTGTACTAAAATATCACATGAAAGACCAAGCCTGTATTTGAGTTTTTACATTAACTTCGGAGATCTCATATTTTATTCTGAGTTCACCGATCAAGTGCTGGTGAAACACATACGTGCATCATTGAAGCAGTGCTATATAAACTGTGCATATCGCTATTCGTCTTATGTCTTGACGCATTGTAGGCACTGGAATGAATTGGCAATTTTCTTTGTTTTACCTCATTTGTTTGGCTCGAAATTAAAAGGGGGCATGTGATCAGTGAAAACTAACATAGGAATCTATTCTTTATGAAAATTCTATTGCTTTAATGGCCACTCCAAATATCTAGAAAAAACATTTACCGGTACCGGTACAATGAACAAGAATATATTAATGAAGTATATAATTTCTACTATCTACGACTTAAGGCTACGGAGATATAAGACAAAACATGTCAAAGGTCAATCAGACGGCCAAATAGTTAAGATACTGGTACTCCCAATTCATTTAAAAATATGGTGAAATTGTTCACCAGGCCAAAAGGATTTTTAAAAGTATAGTTTGCACTGCCCAGGGCCGGATTTACCATTGGGCCAGATGGGCCCAGGGCCCCAAAATCCCCCCTTAGCACTGCTACTGACCCCCAGAAAGGTAAATCTGGCCCTGGTACTGCCTACATTTTGTACCACAGAGTTAAATTATGCTGTGTACATTTAAAATTGTATATGAAATGAAGTTTTAAATATCAATTATCATCAGATCATTATAGTATACTTTTGTATATGCTTGGCGGGATTTTCACTAGTTTTTAAACATGCAAAATAACAACCCCAAACAGCATTTAAATTATCCCACAGCAAAATCATACACATCAAATACTTCACACTACACTCTTGAGTCGGAAAACTCATTGGTAATATTCAAATTTCATCACACAATTCACTTCCTGTAACCACACAGGTATAAACCCAGCTTCAGCTATAAGCCCACCCCCTATTTTTCAAAACATTCTGGAAACAAAGGTGCATTTCAGTAAGCCCAGTAGTAACCCAACATTTTCTGGCAAACTTTGTGCACCTTTTACAAAAATGTGTTTGCTGTGGTTACAAGTATCACCAGGGATCAAGTAAATGTGGAGTGCAAAATTTGCACATATATTTTTAATGGTCTACAAACAGTTGTGTGTGGAGCAGGCACTTCCCAAACTTCTTTTCCCATGACCTAAATGTCATAATAAAAATTTGGCGAGACCTACAGCATAATACAAACGATGTTACTTTCCAAACTTTATCAGTATTGTACAGGGCAAAATTTCCAAGTCGGGCACAATTTCCAAGTCATCCCATAAACCGGCTGCCAGAATAACTTCACCAGGACAAATGTGCTCAAAAATGTGTAATTGTAATTGCTAAAATGGGTCAAAATGGGATAACATGACCAATACAATGGTACCCTGTACTTAAATGCATGGATTGGATTTTTTATTTTCCTGAAGTCTCACACCCCTTTTGGAAAAGGCTGCGACTCCCAAAAGGGAAGTTTGAGAACTGCTGGTGTAGCGAATGTGGTCATTTTCACAGTAAGGGGTGTAAGTTTGGAATTTAAACATTTTGATCCGTAGTGGTCTAAGAAAACTAAAGAATTCCAAGATTTTGGGCCATAAGTCATATAGTTAACAGTTTTAATGTAAACTGGCCACGTCAGGGCCTTGTAAAATGTCCTTCGGGTATCAAGCAGCTGGTTTTTGGGGCGCCCGCTACGGCGGCCCCCTTATATTTGGCATGACTTTTCGGTCTTGCTAGATTTACTTCGCAACTGTTTTGCTTAAAAGTATGCCCAGCTTAGAAATAAGAACACAACTTGCTTGGTTTTGATTTTGATTTTATTACTGTTTATGCACTGAATGCAAGTAAAGTAGTTCTATATATACAGCGGAATTAATGCTTGAAATAAGAAATTAATAGAAATGTCTTTATGTCTTTTAAAAACGTTTTGAAGAGATGGCGCTATTACGATCGCAGAGTAGGCCTTATGATCCAGGTGACATGATTTGATTTGATGCGGCATTGATCCAAAAAGCTGCTTTGTTGATTAAGGAACCAGGAACTTCATCGATAAATATGGTTTCTTATTTTTAAAAAAATCCCTGGAAAATCTAGGGCGGTAGTTGCAATTGACATTTGTAAGTGTTATTTAAAACATTTACCTTTACAAAAATCCTTAAAATCCTGTGCGTATAGGCTTGCCATCTTTGTTTGAAATACAAAATTGTCCACAAAACAAGTTTGAATGCTCTTAAAATTTCCGCGGCGACTTTCTGTTTTAATCAATAACCAGGCATGCAATATTATCATGTATTACAACCGACAGTTATATCATAATATGGAAAACAATCCTCAATAAGCAAACCTATATATATTCTAAACAAAATAATTCTGCTCCAACAACCCTCCACAACATGATTTCCTAACAATAGTAACCGAAATGGTAAGATCTTTATTCCTTTTTATTTGAAACCAACCCTCTTCCATCCCATGCAGTACGATTTTACACCTCTCTCACTGCAATATACTTCTATTTTACTTATTCCTTTTTATTTGAAACCAACCCTCTTCCATCCCATGCAGTACGATTTTACACCTCTCTCACTGCAATATACTTCTATTTTACTTGTACTACATATGTACCAAGTCTCAGCTAGATAGTCCTTATAGTTACTAAGCAAATTAACTTTGCATAATTGGGAGCATGTAATTAAAATCCAGTGGCCTCGCTTTCAGTTTTCTGCTCCGCTAAATTAGAGTTAGCTGAGCCAAACGCCGCCAACGGCGACGAAGTGGTCAATTATGAAAATTGTCTATAGGACCTCATCTATGGATGGGCTAATGCCCAATTTGTTTTCCAATAACTTTGAACTTCATACCAATTCCTACAAGATGGAGCAAACAAGGAAATTGGTTTACATTTAAGGAAGATAAGCCAAATTTCCTGCAGATTTCCTTATCTCTGAGGAAACAGTCCCTCCAAAAGCTAAATTTCATGAGAGGTACTTGAAATGCTGAATTCCACATTTTTTTAGTGGTCTGGTCTGTTCCTGGACAAATTAAAAATACTTTGTCCAGGAAATTACCAGAGTCAAGAGAAAATATGGAATCCATGAAGCTCATTCCAGGCAAATTTTGGTATTTGGAGGAAAATTTTGGAATTGGAAGGTATTTTTGCTTCTCCATGTCAGAAAAACATGAAAGTTATGGGAAATTTGATATCTTGGCTCATCTCTCCAGAAATGAACATTGTTTCCAGTCTAATTAATTAACATTTATTTTGTTGAATTATTGATGAGTTCACAGAATATCAAGTGCACATTTGAATGCACTTTGTGCTTCACAAGCTTTGAGCCATTTTTGCACATTGCTAGGTGTTCCACTGGTCATCTGTACCTGATGAAGCGTACTCCATACTACCGCATCTGCAATTGACATCTCCCCTGAGGGTGCTAACCATGTATTCTTGCCAAGCAATGAATTAAGACTACGTAAGGCTGCTGCTCGCTCTTTTGATGAACCACCTAAAATGGTGAAGCTGGCCAGGTCAAGGAGGTCATCAACTGCACATACATGTTGGATGGTTCCAGCGTCGTATCTCGGAGTGATGAGGCGTGCTAAGTACCGGGCAACATTGGCCTCACCCTGAATTGGGGTCTGTGAATGAGCACTCACTTTGAGCTCAGGACCATGTAACACTGTGGAAAAATTAAATTGACATAAATGTGAGGCCCTATGCATGTAATGTCAACAGATCTATAAAAGTAAAGGTTTACTTATAATCATTGAGGTGAAATGTTAAAAATAACTAAGGCCAAAAAACGATTGTTTGCTTGTCCTCCACAACTTTTTCACAATTGGGTCGGTTTGTCAGGATTTTTTTTAAATATTTTTTGTGTAGAAACTGTTAAAAATACTTTTCAGGATGTCAAAAATGTTGAAAGAAAAAAAAACCTTTTTCTGGAATTTCCAAATTTAGGGTCGGTATTCATTTGTACAGGTAAAACAAAAAAACAAACTTTTTTCCATATTTTCCAGATTAGGGTTGGTCGGTGGAGGACAAGTAACAATTTTTTTTTGCCTAATGAGTGATTATTTTATAATTCAGTTGATTCACAATACAATGCGCCTTCCAGTGGTTGCTAGGGAGAGGCCACAATACGCAGTGCATCATGGGAAAAAGTTGCCATCTATAAAGTCCACATAATACGAATACAACACAGGAACGTCATGCCATTGTTTGTTTAAATCTTTAATGTCAATGTATATTTTAAATAATTTTAGATGTACATGGCAGCCATTTGAAACCAATTCAAGCATTTATCTGTTATATAATTAAAATGCACATTCAGATGAATTTCACACCTGCCTAACACAAGTCACCCAATACCAAAATCTGGATGTTGATTGTACCATCTTTCCAATATGTCAGTGCTCAAATCAGACACAATGGATGAATCAAAGCTTCAGTCCATTGGGTGATTGTATATCGTGTTTGTGTCCAATGTACAGTCGCGGCACCAGGAATTTTTTCGGGGATGGGTAATTTCAGGGGAGCAAAAGCGACCAATTTTGTGCAAAATTTCCGCAAAATGTGAAAATTTATGTTATTTTGGGGGTTTTGCCTCAAAAGTGGGGGCGGGGGGCAAACTGGGGGCAATTTGCCAATTTTGCCCCCCCCCTGAAATTCACTTTGCCCCCCCCCAAAAAAAAATTCCTGGCACCGCCACTGCCGCTGTATGTATTTACAGTCAATATAAGTATGTTACAAGGTTAACTATTGCACCTACCATCTTTCCATATAAGGGTAATTCCAATTTGTGCTTCACCTCTGCCAACCTCCACCCCATTGGCAAGGCTCTGTAGCAGTTTTTCAGGCACATTTTTAACAGATGAGTGGATGTGAACTGCAGTCCTGCAGCGATACTGGCTACTTAATGTGTGGTAGAGTACAAAGAGTGATAGTGGTGGAGAGTTGGGATTAGCGTAGATTACTATGTCATGAATCACATTGCCCTGAAATGAAAATTGCACAATAAACATTATAAAAATGATCTAACACACATCTAGTATTATTTGCATTCTTATCATTCAACTCTACTTCGAATTTAATTTTTATTATACTATTACGATCATTTTTATTTTTATTCAATTTCATCCTCCGAAATTGGGGAAAAATAAACAGCTTGACATTTTGAGTCTTAAATACTGGTATTACCAATTGACCTCAAATGACATTTGACCTCAGTATATAACATTACCACAAATAGATGAAGGTTCCCATAGTGAAGCTATGACTCAAGCTTGGTTGCAATAGGATTTGAACTGTTCACATTTGACCTCAAATATCCTTTGACCTCAGTATATGACCTTGAATACCATACCACCCAAAAGAAGTAGCCAGTCAGTTTCTGACCATGGCCTGAAAATCTGAAGTCAATCCATTCCCGAGACACTGCATCCCAAAGGTACGTACAGACGGAAGGACAGACAGACAGCAGACAGTGCGAAAACAGTATGCCACGCGGTGGAGGCATAAAAATCAGATTACTGAAGCAATGAGTCAACGAAAGTTTCTACCTATGCATATCTACTTACTAATTCTGCTATTGGTACAGACTTGGATGTTGCTAATTTTGCGCCACCTTTTTTATGACCGGATTGAGTCTTTGTAGATGACTGCAGTGTCTTATGCGTAACAGGAACACCATCGTCCTGTAACTTTAATTTGACTGCTAACGTTGTAACCTCACTCTCCAGTACTTTCAGTTCTTGTAGGATGCTTTCTTGGCGACATTCTAAGGCAGCAAGTTCTGCATCTTCCTATAAATTTGGACAGAAAGCCAACAAAACTTAAGTCATTCATTCATATAATTAATATGTTTAATGTTATTTACAAACTACCGATTTCTGACACATTTGTTTGGTAAAATAGTAAAGAACTTCCCTATAATAAAATGTCCTGCTTCTTTCAGCCAATTTCCAAAAATCAAAATTATTTGATATCAAAAGGACATTCCTCGCGTTCAGAATACAATTCGATTTTGTCTGATGTGCTCTCATATGCCACAAAAATACTGTGCAAACATTGTTACCAGAGCCCTTAATTGATTTTGAAGAATTTACTACTGCAAATAATTGTTTCCTGGATAAAACATGATAAGCCATGACAAAAGCTTAAAATGATCCTTCACATAGGTAAACAATGCAATTTCTGCATTTCTGTATTTGAAACTAGGTCTCCCAACAGTCTATTTATAGAACTAGGTGTGGCTGTTTGTACACTGCAGCACGGTACGCTACATCTCTTTTCATGTGAACTTTTAAACGATTTTGTGGCCTACTTTACTGGCAAAGGGCCTCATAAAACTGACTCCACTACAAAAGATTGCAAAATATTGCAGCTAAATTTGGTACCATCACAAAGATTAATCTTTTCTGCAGGTGACTGTATAAGTTTTAAGGCGGAAATCAACGGGAATCTAAACTTTCGGGATCAAATTTTGATAAAACATCATTTTTCCTTAGTTTTGGGGACGTTTAAGCAAAAATATTTAATTGCCTGACGGTTTTCATATTCTTCATATCCCAGTGTTATGTTCTACAAATAGTTTCTCAGATATCTGTGAAAGCACATATCATCAAAATTGTCAAAAAACAGTTTTGATGTTTCTAACAAGAAGGAGATTGTGGCGATTTTTCATGTTTATTATAAAAAATATCACCTTTAAGAATAAACCAAGGGTGAAATATTTTCAGAAAATATTCTTATGTTCATCCTCTTTCCAAATTGCATAAAAAAATTAGAACTTTGATAGTCACCAAACTAGGCCCACTGTGCAGGGGTGACTGTATATTCCCGGGTGTATATTCTTCTTTTTGAATATGGTTTGCCCAGCTCAATTTATTGTTTATTTCTACTCCTAAGTAGAGTGATTTGTCACTGTTTCTAAGATGGTATCACCCATCTTAAACTTGTCTGGATCAAATTTTTCTTATGGGTGATGTTCATAGTGTAGCATTTGGACTTGTTAAACTTCATCTGCCAACGCTTTTCCCATTTACACAAGCGATCAATATCTTTTTGAAGGTCAAGGCTGTCTTGGATGTTTTCAATTTGCCTGTACAAGATGCAGTCATACTGCTAACAGACGGACTTCTGACGTAAGATCATCTGATATGTCATTCAGGTACATCAAAAATATCAGCGGGCCTAGGACAGTGCCCTGTGGCACTCCGGAGGCTATGTGAATGGAGGTTGAAACTGCGCCTTCCAAAATAACTTGCTGGGGTCTTTGAGACTTTGAGTGAGAAATGTCCTAATCCAAGGGTAGCGCTAGGCTGCATTTGGAGTCCCGGACTCACCAAAATACAGTTGGGACCCGCTATTTTTAAATTTGCTGCAAGTTCAGGGGTTCCTGCAGACCCCAGTTTTTCAATCTAGCGAACATACTATTTATGCTGCATTTGTGCAACTCTGACTCACCAACTTGTACTACGGACCCCCTACTTTTTTATTTTCTGCAAGTCCCTGCGGACTCTGGAATGTTTTGGCCTAGCGCTACCACTGTCCTAATCCAGGTATGGAGCGAGCCATGTATTCCTGCATGACTAAGCTTTGCAAGGAGTCTTTTGTGAGGGACAGCAGCATCAAATGCTAACAGTAAACAGTAAATGGGAAACCGTTCTAGTTAGTACAGGGATCTATACGGTGATTTCTTTATCTTGGGTGGATCACCGCATAGGCATTTTACATTGAAAATACATGTCACCCATGCACCACGCAATTGAATAGGTTCGCTTGTTACCAGTTGCTCTCCTCTATGTAATCGGCAATCGCGGAGCCTATAAAACGTGGCGCACATATCATGACATCGGGAATTGACGCAAATTTTAAGGTAAAAAAAGCAGTCATACCTAGAAAGGATAAAATTCAAATTGAGAAAATATTCTAGGTATGACTTAATTGTTGTACCGTACTACATGTACGTTCTAGTAGCAAATGTATTGACAGCTCGGTGGTCGAGTGGACATCCCTACTGCCTACAAACATGCAAATTACAATACATGACATAAACATAAATCATCCTGATCAAATGGATCTTCAACAACTCTTCCTATACCTTTGTACAGGAGCCAAGCGTTGTTAATCCATGATGAATCCACACTTTTCCAGTAGCGTATACATACGCGAACGCACTCAACGCAGGGTTACGTGTACGGCACGCGTTACCCGTGAGCGCGTAAAATTCGTCATGACTGGAACTTATGCGTAAATACTTTCTTAATGTTATTATTGGGGTACTACACCCCTGGCCAATTTTGTGCCTATTTTTGCATTTTTCTCAAAAATTATAGCTCATTGGTGACAAGTAAGATATGTATAAATATAGGGGCAAGGACTACACCTACTGTACTGAAAATTAAGCAAGTCAAAGCAAGTAGTTATTGATTTATTGATCAAATATTGGTTTTCCCTCATTTTTGACTGTAACTCCACAACTGTTGTCTGTGCTGAAATAAAATTTCCATTGCAGTAGTTGTAGTCCTTGCCATATACATATCTTGGGCAGGGGTGTAGTACCCCCTTATTAGTAACAGCTAAACATTCTTTTGTTTTATTGCTGATAGGCCATCAACATAGAACTCACCGGCGATGATGTTATGGTCGAGTGGCAATAAACTTTATAACAAACGGATATTCCGAATGGAGGCATCATCAGAATAAGACGGTATTTAGCTTGTTTTCGTTGTTGAAAGGGATTCATTAGAGAATAAATGATAGGATTTTGTCTTTTGCCTATCCAATATTGTGTCATAATGGATGGGCTGGCCAATATTTTGAGTAGTGGATGCCAGCGCGGCCGGTATCCGTATCCACTACGATACCGTATTATCGCTATGCGCGTGGGTAGCGCGCCTGACTAATATCACTATCAGCTATTGTGAGATATTGTACACTAGAAAACCAATCAAATTATGTGAATTCTTTACAAGACGCACCCATTGAATAAGAATCATGTTTCACCGTTGTTCATCACCGATTAACAACTCGCGTCCGGCGCGTCTACGTGGTTTACTTCGGTCTTCGAAGTAAACCACGCAGCGCGCAGATGACGCGGCCGCATCGTTGTTAATCGGTGATGAACAACGGTGAAACATGGTTGAATCCCTAATTGTATGTAGCATTGGATTGCATGATTGAACGAGAATCCATGCTGGCAGGTGATCTATTAAAAAACACAACAAAATTTACCTCTTCAATGACATTATTTGAGCATGAGTTGTCATGTACATTCTTCATTTTAAACATACACGTAGGAAGCTCAATCTGAGCTTTAGAATAATCGTAGTAAGGCTTTACTTTGAACATTCCAGGACCATTCATCGCGACTGACCAGGCTTTAAAATTAAATTACATAGAGTTTACACAGTGGTGTACATTCCATTGAAACACATACACATACACAGATATACACCGGGCCATGTGGCTAGTCTCTTTTACCGGCTCAGAGGAAGTACTCAATAATATTGCATTGTTGCATTCAATTCAGCTGCGTATTCAGCGCGCTGCATCTGCTATAGAGATTAATCTTGTGGCCCTATCGGCGTTTCTAGACTTTGTCCGCTCTGACTTGGCGAAACTCAGCCTGGCGAAACTTTATGGCTGGCCATTGTGGTCAAAATGGTTGAAATGGTCTGACAAAAAATGAAAGAGAAAATCAGGAGTTTGTAAACCACTGCTTACAAACAAAACCAATAATTATCTCTTTTTTGTGATATTAGCGTTCCCTTCTTCACCTTGAAGTTGAAAAAAGAAATTGTTTTTTAAGGGTGCCCTAGGGGTTAAAAATAGCCTGACCAAAGTTACCCCACATTTGGGGCAACTTTGGACAGAGTATTACATTCCACAAAGAAAAAAAAATTCAAAAATTGAACTTCGCTGTATATGGGCAAGTTGTTGTTTTTTGTGACATTTGACCCCTTGCAAAATTAATCAAGCACACGTCCTTGCTCACATATATCGATTTTTATTTTTTCTGAAAAAGGTGTAGGCCTAAAAATATGCTAATTTTTGGCCAAAAATCCTGATTTTTTCGTAAATTTCGAGGAAATTGAACATGAGTGAGTATTAGGCCTATTTCTTCCAAATATATTTCTTAACAAATTGATTTGTTCGTAAATTTCGAGGAAATTGAACATGAGTGAGTATTATTTCTTCCAAATATATTTCTTAACAAATTGACACCAAATAGGGGCCTATGCCTATCAAAAACAATATTGCTGTACGAATATATGACCCCCGGGGGAGGCACTCCCTATCTGAAATGGCAGGGATGTGCCTCGGCCATGTTAAAAGTAGGGGGCATTCAGGTCAAATGTACAATTACAAAAATATGGGGTCATTCAGTACACAACCTGAATAAAAATGGGGTCATTCGGTATGAAACTTTGAAAAAAGGATGGTCATTGGGGTAACAAAAAGTAAAATGGGAGTTATTGAGTACAGGATTTCCAAAAGAGTAAATAAGTGCCAAACTGCGTAAAAACAACTTGGCCATCTTGGAAATGTGAAAAATCTCATTATTTCTGGAGGAGAACACAAATACCACCTAAATTTGGGAATTAAAAGGGGGGTCATTGGGTATAGCAAGAAATAGAAAAAGGGGGTCATTGAGTACATGAAATTTTTTTAAAGGGGGTCATTGGGTATTAGGTAGGACCATAACACAAAAAGGGGGTCATTGGGTACAAGCCGGTTTGAAAAAGGGGTCTATCCGGAGGCACATGATGCATATCTGTCATGGAAGTGCCCCCCCAGGATATGACCATTTAAAAAGATACAAAGGTTCCCACGTGACATCGTGAAATATTATTAGTTTTATGAAAGTTATTATAGTTAGGGTCGTTTTATCTTTTCAGTTTCGGTTCCTGTTTCAGTTTTCGGTTTCGGATCTCATTGTTATTGAAGTGTTAGCAACATGCGCGTATTTTTCTTTGGGGGGGGCTAAATTTGGGGGCGCCAGCCCCTCGGGGTCAAAGTAGGGGGCGGCAAAAACGAAGGGGCGGCGGAAGAAGAAGGGGCGGCAAAAAGAAGGGCGACAAAAAGAAGAAACACGGCAGTTGTCGGAAACCCACATTTAAAGTAGGTATGTCACAGTGGCTGCACAATAATTCTGCTACACTGTGCATGCAAGCATAACACACTGCAAAAAAAAAGTGTTCTGAATTAGAACACTAAAAATTGTAACACTTATTGAACATATAAAAGTGTACTGATTGTGAACACCAAGTGTTCCAGACTTTAACACAACAGTATAATTTGTGAACACGTGTGTTCACCTTTTGAACACTTGATGTTAACATATTGTCGTCATTTTGTGAACATGGTGTGTTCATGTTTTGAACACCTAATGTTAAAACTTTGAACACAAAGTGTTCCAAATCCTAACACATTTACATGTTCAATGCCATGTAACACTTTAAGAACACATTTACATGTTCAAAATCAAATGTGTTCAGCTTTAGAACACTTGTGTTCTAATCATTTAGAACACTTGTGTTCTAATCTTTGAACACTGAGTTGTGTTCACAAATGTCATACACTTAGTGTTCAAGTCTGGAACATATGACACTTAGGCCTACATATGTTCAATAAGTGTTACAAAAGGGATGCAATACGCCTACACAAAGCAAAGTACAATGGGTCAATGTATAAATGTACACCTTTGTCCGAAATTTAATTGTAACAACAGACTCAGTAGTAAATTACAGCAAACCTAGGGCTAGGCCTATGCATGTTTGACTAGTGCAACATCGCAATTACATCTATTCCATCAGGCATGCCATAGCATGAAATCGACCCGCATACTGACCAGTTGTAAGACACACTCGTCAGAGGTTTAGGCCTACAGTATAATTCACATTAGGCCTATATCAAATTGCAGATTTGCACACTGTCTGACCATGTGACTATTGCATGGTCATGATTGATAAGCTTACTGCGCATTCATTAAAATGCACTAAAACCACGCAATACAAAAACGATGAATTTACATTTTTAGTCTCGTTGTTCTATGATATGTGGAGAACACGTTCGATATATTTGTTTTTAAATAAAATGGTATTTTGTGGGTAAAATCTCACCTCCAAATCCCCGTCCAAATCGCGGTTTCTCACTCCGATGACATCGTCTGTTCTATTATACGGTGCAACGACGCATGCGTGGCCCAGCACGTGGTAAATATAGCCTACATACATACAGTGTTCAAAACGAACACATTACATGTTCATTCAGTGTAAAAGTTGTGAACACCTTTATGGGCGTGCACCCAGAGTTATTTGGAGTATAGTATAGGCCTAAATTTCAATATTCGACGTAAGCCTACCCCTATACATGTAATAGGCCTATTTTCAGGTATTTTCTATAAACCGCAAAATGTTCAATGTTCTTTCATTCCGTGCAAGCTGCAGGCCTGTGTAAAATAAAATGAGAACAACTGATGATCTCCATAATAGTAACCAATTATAAAAATGGTTTTACAATCAGGCGAGCATTTTATGCTATATGCCTATATTAATAGTGTTGTGAAAATTGTAGATTAAACATACAGTGTTCATTTTATGAACATTTAGTGAATGATCAAACACTATGTGTTTAAAAGTTTCCTCTGACGTTATGTTACGAACACTAAGCATTACAAAATTGAATGCAGTATGTCAAATAGGCCTATATGTCGAATTTGAACAGGTGGTGTTCTAATGCTGAACATTTCAAACACTATGTGTTAAAAGTTTCCTCTGACATTATGTTACGAACACTAAGCATTCTGAAATTGAATACAGTATGTCAACATTTGAACAGGTGGTGTTCTAATGCTGAACACTTCAAACACTATGTGTTTAAAAGTTTCCTCTGACGTTATGTTACGAACACTAAGCATTATGGTTACGAACACCAAGCATTATGAAATTGAATACAGTGTGTCAAATTTTGCACAGGTGGTGTTCTAATGTTGAACACTTTTTTTTGCAGTGCAGTGAATTGAAAAGGGCGCGCTTCAAATTTGGCCAATTTTAAAAAACATCCATGTCGATAAATGAATTTCCTCATATGCTTCATTTATCCAAATTGTTTAAATTTTTAATATATGGTGTGTGAAGCCTTTCCGAGGCTAACAGCGGGTCCTCAAAAATTAAAAATTGTTTTGTTTAAGAGCTACTGCCTGTTTTTATGGATTTTTGAAGATCGCTGTAATCAGTAAATATAGGCCTATTGAAGTAAAGGGACCTACCACCATTTAGCTGAAATACTAATCTTTCTTAGCATGTAAATTATTTCCGTCGACAACAAATGAAGCACTTCCCTAAAACTAGTTGAAGCAAAACATTAATCAATGATATTTTGGGGGAGTAATTTTCCAAACCACAATAGCTCTAAGCCATTGTGTGTGTCCAAGGACATACTATTTTTGTATACGCGGTGCAGTAGAATGGGTGTTCCTTTTACCGATTTTCCTCCCTTGTTAATCCAGATGACAAAATGTTAATTTAAAGTCTCATTGCAACTGAATTTTTATTTTTACTTTTCGGACTTGGCTTTGAGTAATGGTGACACATACCATGTTTACAGTAAAAATGAAAATTATATTCCAGACACCGTCAAAATGTCAAACTTTTTATATTTTTGCATTGTTTTTAAATAATTAACTGCAGTTCATTTATTCAACCTCATAACAGGATCATACTTAAAATTTATGATGAATGAACAGACGTTCATTAAATATTGAAAAAAACCCAAAATTACTCATGCCTAATTTGCATAATAATATCATAAATACATAATTAGCTGTAATTACCTAATTTGCATAATTAATTACTTTTTGTGTATTTTTTGTTATCAATTGAAAGAACTTTGTAGAACTTTGTGCAAAAAAAACCCCGCACCTTTATCATGTACGGTTTTCTATTGGCATAAATTTTGCATATTAATTAGCTGAACTTAGTCATTTTTTGAGATTTAATTTGTCTGCAGATTGGCCGAAATTGCTAAAATAGTATATTTGGTTAATTTATTATAATTATTCAATGATACATTTTTAAATTTTGTTTTCTGTAACGAAGTCAGGAAAGATAGGCATTTAACATGTGATATTTAAATTAACGCTGCTTTTTCATTTGTGGCAGGATTTCATTCCATCTACGAGCATCTTTAAATTGACACTACATCACAATGCATTGACCGATTTCAATTCTGTTTTTGATTTTTGATGCTTTAATAAAGCTTAATAATGTAGGAACATTAAATAACGTGTTTCTGCTGCGATTATTTTTGAGGTGATATGCCTATTTAAAGATAATAAAGAAAATGTGCCCCGAAAAATAAAGAAAATAATAAGAAATTTGAACTGTATTTGTGACATAAAAATCGCCATTTTACATGCGATATTAATGGAAGAGGTGTCATTTTAAAGCTTTAAAACAGTCCTCAGCGTTTAGCATACCAGAGATGGTGCATGTCCAAGCATAATAGTCTTTACCCATAATGAGTACCCAAATAAACATGACCAGAATTTTCTAGTCAAAATGACTATGACTATTTTACTTGGAAATCTAGTCAAATTGACCAGATTCTAGTCAAAAATGACTAGTTCTTTGTTGACCAGATTATCTTGTCACTTCTGGTGACTAGATTATTTTGGTCAAAACTACTAGATTCTAGTAAGGTCTTATTTCACACCGGAATCTAGTTAAATTTCAGTTTCTTGTCAAAAATGACAAGGTATTTTTAAGAGTGTATGTATGTGCACTGGCTGCTCTGGGGAAAGATATTTGTTCATCCTATCAACCCAGAGAACTGAGGTAAAATAACTTTCATACCTAGCATGCCTACACAGCAAAAACACTGTTTAAAATGTCGCTGTTTAAAACGATGTTGTTCAAACTTTGAACAACATTGTTTAAAAGACAGACCTTGAATTTTAAACAGTGTGTGTTTAATTGATGAATAATACCAAAAAAGGAACTTTTAAACAACGTTGTTTAAAAAAGATCGAATTTTGCAAAAGAGGGGTTTCCTTCCTTGAAATCAGGGTCAGATGCATCATCATGGCGGATGACTATGTGATTGACTTGCTCCAAAAGTGGGAAATTACAGACCTAATTGATATATTCAGAGGTAAGTGTTTGGTTTAATTATTGTTTGATGTGATAGAGTATTATATGAATACACAGTTGTGTGTTGTACATGCTAAATGATGCAAGCTGTGCAGTAGTATGCAGCCGTGACAAGTACAGTATGAGTGTAAGCTTAACCACATCAAACAATATTTAAACCAAACACTTAACTTACCTCTGAATGTATCACATTCATACTGTTCATGCACATGTGCATGTTTTACAGTCAGTTCTTCTTGCCCATTCTCCCAAGTAAATTGATTTCAACAAACAAAAATGTTTAAAACTTTTAAACAACAAGTTTAAACAACTATGTATGTTTAAACAATTGTTTTAAACAACAGCCATAAACAGCTTTAAACAACTGTTTGTTTTAAACATTTGTTGTTTAAAATACTTTAAACAACTGTGTACATTTAAACAACTAAAGTTAAACAACCCATATGTTTAAAAACTGTTGTTTAAAATATTGTTTAAAATTTTAAACAATTGGATGTTTAAAGTTTAAACAACCCAAGGTTGTTTAAACTTTGAACAGGAGTTGTTAGAGTGACCGGCATAAACAGTGTTGTTTAAAAATTTTAAACAGTTGTTTAAAATATTTTTTACTGTGTGTGACTTTTGTGTATGCAACTTACCGGCTCACTACAAATATTACTGTATCCAAATGCTTGTTAAACAAGATACCAAATCTCGCGCCAATCGACTCTTTAGGATTCCACGACTCTTTAGGATATTTGGTTAAAAAGATACAGGGTTATGTGCACTAAGTACAAAAAGTGAATATCTCATTAACCAAACCTACAGATATGCGGCCACTGACCTTTTTGTTCCTTACGACCCACCGGAGGAAAAGTTTTTTTTTGTTCCTTATGACCAGACGAAAAGTTTGACATATAGCACGACTCTCTAGGATATTTGGTTAAAAAGATACAGAGTTAAGTGCACAAAGTACAATAAGTGACTATATCTCATTAACCAATGATCGTGCAGATACGCGACCACTGACTTTTTTGTTCCTTATGACCAGAAGAAAAGTTTGACATATGACACGACTCTCTAGGATATTTGGTTAAGAAGATAGAGGGTTAAGTGCACAAAGACCAAAAAGTCATTAACCAATGATCGTACAGATACACGACCACTGACTTTTTTGTTCCTTATGACCAGACGAAAAGTTGACATATAGCACGACTCTCTAGGATATTTGGTTAAAAAGATACAGAGTTAAGTGCACAAAGTAGGCCCTACAATAAGTGACTATATCTCATTAACCAATGATCGTGCAGATACGCGACCACTGACTTTTTTGTTCCTTATGACCAGAAGAAAAGTTTGACATATGGCACGACTCTCTAGGATACTAGTATTTGGTTAAGAAGATAGAGGGTTAAGTGCACAAAGACCAAAAAGTGACTAGGGGAGAGCGGGGAGTGTTCGCCCTAGGGGCAGGTTCGCCCACCCCTTGTTTCTCAGCACTCTGGCTATCGGGGAATTTGGTGATGGCAAAATTAGATGACATAGGTCATTATAAACTTCTCATATTAGCTACGCGACATATATGGACGTGTTCATCGAACTACAACCAAAAAAAAAAAAAAATTACACCAAAACGTATTTTGTTCTTGCATTCATCATGTTGTATTATCATTGATACATAAATACAGATGGTTTTAATGGAAATCTGTATTGGGAACATATGGGATTTGTCAAAGATTTAATGCAGTTATAAACTCCTTATTCGATTTTTATTTTGCATACCCTGAAGAAAATACAAAAATGTGCACAAGGGGCACGTTCGCCCTTTTGATGATGGGGCATGTTCGCCCTATATCTTCCCCGGGCGGACTTACCCCAAACTGGAGGGCGGACCTGCCCCATCAGCGTATTATGCAAAATATTGATAATTATACCATTAAACAAGGTAAAACTACTGAAAAGCATGTTTTTTAAAGTCATGAGGTATTAGTATTACTCATACCACCGTTTATGTATGGCACGCCAGAGTGGACAAAACCTTTAAAAAAAACCATCGAGAAAAAAACCACATTGAGAAATAAAAAACTCCATCGAGAAAAAAAATCACATCGAGAAAAAAAAAAAAATCCCACCGAGAAAAAAAAATCACATTGAGAAAGAAAAAAATCCATCGAGAAAAAAAAACACATTGAGAAAGAAAAAACTCGACCGAGAAAAAAAAACTCACTGAGCAAAAAAAAACTCCAACGAAAAAAAACTAATCGAGAATAAAAAAAGTCATGGAGAAGTAAAAAAACCGCATCGAGAAGTAGTCTCCTCCGCAGTCAGTTTATTCGAGTTGAGTCAAGTTTCACAGGGAAAATATGCCACATAGTGCCAGGTTGGCACTTGCCAACTGATGCCAATGTGGCATTTGCCAGGTTCGGCCAAGAAGAATGTGCAAGGGGTACGCACAACCAGGCATTTGCAGTCACGGGCCAAATTGGCATTTGCCATCAATATCCAGAGTGTCAGAAATCATTGGCATCTGCCAATTGTACCAGGTTGGCAAGTGTCAATCTGGCAGGGGTTGGCATTATCATTTTTTGGTGATTTATAGATTTGTATTATTTTTGAACAAAAATGAGATTTTTAGATGGTTTCCAGCGGTGGTTCCCAGTGTTTTAGGGTCCATATTGTTTTGAACATACAAAACATTGCATGATCTTTTGTTTTCATTGGTTTTTGTAATTTGAATAAATCAAAACAATGATTTTGTATAAAAATGAGCTATTTCTGATGATTGAATTTCTTTTTCATGTGTTTTTAATTTTATTATTCTAATTTATTTTGGAACAAAAATGCAATTTTTGGATGGTTTCCTGTGGTGGTTCCCGGGGTTAGGCTCCAGGTCATTTTGATAATAATTATGAATTTGCAGGTTTGTACTTTGATGTGTGTTTTTGTTATTTTGCAAGATTTAAATTATAATGGAACAAAAACAAAAATGCATTTTTGGATGGTTTCTTATGGTTGTTCGCGATGTTTTCGGTTCCGTGTTGTTTTGATAGTAATTGTGCATTGGTTGATTTGTGCTTTCATATGTTTTTGTTACTTTGCAAGATTTAAATTATTTTGGAACATTGAATGCATTTTTGGATGGTTTCCTGTGGTGGTTCCCGGTGTTTCGGCTCCGTGTTGTTTTGATAGTAGGCCTACTGGTGCATTGGTAGTTTGGGCTCTCATTTGCAAGAATTAGGCCTAAATTATTTTGGAACAACAATGTATTGTTAGATGATTTCCTGTCCTGGTTCACGGTGTTTTCGGCTCCATTTATGCATTTTTAGATTTGTGTTCAGTCGTGAGCTCCCTCAAATGCTGTTGTATGTGAAAGAGCTCTAATGACAAATTATCATACCAAACCAGTAAATGTGCACGTCGCAAAAAAAAAAAAGTAGATTTAAGATTATTCAGATGAAAAATTAGTGTGTGTTTCAGTCAAAAGTAAGAAGAAACGCCATTAATAAACTTAATTTTTTGTTTGCAATTTAAATAACACAATCTTAAAAATCACAATGAAAGATAAAACGGTTTTGTACACAATACCATGGAAATGGTGTACATATTGGCGTAAATCAACCGGGAGATTGACAAGTATTGGCGAAGATTAAATTAAATGAGATTTGAAATTTTCAGTCTTTTTTAAAATTTTGTTTACTTTTTTATGGCTTGAAGAACTGAATCGCGTATTACGCAGCCCACCACTCGCATGGCGCAGAGCGCCACGCAAAGTTCATTGCGCGTACCGGCGCGTAATTTTAGCGCAATCGCGGATAAGCCAAGTTGATTGATCGGTGACGCAAAATCACGCACGAGAAATGCATTATTTACGATCTGCATCATTTTCTAGCTCGGAAGGCGCGCGCGCAAATGGCTATCTTCTGAAGATAGCATTGCGGGCCTAATAAAGCAACAGAAAACATTTCACACATTTGAAAAACATCTGTTGTTAGGAAAGTTTGTTTTTGATGTGTTTTGTTTGTTTGTTTTTCCACTATCTACTCAAGATAGCGGTTTTTTTTATAATAAAATAGGCCTAAGAAAGTAAGAAAGGTTGACAATATTTTGTTATCTACCATTTGAAACCGTATGAACTAATTTTTAAAAAAAATCAAAGAAGTCGGAAATTTCATTTGGTATATTTTTTGTACTACATGTTTGTTGTTTGTTTGCTTGTTTGTTTGTTATCTACTCAAGGTAGAATTTACGGTGTGATTTGCAAATCATTATAGGCCCTTTGCGACATCACGAACCATGCATATGCTGTCAAAAAACGCGCTCAAATCCTACTTACGGCCTGCATCATTTTGTCGGCACTCGCAAACGGCTTTACGGGCTTAATAAAACAACGCAGAAAATATTTCACAAATTTAGAAAACGTCTGTTAGGAAAGTTTGTTTTGATGTTTTTTGTTTGTTTATTATTATTTGCCTGCTTGTTAGTTTTTCCGCTATCTACTCAAGTAAAATACAAAGAAATTGAGAAAGGTTGAATATATTTTGTCAGGCCTATCTACTGATGATAGCATTATAAAACCTAATGAAATAATACAAAAAGAAGGAAATTATAAGACTTAGCATGAGACGAGTCAAAAAGATAATTTGATATGTTTTTGTATATTTCATGTTTGTTTGTCTGTTTTTTGTTTTTTGTTGTTTTTTATCTACTCAATATAGGCCTACCATTTACAGTGCGATTTGCAAATCACCCGTTGCGACATGCATCTGTGAACACGCACGAGCCCACTTACGGCCTGCATCATTTACGATCTGCATCATTTTCTCGGAACGCGCAAACGGCTATCTTCTGAAGATAACATTGCGGGCCTAATAAAGCAACAGAAAATATTTCACACATTTAGAAAACATCTGTTAGGAAAGGTTGTTTTTGAGGTTTTTTTGTTTGTTTGTTTGTTTATTCCGCTATCTACTAAAGATATTTTTTTGTGGATAAATTACAAAGAAAGTAAGTAACAAAGGTTGACAATATTTTGCTATCTACTGATGATACCATTTGGAACCGTATGAACCAATTTCTTGTTTGTTTGTTATCTACTCAAGGTAGAATTTACGGTGTGATTTGCAAATCATTATAGGCCCTTTGCGACACCAAGCATCATCTGCTGTCGAAAAAACGCGCTCAAAGCCTATTTACGGCCAGAAAATATTTCACACATTTGAAAAACATCTGTTGTTAGGAAAGTTTGTTTTTGATGTGTTTTGTTTGTTTGTTTTTCCGCTATCTACTCAAGATAGTAGTTTTAAAATAAAATAGGCCTAAGGTCTAAGAAAGTAAGAAAGGTTGACAATATTTTGTTATCTACTGATGATACCATTTGAAAGCGTATGAACTAATATTTTAAAAAAATCATAGAAGAAAATATTTCACAAATTTAGAAAACGTATATAGCCCCAGACAAGCAACGTGTATAAGTAGGCGTAAAACTAATTTTGGTGGGTTTAATTAAAATGATCTTCGGTTTATATATCAGGTAAAAAATGTACCAGTGTATATTTGAAGAATTAATACTTTCCAGCTAAATCATGAAACGTTTCATAATATTTTAAAAAGGCCTACTAACGGTGCCTTAAATTAAATATTGTTGTATACGTTTTTCTAACATTTTCACAAATCATATCGGCTTACTGTCAATATCAATACGGCGTATTTTTATTCATAAACAAAACATTGATTATAATAAAAGTATTTTGTCAAAATCGGTAATAAATTAATTTAGGTTTTCTATTAAATATGTAAAACAAATGTTAAAAAATGTTTTTAATAATTTGTGTTTGCTGGGTTCGTGCAAGATCTCGACAGACAAAATTCGTTGTATTTTATTAAGTGGCATTATTTATTATAAAAGCATTATTTATTATAAGGGCATTAAGGGCGTGTATAGGCTATAATCTTAAAATACAGGGTGATTTAAAATGAACTGTACCCAACTTCAAAAATTAAAATAAAATACTTACCGACATTTAAATAATTTGTGTTTGTAGGCTGTAACAGGATAGTATGTTTTCTATTATTGGTGAAAAAATCATGTCTTTACCTCTAATGGTTTGGACGAAAAATACATTCTTAGAAAACACACCAAAAACGATGTTGCACACATGAGTATTTTAATCAAATATTCTGTTCTACAACGGTTTGATCACTCAACTGCCCTCAGACGCTTTTAGTTCAAAATAAATTGCGCATGTTTAGTTAAAAATGAAAATAAGATGAATTGATAAATGAATAAAATTAAAATTAAATACTTACCGACATTTAAATAATTTTATGTAGCAAGCTGTAATTATGTTTCCTATTATTTGTGAAAAATTCTGTTCTCAATTACGAGTGGTATTGCACCAGCACCATTTCTATTTGCATTTAAATTTCCCTCTACAATTTCAAGTCAACGAGTCCTTTGTTCTACATGTATTATTTACATGTAATCTTTGGAAACCTGACATTGTCATAACCATCATAATATATTCAATTTAGTGATACAAAAGTTCAGCAGTTTAAAAATTGTAAAATGTATACGACATCGTTTTGTGTCAATTTTTATTTATTTCGTTTGTACATAAATTAACACGGAATAAAGCTAAATTAACTTTGAAATCTGATTTTCTCAAAATCAACTGATTTTACAAAAATGATGTACGACAAACAAAAAATGATTATGTCGAATAACACCAATAATGAAACTGCTGTTGAAATATTAACCATCAAACGGTAGGTCTGCTCGACTCATCTTACTCATGGTTGTAAAAGAAATAGGCCTATGTAGCCCCCCCCCTCAACACAAAGGTTGACAACCACGAGAGTAACCAAATCTTTCAAAGATCCCTTTGCAATGATTTTTCATCAAATTTACCCCCTTTTTCATGCAAATTCGAGGTCAACAAATTAAATAGACCCTACACCATATTTTGCCAATTTCACGATCCTTGCTTAGACTGGATCCTTCAGTCTTTCAACAACTACGCACGGTCATCAGGTTAAGGCAATGTGAAGGATTGTGGGTAAATAAAAGGCGCCGCCATTAGAGGCCAGAAGGATTCAGGCTAGTCCTTGCTGCTGGTAAAAAAATAACCCCTTTTCCGCGCAATTTCAATTTGGTAACTCTCATGGTTGTCAACTTTTGTGTTGACTAGGGTGCCTGGGTAGGCCTAAGGCCTATGTATAGTCATTTTCAAATAACCGCAATCTACAGCTGCTAGTATAAGTTCTGAAGAAAGTTTTATATTTTTTGCTGACATTTACCCGAACATTTATTTTAACCTACGTCATGTATATTCCTGAAAACAGTCACCAGCATGAACTTTTCAAATAATTTAGCTATTCTATTTTGATAATTTCATAATAGTTGAAATTGTAACAAACTGACATAAGAACACCCCAATTATGTTTTACCTTTTCATTCCTATCGTGCTTTTAAACCTTTAGATCATTGAGCTGCTGAAATATGCTTATCATACGAGTACGAGTTTAGCGAAAATAGTGAATCATACAAGTATTATTAACGTGGCTGTGTACTCTACTCCCCATTCCAGAAAAATACAGAACTATTTTTTTTGAATAAAAAAAACATTATCCTAGTAATAAAAGTCAAATTTTGATATCTAGCCACTTTTTGAAAATAAGGGCCAAAAACATGCGTTTTTAGGGTGTTTTCCGTATGTTGTGATAATCAAGCCCAAAGACTTGAACTAAGAATAATAACATTTTATGCCTTCTAATTTTGGAAAAGACATGTTTCATTCTTATATAAAGCAACCATTTATTAAAGTAACACAAAAAAGTGAAAATTAGATCAAAATTTCGGCATATACTGAAGATTTTAAATGCTTAGATTTGTTCCAAGTTTGTGATTTTCGTGACTCGGTTGTCAGAAAACATGCCGAAAATGCAGGTTTTTGGCTCTTTTTCAAGATATTAGTGAAATAGTGAACTTTTTCTTTTATCTCCAGTTAGGACTAACTAAAGGATTAGGATTTAGCTATGTTTCATTTGCCAAAACAGGATAATATTTTTTAATCGCAAAAAAATTAGTTCTGTATTTTTCTGGAATGGGGGTAGACACTGTTTCTTTCATGAAATTGAGTTTTTGAAATGTATTTACTTTGTTATGTTTTTCATAAATACAAGAAAAAATAATCCAGATTTGTTAACTCTAACTGTTCTATTTTATGGATTTTATTTCACTATTTCACTTGTTTCCGCAATTTAGAAGGAAAGGAAATCTTTTGTTGTACCATCGGGGTATTACGCGAGGAACAAAACATCGCGTTTTGTAGTCGCGCAATTTGTTAACGCACGGATACGCTACGCATACGCAACGATTATCTGCATGCGCGGCGCATCTTATGGAAGCACCACGGAAGCACTGATTTCAAAAAAACCTTGCGGTCAAAGGGCTCCGTTTTAGCTACTGTGATTTTTTTTTTTTTTTTTTTCTTTCCCCCGATTTTAACATCAAGATGTGAAAAGATTTCGCCCAAACTTCTCAAGGGGCTGTGGATTTACTCGATGTTCACGTAATGTAAGGAAGAAAGACGAGAAATGCCACATTCTCCTGTGATCTTTGATCAAAGTGCAAAATGTGACCACTTTAAACTTCAACTGCCTTTATTTCAATGTTCATTTTCTCGGTAAAATGACGATTTAGGTACACGATAACTCAATGAATACAGCATTTATTAAGCAATTGTGCTCATCATAAAACGCATGATCGACTTAAGAAACGTTTTTCTCATTTTCTTATATTTTAGTCTATTTCCAATTTTAGGCATCATTTTGTGCAAATAGGCGTTTGTGAATTTTAAAAAGTACATTTTGATGCTTTATAGGCCTATGGTCAATATCTCAAAAAATAAGGCTAATATCAAAAACTAAAAAATTTTGGAAAGAGTGTTTTTTTGTTATGATGTACAGAACAAAAATTGTCAAAAATTCATTTTTGTAGGTAAAAATCAAACAAATAAAAACAGACAAACAAACATGGAAAATACAATAATATACCAAATTATCTTTTTTGTATTATTTCATTAGGTTTAAAAATGCTATCACCAGTAGATAGGCCTAACGAACAACCTTTCTCAATTTTTTTGTATTTTACTTGCGAAAAACTAACAAGCAAACAAATAAATAAATAAACAAACAAAAAACATCAAAACAAACTTTCCTAATAGACGTTTTCTAAATTTGGGAAATATTTTCTGGCCGTAAATAGGCTTTGAGCGGGTTTTTTTGAGCAGATGATGCTTGGTGCCGCAAATCACACCGTAAATTCTACCTTGAGTAGATAACAAACAAACAAGAAATTGGTTCATACAATTCCAAATGGTATCATCAGTAGATAACACAATATTGTCAACCTTTCTTACTTAGGCCTACTTTCTTTGTAATTTATCAAAAAAAAAAAATCTTTAGTAGATAGCGGAATAAACAAACAAACAAACAAAAAACCCTCAAAAACAACCTTTCCTAACAGATGTTTTCTAACTGTGTGAAATATTTTCTGTTGCTTTATTAGGCTCGCAATGTTATCTTCAGAAGATAGCCATTTGCGCGAGCGCCTTCCGAGAAAATGATGCAGATCGTAAATGATGCAGGCCGTAAGTGGGCTCGCGCGTGTTCACAGATGCATGTCGCAACGGGTGATTTGCAAATCGCACTGTAAATGGTATCTTGAGTAGATAAAAAACAAAAAACAGACAAACAAACATGAAATATACAAAACATATCAAATTATCTTTCTGACTCGTCTCATGCTAAGTCTTATAATTTCCTTCTTTTGTATTATTTCATTAGGTTTTATAATGCTATCATCAGTAGATAGGCCTGACAAAATATATTCAACCTTTCTCAATTTCTTTGTATTTTACTTGAGTAGATAGCGGAAAAACTAACAAGCAGACAAATAATAATAAACAAACAAAAACATCAAAACAAACTTTCCTAACAGACGTTTTCTAAATTTGTGAAATATTTTCTGCGTTGTTTTATTAAGCCCGTAAAGCCGTTTGCGAGTGCCGACAAAATGATGCAGGCCGTAAGTAGGATTTGAGCGCGTTTTTTGACAGCATATGCATGATTCGTGATGTCGCAAAGGGCCTATAATGATTTGCAAATCACACCGTAAATTCTACCTTGAGTAGATAACAAACAAACAAGCAAACAAACAACAAACATGTACAGTCGGAGGGCCATCATGCGCGTTTTCCGTTAAAGGTCAAATTATTAACGGACGCGACCTTGGCAAAAATGACCGTCGCACTCTTGGGTATGCTTTTTACTTTTCCCGCGAAAATTTCGATTTGAAATGTATCGTATTATGTGTAGCCAATCATCTTGGGCAATTAACAAATAAGTTTTATTAGAAAATATCTTCACAATTCTCTACTTGATTTCCATTTTGTCTACTTTTGTCGTTAGAATTCGTGATTTTTGCGTTTGCTTTACCTTCAAAATTATTTTCGTTGCTAAGGACTTCTAACCCGGATATTTTCTGTCTTAACGCGGCTGTGTACTCTAGCCATTGTTTCTTTCTCAAAATTGAGTTTTTTTGATATGTTTGTACCTTGTTATGTTTTTTATTATTACAAGGAATGAAAATCCAGATTTGTAAACTCCAACTGCAATATTTTAAGGATTTTATTTCACTATTCCACTCGTGTTTGAAATTGAAAAGGAAAGAAAATCTTTGTTGTACCAGCAAGGTACACTCGCGCAACAACTCATCGCGTTGCGTATCGCGCAATTTGTTAACGCACAAATACGCGACGCATACGCGACGCTTATCTGCATGCGCGGCGCATCTTATGGAAACACCACGGAAGCACTGATTTCACAAAAACCTAGTGGTCAAATGGCTCCGTTTTAGCTGATAAAATGTGGGTTTTTCAAGTTCTTTCCCCGATTTAAATATCAAGTTATGAATGGATTTCACTCAAACTTCTCAAGGGGCTGTGGATTTACCCGATGTTCACGTAATATAAGTTACAAAAACGAAAACTGTCGCATTCTCCTGTGAGATTCGATGAAAGTGCAAAATGTGACCACTTTAAACTTCAACGGCCATTATTTCAATGTTCATTTTCTCGGTAAAATGACGATTTAGGTACACGATAACTCAATAAATACAGCATCTATAGGTAAGCAAATATGATCATCGTAAAAAGCATGATCGACTCAAGAAACGGTTTTCTCATTTTTTATATTTTGGTCTATTTCCGATTTTGGGCATCATTTTGTGCAAATAGGCGTTTTTGAATTTTAAAAAGTTCATTTTGATGCCTTATGTGGTCAATATCTCAAAAAATAAGGCCAATATCAAAAAAATAAAAAAAACGTTTTTGGAATGAAGCCTCAAGATTGAGCTAAAAACAAAATAAAATATTTTGGAAAGAGTGTTTTTTGTTATGATGTACCTAACAAATATTGCCAAAAACTCACTTTTTGTGATTTTCTTCAAAATTGTTGTTTTTACCCCAAATCTGTATTTATATTAAGATTTATTGATGTCTTGCCTTCATAAAATGTATACTTTTATATGTTTTGCGCGAATAATTACAAAGTTATTGCACTTTTACTACATGCATGTCTGAGAGTACACAGCCACCTTAACGCTTTAATCATTCTAATTTTTAGCCAGACAAGTAATTTCAACCTTTATCTATCGATTAGTCTTTGTCCCAAATTTTGAACTTAAAATTCTAAATTGTTATAGTTTAAATTGGTTACCCAGATTAGGCCCATCGACGAAAATTAAGTAAACAACTTCATAACAATACCGCGTGACTTGACACCATGAACGAGTACACGCGCGTGACTTTGTTGCGCCCAAGCGCGCCATTCATCTGCGTTCAGTGAAATACGCGCGCGCAGTTTAACACTGCTCGCATGAACCTTCTCAATCCTGTTGTCGCATGGCCTACTGTTTACTGGTATTTTTCCGTCTTGTAAAATACCCTTTTCATCCCGGCAGGTTTTTGTCTTAACCAACCAAAAATCTAGATTTTTTAATATGAGGATAATAAGCCATGTTTCTAATCATATGCAAATTCCTGATTTATGAACTCGCACCATTTTTAAAATAACGCAGTTTTTCTTACTCTTTTATCTCAATTCATGACAAAAATTTGTGTTTATGTGCCCATATCATATTCCTTGCAAAGTTACGGTATTTTTTGTGAACATATATGGAATGTTGAAAGCCTTTCTTGTAGTTATATATAAAATATATAGCTATTAGGAGTTGTAGAGAGAAATTTGGAAGCTTTTAAAACTGCAACCCAAATCAAGCAAATTTAAATTTTCGTTGTGTGCGTATTCATAGCGTACAGTTTAATAATAGCGCGTCAAAGTTGAATGGCCCTCCAACTGTGTAGTACAAAAAATATACCAAATGAAATTTCCGACTTCTTTGATTTTTTTTAAAAATTAGTTCATACATACTCGCTATATAACAGCATGCGTGATTGGTCGATAGGCGGGCATAAACAACGTTTATGCCCGGCGTTCCGGTCATAAACAAGCCGCGCGAGAACTGATGGACGCTCGCGAGTAGGATATTACGCGTCTATGTTCGCGACCTATTTACGCAAAGCGCGAGTGATGTACGCGATGTTCGCGCGCGTCCAAGCACGATGGACTGAGCAAGAAACGTTTTCTTACAATTAGCGATGGAGGGAGAGCGTGGCGCAATGGTTAGGGTACTTGCCTTTAGTGCATGAGGTCCCGGGTTCGATTCCCGGCGGTGGCGATTTGCTGGGATATTGACTTGGAAAAAAAAGTCTGAAATTAATTGGCAACTTCTGTAGATTAAATTCAGACTTCCGCTCTCCCCATGGTTCATTTAGAATTGGGTAAATGAATCATGAAAGTACTCAGTCCTTCGGAGGGGACGTTAAGCCGTCGGTCCCGTGTACAGAGAGCCATACCTGTACATGTATCTCGCAGCCAGTTTCGAAAAGAGTAGGGTGTTAACCCCTGACTGTTCCCAACCCGTCCCGGTGTTCAAATGGACCCCAATGGAAATAAGCTTCAATAGAGGCTTTCTTGGGTTATCCAGGGTTGTCAAAACCCGAACAAATAAAAAAAAAACTGTTAAAAAGTGATAAGGAACTGGTAGTTTTAGTTTAAAATGATGGTATTTTTAGTTTTGGAGGGAAATAACAGCAAGCAGAATGTTGCGTATGTATGAACAGGGTTCATTCATATATTTTCATGACTAAACGTTGTTTATGCCCTCGGGCTAAAGCCTCAGGCATAAACAATCGTTTAGTCATAATAATATATGAATGAACCCCTAATTCATACGGTTTCAAATGGTAGATAACAAAATATTGTCAACCTTTCTTACTTTCTTAGGCCTATTTTATTATATAAAAAAACCGCTATCTTGAGTAGATAGTGGAAAAACAAACAAACAAAACACATCAAAAACAAACTTTCCTAACAAGAGATGTTTTTCAAATGCGTGAAATGTTTTCTGTTGCTTTATTAGGCCCGCAATGCTATCTCGATATCCGTTTGCGCGCGAGCCTTCCGAGCTAGAAAATGATGCAGATCGTAAATAATGCATTTCTCGTGCGTGATTTTGCGTCACCGATCAATCAACTTGGCTTATCCGCGCTTTCGCTCAAATTACGCGCCGGTACGCGCAATGAACTTTGCGTGGCGCTCTGCGCCATGTGAGTGGTGGGCAGCGTAATACGCGATTCAGTTCTTCAAGCCATAAAAAAGTAAACAAAATTTTAAAAGAATGAAATTTCAAAACTCATTTAATCTTCGCCAATACTTGTCAACCTCCCGGTTGATTTACGCCAATATGTACACTATTTCCGTGGTATTGTGTACAAAACCGTTTTATCTTTCATTGTGATTTTTAAGATTGTGTTATTTAAATTGCAAACAAAACATGAAGTTCAATAATGGTGTTTCTTCTTACTTTTGACTGAAACACACACAAATTTTTCATCTGAATAATCTTAAATCTACTTTTTTTTTGCGACGTGCACATTTACTGGTTTGGTATGATAATTTGTCATTAGAGCTCTTTCACATACAACAGCATTTGAGGGAGCTCACGACTGAACACAAATCTAAAAATGCATAAATGGAGCCGAAAACACCGTGAACCAGGACAGGAAATAATCTAACAATACATTGTTGTTCCAAAATAATTTAGGCCTAATTCTTGCAAATGAGAGAGCCCAAACTACCAATGCACCAGTAGGCCTACTATCAAAACAACACGGAGCCGAAACACCGGGAACCACCACAGGAAACCATCCAAAAATGCATTCAATGTTCCAAAATAATTTAAATCTTGCAAAGTAACAAAAACATATGAAAGCACAAATCAACCAATGCTCAATTACTATCAAAACAACACGGAACCGAAAACATCGGGAACCACCATAGGAAACCATCCAAAAATGCATTTTTGTTTTTGTTCCATTATAATTTAAATCTTGCAAAATAACAAAAACACACATCAAAGTACAAACCTGCAAATTCATAATTATTATCAAAACGACCTGGAGCCTAACCCCGGGAACCACCACAGGAAACCATCCAAAAATTGCATTTTTTTCAAAATAAATTAGAATAATAAAATTAAAAACACATGAAAAAGAAATTCAATCATCAGAAATAGCTCATTTTTATACAAAATCATTGTTTTGATTTATTCAAATTACAAAAACCAATGAAAACAAAGATCATGCAATGTTTTGTATGTTCAAAACAATATGGAGCCTAAAAACACTGGGAACCACCGCTGGAAACCATCTAAAAATCTCATTTTTGTTCAAAAATAATACAAATCTATAAATCACCAAAAATGATAATGCCAACCCCTGCCAGATTGACACTTGCCAACCTGGTACAATTGGCAGATGCCAATGATTTCTGACACTCTGGATATTGATGGCAAATGCCAATTTGGCCCGTGACTGCAAATGCCTGGTTGTGCGTACCCCTTGCACATTCTTCTTGGCCGAACCTGGCAAATGCCACATTGGCATCAGGTGGCAAGTGCCAACCTGGCACTATGTGGCATATTTTCCCTGTGTTGGCCTCCTTCACAGTTTGTATTATGGAAGGAGCGACTAGAGACTGTGACCAAGGCATTGATGGAGGTTCATTTATTATTATTATTGTTATTATTTATGTAGTCGTATTATTAAATTCACTCATTCATTCATTCATTCATTCATTCATTCATTCATTCATTCAATCATTCAATCATTCATGTATCTCGATGTAGTTTTTTTTTTTCTCAATGGGTTTTTTTCTCCCTCGATGTAGTTTTTTTTTTTTTTTTGGTTTTTATTTTTAGGTTTTGTCCACTATGGCACGCCAAAGAGGACAAAATCCTACTTATTCTCGATGAGGTTTTTTTATTTTGCGATGATATTTTTTTTTTCTTGAAGAGTTTTCTGTTTTTTTCTCAGTGCGAGTTTTTTTCTTTCTCAATGTCTTTTTTTTTTTTCTCGATGGAGTTTTTTTCTTTCTCAGTGTTCTTTTTTTTTCTCGGTGTGTTTTTTTTCGTTCTCGATGTGATTTTTTTTTTCTCGGTGGTGTTTTTTCTTTCTCGGTGTGATTTTTTTTCTCGATGGAGATTTTTATTTCTCAATGTGTTTTTTTTTTCTCGATGGTTTTTTTAAAGGTTTTGTCCACTCTGGCGTGCCATATTTATGTCCTATCCATAATCTCCCCGAAGTTGTAAACATGATACGTTTAAGCTCACTTTGGACCCCTACATTTTACCCTGACCCGACCCCTGCAACAGAAGAGAATGAATGTCCTGTATATTCTTGCTAAATGTTTGCATTGAATATGTTATTGTTATGCAATGTTTAAACCTTTTTTTGTGATTAATAGGGTGAACTTACCCCACCATATGGGCGAACCTGCCCCAATATGGGGCAAGTTCGCCACTTTGCAAAACTTTTTTGTTTGCTCTATCCTGTAATTGTAAGGCCTATAGTTCTGAGATGTGGCCGGATATAGCTAAGACATAGGGCTTTCACATGGGCTAATCAGGTCATCCCTAACCTTAACATTGACATCGCTACTGGTCAGAAAAAAATAGGGCGAACACTCCCCGCTCTCCCCTATATCTCATTAACCAATGATCCTACAGATACGCGACCCCTGACCTTTTTGTTCCTTATGACCAGACGAAAAGTTTGACATATAGCACGACTCTCTAGGATATTTGGTTAAAAAGATACAGTTAAGTGCACAAAGTACAATAAGTGACTACTAGTATATCTCATTAACCAATGATCGTGCAGATACGCGACCACTGACTTTTTTGTGCCTTATGACCAGAAGAAAAGTTTGACATATGGCACGAGTCTTTAGGATATTTGGTTAAGAAGATAGAGGGTAAAGTGCACAAAAGTACAAAAAGTGTCCATATCTCTTTAAGAGCCAGTCTCCCTTATTATGTACCCAAATCAGGGGGGTTGTGAAAAAAAAAAAAAAATAGAATTTTCTCTAAAAATTAATTTTGGTACATATTAGCACCAACAACTCACATGTAAAATATGAGCGTGCACAGCGCCCTCGTTCAGCTTGAAAAAATTCTTGAAATTTCAGCCTCTCTGAGCCTTACTTGCAAATGGTAAACTTTGGAGGTGCATAACATTGTGCGCCATCATCATCCCAACCTGCATTTTGCATTTTTTTAAAGTACCAAATGGTTACATTACAAAAACCAAGAAAAAAAATTGGGATCTTGATGGCGCACAAAATCAGCAAATCAATGATTTGATGAAAAGCGCCCTCGTGCAAACTTCAAAGCATCATAACGGGCTGCGCCATCAAGATCCCAAGTCCGAACAAGTTTGAAATTAAAGACCTCCATGGCAAGTTTCATTTTTCAGCAAAAATTTTTGGGATTTCGTTGGCGCACAGAGTTAACAGAGGTCAAAGGTCAAAATTTCCTATTTTCACACATTTTTGCACGCCTGTATTATTGCGCGCCAACGTCACCTGACTCTCCGAATAGGATTTCATCAAAGAAGAGGTAATTCTCCTGCAAGAACTAAAAAAATTAGCTTGGGATCTCTTGATCTTCATATTTTTCTGATTTTTTGAAAATGGACTTTTTTGGAAAAGTGAGGTGATGTTTTGTTTGTTTTTGTTAAATTAATGACATTGGTTTCCAGTGGCCTATACTAGGATTGGTACGGTAGCGCCCGCGGCAAAAAACAAAATTGGAGCCTCTACCCCCCCCACGGCCGCGAAAGGCGCGAATATCTTTATATAGACGCGGGCAATGGCGTATAGCTATAGGTGTTGTGGCGCCCAGGGCTAAGGATTAATACGGTAATTCCCCCCCGCGAAAATTTTGCGCTTGGACGCAGAATCGACGGAACTTGGTCAATTTGGCGCCCCCTAAGGGTAGCGCCCGGGGCACGTTGCACGTTTTAGTTCAGGTTCCCCAAAATCTTAGTGTGTAGGGCCTAAAGCAAGACTCCAGTCCATGATGAGGAATCCAAGACTCCCTCGGTGTGCAAAAACAGGAGAACAAGACACAGAGCCTCTGGCAGGGATAGCCAAGAGTAACAAAAGTCACTTTCAAAGTGACTCTGCAAAAACAACACAGCAAAACAGATCACACCGAAGGAGCTGAGACAGGATTTTTCCCCATGAACTAGAGTGGGGTAAATGAATAAACTAAACATACATAAGAAACACTCTATAAAAATCAATTCCAGCTGAGATTTTTGAAGTGCTCTTTGGAATTTGTTAAAAACCCATTTAAACTGAAAAGAAGTTGATTACGGAGATCTTGAGGAAGTTGCGGATCAAAAAAAGCAGGAAATCTGTTGAAAACAGCTAGTGAATTTAAAACCATCTGTGCGAGCATAGGTGTGACTAAATTTTAAATTCTCGTTGTGGCGGGGATTCACTGAGATAAACTTAAAGGGATTGATATCATACCTCCCATACAAACATTTTGAAACAAAAGACAAAGCAAGGTAAATATATCTGTTACGCATAGAAGATAAACCAAGCATTTCTAATCTGAAATTGTAACTAAGCTCCCCCCGGGAGCAGGAACACAAACTCGAGCCAGAAGTTTTTTGGTTTTTTCAAGTGATTTTAAATGACCAATTTGGTAAGGGAGCCATCCTGATATTCCGTATTCCATAATCAAATATTGGTCATACACATTATAGGCCTAGGTCTATAAGAAGTTAACCACTCACTCCACAGAGATGGTAGGCCCACTTAATTGTAAATGAATACCGGTATAGGCCTACATATAACTAGGCCTATAGCCTATAGGCCTATAGTATAGGGCCTACTGATGGAACTACTGATATAAGTTTACACCCAGGGTGCCGTTTTGCCCCCATAGGGGTGTTCCGTTTTGCCCCGATAGTGGGGCAAAACGGATTTATTTTTTTGAAAATAGTTCTTCATTTTTATAAAAATTTGTAAGATTCAAGTTATATTGGTTAATGGTATATTAAAGGTAAATACAAACTTCAACTGAACATATACTTTTTACAGTCATATTACTTATGGTGACGTCACAGAGCATCCTCGAAGTTAAGTGTTCCGTTATGCCCCACCTTCCCCTAGGCCTATGTAGGCCCAAATTCACTGAGGAAATTGTTGGTCGCCGCCCCGGAGCCCCGTTGTAAATGCCAAAAAAGGCAATTTTTCGGCAATTTTCCTACGGGATTGTCTAAATTCTGCCATTGATTGGGGCCACGTGCCCCCCCAGTGCCCCTATGACGCAACGCCACTTTACCATAAATCCCATATATCCGCCCTCCCAGGCGAGACGGTACTATATCCGTGCCCAAAATTGCTTGCCCCCCCCCTCCCCCCTTCGACCTGCCAAAATATCACTTGACCCCCCCCCCCCCTATAATTCACCACCCCGGGGTAGGCCTAGGCCTACACATTGCACCACCCCTAAATATCATGAAATCGCACACCACCACACAGTGTCTTCGACCCTATATCTTCATGGCAGGAATCGCCATGGTAGGTTAAATCCACAGCCACGATTAGCCATTTGGTTCAAACCTTTAAAGCTCTTTTAAACTAATAATTAGTCGAGGGACATAACTAAGGCTACTCACAATAGCCGGGTAATCGATCTTGGTTGTGCGTGATTAAGCTTGTATACCCCATTGAGGTCAATGGTCATCGACTTTTATACTGCCTACAGTGAGTGCAGCTGTACTACACGCTGCACGCTGTAGTCCATAACAGGACCAACGCAATATAAAATGGTCAAATTTTGAGTTCAAAGCGCACGGCCAATTTTCAAAGCGCATTCTAGCGACTATCATATCTGTTCAACACGTATTTCCAAGTTTATGAGACCAAATCTGGTTTCTTGAGAAAAAAATCATGACGGGAGATATTCATCATTTTCTAACCCGGTATCAGAAGATTTTCGTCTGATATCAAAATCGTGCATAGCAATTCACGTGTATCGATCCCGTGTATTCATTTTAGTGTCCCTTCTGCACCAAATAATTATTAGCCAGGCGGTGTCGGTGTGCACCATGCATAAATGAGGCTCAGACAGACTCAACCATCACGCGTATCGCCATTTCAGACGTCCTAAATTTAGGCTTATAATTATATTTTCTTAAAGTAGCAACAGGTCGAGAAAACGTCGATTGATCGCAAATTACGCGAAGCGCAGTGTGTGAGCGTTTCAAACAACCATGATATGAACGACGATCTGTGATTGGTTGTAGTGAAAAAGGCATACACCTTGGTAACATCTTTTACAGCTTTCCGTGACAAAAAGAAAAGTTTATATATTAATGATTTACATGTTTTAAATAATTGCAAACCATTTATAGACAGTCTTGCTTAAAATGCTTCGATTTTGATGATACAATCAACGTTTAGCTACTTAGTTAAACAACCAATCACAGTGGATGATAATTGTATGTAGGCTGATTTCGTCTTTGATCATATTTTGCGGCTTTTCCGAACATGACCCGGGCTCCAGATAGAGCTGTCACAATACCTGTATGAGCAGTATCACAGTCATGAGGGGAAACCCCAACAATCTAGATGTTTTCTAGGCGAAATCGAGCAAAAATAGGATTCCGACAAGGTCACGTGGTCATTTGATTCGGAAAATGGCGGACAGCTGCTGTATTCAGCGTGTAGTTTATAAATAGAAGACCAAAATACAACGTACTCGCTCTACATCCCGTCACGGAATCCCGTTCACAATAACATTAGGACCAGTCTCTCTCTATTGATGTGAAAGAGATCGGGTAAAACATGAAAAGAGGAAGGGGAAGACCTCGCGGATCTGCCAATGCTTCTCGTGAGTCTACTCCATCAACTTCAAGTGAAACAAAACGCAAGAAGGTCGGCCGCGGCCGTGGCGGTCGAGCTGCACCGAGCGATGCCAGCAACAGCCGGGAAGCATCGGCGGCACCAAGTCCATCCAGTTCTCGGTCAAGCACTCCAGTATCCGTGAGTAGATCTTCGACACCGTCATTAACTCCTGCTGCACGCCGGAGTACACGGGCAGCAGCCCAAAAGAGCAAGCAGCTCATTCAAGAAGTTATTTCTGCCCAAAAATCACTATCAGTATCAGCAACAACAACATCAACACCAAAACAACCAAAGAAACCAGTCAAAAAATATAAACCAGCAGACAGTTCTGATGAAAGTGAACCAGATGAATATTATGAGGAAAGTGATGTGGAAGAAGACGAGGAGAGTTCGTCACATTCTTCAGCCTCAGAAGCGGAAGCTGAAAGTGATGTATCAGAGGAAAGTGAAGCCAGCGTTGAAAGTGGTGCAAGCAGCACACCAGGTCGGAAGCGTGTCCCGCCAAGAACTTTCAGACCACCAACGCCAGTTTGGTTAGAAAAAGAAGATGTCCCCCCGTTAGATCTGCCAAAATCTTCAAATGATCTTCTTATTGAGAACAAGGACCTTCTGGATGCAATTGCTGTGTATGAAGTTCTCAGACATTTCCATCAGCAGTTGAGATTATCCCCTTGCCGATTTGAAGATTTTTGTGCAGCGCTTGTCAGTGAAGAGCAATGCAACATGCTAGCAGAAATACATATTTCACTAATGAGAGCATTATTACGTGAGGAAGATGGTAACAGTACAACCTTCGGGCCTCATGATTGCCGAGACAGCATCAACATTCAGCTATTCCTTCTTGATGGTATGACTTGGCCAGAAGTTGTTAGATCATATATCGAATGTGACAAAGAATACCATGAATATCTCCCCTATGTTGAAGCAGAAAATTATCCATTTTTAACCGTAACTGACAAGGTCAAAGTTCTTTTATTTTTGACTGACCAATTTCTCGCTTCCAACAAAGTACGAGAAGAAATCTTAGGCGAGGGTGCAATTCACGTATGATGATCATTGTCCATAACTGTCACAGACTGGGAGACTTGTTGTGTTGTGAGACATGTTCAGCAGTGTACCATTTAGAGTGTGTAGATCCCCCTTTGTATGAAGTTCCAGAAGATGATTGGTTATGTGCAGTTTGTTTGGAACATCAGGTTCCAGGAGTTGTGGATTGCATCTCAGAAGTTGAAAAAAGTGGAATGTTGATTCGGCACGAGCCACTTGGTTATGACCGCCATGGGAGGAAATACTATCATGTCAGCAGACGGATTGTTGTGTAAGTGCCAATTTTAAAATTGACTGTGATTGTAATTCATCTCATGTTTGTCAGAAACCTACAATTTTTATATCATCATAAGTCTGAAAGTGTAAGGAAGACAATTTTATAGGGTATAAAATATACAATATATACAGGGTGCCACAAATAGGGTGGAAAATTTATATTTTGGTTCAAAAAGTATAAAATTTTGTTCCTCTCTTACTAACATAAACACCGGTTCTGGCAGTGCTAAAACTTAAATGTGCTATTGTAGGCTCTCAAAAAGCAAACTTGTAAGGATGAGTTATGTTGCCTAAGGTAGGTATGTTCATAAAATTTTGAAGTTCAATATTTTTAGCTGAAAGTTCTTTCATTTGAAAGAGAATCAAATTACCTAAACAATAAGGGGTCAATCATGTTTCTAGTGCATATACTTTTGAAGTTACAGACAAAAATAGTGTCACCAAATTGACCAAAATTTTGTGTGTGAAATTGTGACAGGCACATACAATGTACACTACTGTATGTGACCCCAGATGACCTCCTATTCTTTACTGTAAGAAAGCTGTTTTGGATGGTCTTGATTTACACACAAATTGCTTTTGAGCTAAATCGAGTGTCAACTTGGTGGAACATGGATTGCACTATGTGATAGACATTTTGGATTTTTTGCTTTTCGAAACCAAGTGAAATTTAACTCACTACAATATTTCGTCCTATGCGTCGAAGGACTTCATCAGGTATGACTGATTTTGGTCATCTGATCCACTTTCCCGGCAAACAAGTTTGAGTGGGTTCCGGTATTCCTAGTCTCTTTTGCAGACTTCAGAAGTGGATCGTAGACATGACTCAAGAGGTAGGTGCCCTCCTCCCTGTTTAGGGTGTTGGTGCCCCGTCTTCTAATCTCCATTGCTTCTCTGACATGTAAATTGTTCAATTTTTATGCCTCCACCGCGAGGCATACTGTTTTTGCAATGTCCGTGCTTCCGTCCGGATGCTATATCTCGGGCACGGATGGACGGATTGACTTCAGATTTTCAGGATAGGTGGGTCATGGTCAGAAACTCTGGCTACTTTTTTTTTGGGTGAGGTTCAAGGTCATATACTAAAAGCTCATACAGGGAAATTGAGCATCAAAAGTATCCAAAATGTTCACCAAAATTAAATTATGACACTATTTCATAGATGTATAGATATTAAAAATACTTCACAATAACCACCTGCAAATGCCTTTAAAAGGCCAAGTTTGAGCTAATTCTGTCTCAAATTCGTATTTTTTTCTGGTGCTGCAGCGGCCATCTTTATAGTGCGCCCTCAAAATTTTTTGTCAATATAATATTAAATTAAGACACATGAGGGCGCACTAACTGAGAGTAACTAAATACTTCCAGACGGTGATTGATGACTAAAACCAGGTAAAAAATTAGCGCCAACCCAAAATGACTTTGTTAAGCGCCCTGGGCACTTATTGGAATGAATACGGTACATGTTGGTACTTCACATGACCTCATCAAAAATGAATTTTTTAATCACTCCATTTATATCCTATGTACATGTATAATGTATTTAACATAACCGCATCCACCTGCACCGCATCCGTGTGCACTGCCACCCCTGGGATTTTCCATTCTAAGTGATGCCATCTTTTTAAAGAATACTGTGTGAGTTAATGCTTCTCTACACTGAATCTATAAAATTAGGCTTAAAATGAGGTATCAACCACTGCTGTGGGACAAGGGGTTGTGAAGTTGCAATCAAATTCGTAGCACAGTTTTCGAAAAAGTGTTATTCCGCCACCCTTTTGGGGAGCCCAACTCACGACATGCCACCAATAATATTTATTTGAATTACCAAAATATAAATACCGTATGAACCACCCGGGTATAAGCCCACCTTCGGCTATAAGCTCACCCCCTATTTTTCAAAACATTCTGGGAACATGGGGTGCACTCAGGTATAAGCCCAGTACCGGTACTAAATTTTGGCCAAGTTCTTTTTTTATCAATGCTTTGCTCTCATATTTAAGAACAAATATAAAAAAATATCAATTGACACAGATGATCGAAATTACTGGTACATTGGGCATACAAATGGGGGATGATTGTTTTTGTTTAAAAGCCCACCCCCATTTTTGAAGTGAAATCTGCCATCGGGGGGCTTATACCGAGTGGTTCTGGTAATAATATAATTCAATAGTACAAATAAATGGTAATTCAGGTGTTACATAACATAATTCATAAAAGAAATCACAAAAATATTACATTAGAATATTTTATAGTTTGATAACTGAGCTGCAATGAATTGTTGAAAGTGCGTGTACAGGGGATACTCAACAAAATCAAATGTGAGCAACTAACAAGCAAAATAAAGCAAAAAGTTCAAAAGCAAAACTATTATACCTTTTTGGAAAGCTTGTTCCAAAATGTGAATCATATGTGATGTATTTGAAATGTAGAATAATCAAGCTATATCGGCCACCCATTTATCAAAAAAATAATACCGTATAAATGAATTTAATGAAAACAATATTTTTTCACAAAGATAATAAAAATTCATGGTTAAGGGGCTAAAAGGTGCTAACAAAAGATGCAACTTGCAGAAAGAAACCAATGTCATAAAAATAAAATAAAATCCAATGTATCAAAAAGTGGCCCGAATAGCCCTGGTTTAAATGTTAATTCAGGAAGTTTTTCCTGTCCATTTTAAACCAAAATAATGAGGTAAAATGAAAGAAAGCCTGTAGATTAAAACATGTTTTATCTTAGCTGCATATTAAACTGTGCTCATTTTTCCTCTCCATTCATTTCCAAGTGAGAGTGATGATAATGATGTGCGGTACTACAGCAGCAGGCGGCAGTTTGAGGAGCTGCTACATACATTGGACCCAATCCACTGGGAGCGAGATCTATTCAGGCTTTGCTAGAATCCAAGACTGAGATTCTAGCGCATATGGATAAAACAGAAGAGCTTACAAACAGTACCAGAGGCAATCAGAAGTCGGCACTTCAAAGGAGCAATGGTAAGATGTGCCAATTTAGATTTTCATTGTATCTTTGTGTTTTTATCAATAATCAATAAAGTTTTAAATGAGCTAAAATGACAGAAAAGGCTCATCAATATGTAATTTTTGCGAATATTGTGCTAAAAATCCGTGCATAAATTTTATGTTCAGGGTACTTTTATTTTGCGCACTTTTGCCTTGAATATATTTGAATAATTAATTAGCATTTAAATACAAATTAGCTCATTCATTAATTATGGAGAGGGTGGGTAGACAATATAATACATTGTACATTAGAACATATTAGAAATAGGGTCAGTCCATAATAATATTTATTTGAATTACTTGCAAAATACAAAGTAACAAAATAACAGTACATTTATACACACTTTACATTTCTTATACATGACTAAAGCAAGTAATTCAGGATGAGTGAATGGGCTAAAAGCCCAAACACAGAAGTGCCCACTCATCATGTCAAATCAACCAATTTTCGGAAAAGTTCCCAACTGACCCTCTCAAATTTTGATGAAATTCCATCAGAATATAATAATCTTTTGTGGCCACAATGAAACCATATAAAAATTTGGCCTCATACATGTAAGCCATGTCGTTTGTGAGAAATGAAGTTTGGCCCGGACCCCCCCTTTTTTTTTGGCACTTGTGATCATTAGTGTCATTGGTGATTTTTACCAACTTTGGTCGCTCATAACTTTTTGTTCTAAACAGATAAGCTGCAATGTTGCATTCTAGCTAATCTTATGTTAAATTTTCAGAATCTGGCTCTAAATTTCAGATATCTGCTTTCCTTTTAAAGTTATGAGCTCCCAAAGTTGGTCATTTATTCAACCGCAAGTGTGATTTTGTCATTTTGGGGCCTGTGGGTCCCCTGGTGCCAAAAATATGACTCAAATGTCATACATTGTCTATGGGTACATTTATTTTTACATAAATTTCAATAATAGTTTAATACGGTACCCGTGTGTCGTCTATGGAAAACTTACATTACTAAGGGAAACATATGTTACCATTAGATTGAAGGAGTACTGCAAGCTCTTTAGTTAACAATTAAAAAACCAATTGTTTTGGCATAAAACAAATGCAAAAAATGTCGCCTTTTAGTTCAAAAAGAAACTTTTGGAAAAGGGGAATTGATTCCCTCAAAAAAGAATGGAAAATTTAGATGAAACTTAACAATACTTTTCATTGAGGTTATTTTCTGTAATTTTCTTTCCTAAGTACTTATAAATAGTGACGAACTGGATCGATATTGGCCCGATATTGGCCAGATCGGATGTGGATCGGGATCGGTAATAATCCCCTCAATTACCGATCCTGTGAACCGATCCAACATTGTTTGATAAAAGATATATTCCGACCTGAACGATGTTAAAAACAATGAAATAATAATAAATACTGAAGTACATGACGTGTTCCCACAATAGTTACAAAGTTCAAGAAACAATAAACCTTACGTTATATCACATAATTAACCCTATAATGCCTCGTACATGACTGTATATACTTCCGCATTTTACGCTGCAGCGCTGTATGTGTGAGCTTGTTGTTATCGTAAACATGCTACTGCGCACCATGTCTGCGCAAGTTCACGAGTTCATGGTACACGGGTTAACGAACTTTGAGAAGCAAGCCAGAATTTACCAGATTAGTACTTGGTACACATGTTTGTTTACAACAACGCAAGTTGTCATAAAAGAGTTATTTTGTGGGAAATCAAGTAATTCTTTCAAGATAAAATACTCAATATATGTACTGTACTACTGAGAGCTACTGAGCATACATATGGCAGTGTTAAAATGTGTCACAGTCGTCATTCATTCTGAGTCAGAACATAGCCCTAACGTGGATCAGATCTGGATCGGGATCGGCCGATCTGAAATTTTTTGGATCGGGGATCGGCAATTTCCGATCTAGGGTGGATTGGTTCATCACTACTTATAAATGCATGGTAGCGTTATCTCATCTTCTCTGGTTATAAGAAAACAATACACAGGTACATGTAATCGGGCACAGTTTTAGTACTTACATTTTAATAGGGTTTTAAAATTAATGGTAACATATATGTTTCTGTCACGTAGGTTAGCTTCAGGCCTGACAAGTATGTTGGAAATGTGTTAATGAAATAATGTTAATAAAGTTAAAATAAATCAAGTGCACCTGCGGCTATAATTTGCTCAACAGTTTATAGTCACTTTATGGTAACATACGTTTCATTTCTTAAAAATACAGTCTGAATTTTTGAATTTCCTAGGAGTTCTTTCTCAAATACATTATATACGGTACATACAATGTAAATCATGTGGACTTGAAAACATTACTATCAATCATATAGCTTGCACGATAAACAGTATATTTAAGCAGCATGGATACTGATATTGGACTCTCATTCTTGACATTTGCTTAAAAAGTTACCTTTTTCAGAGTCTTGGTTAGCAGCGACGTAGCTTGCGACACCATCACGGCGTCTTCATTCAGCGTAGTGTTTACAATTAATCCTCCGGTCACGTTAAAACTGCACTCAAGGCAAACAGCTATAAGTCCTGGATGTTCAAAACCCTGAAACCAAAGAAAAAGAAAGATCGCAAGGAAACAACTGGACAGTATGAGCGTAAAATCAACGTCCCCTTGCCATACATCAAAGGACTTTCTGAAAAGTTATCCTACATTTTCTGTGACCACGGGGTCAATGCTTATCACAAACCGGTCAATACCATCAGATCCTTTTTAGTACACCCAAAGGACAAGACCCCCAACACCAACAAATGTGGTGTTATTTACAGAATCAGCTGCCCCGAATGTGAGAACACTTATGTTGGCGAGACAAGTAGAAATCTTGGCACCCGGTTCAAAGAACATACTAGAACCACCACCACCCGAACAGCTGGTGACATCCCGCTATCTCTATAAGGACCGCTATCTCTAAGGTTCGCTATCTCTAAGGTTCGCTATCACTAACGTGTAAAGTCTATGGAGATCAGAATCCCGCTATCTCTAATAGAGAAAATGGTTCGCTATACCTAAAAAAAGGTCCGCTACTTCTAAGGTTCGATATCACTAATTTAGAATAAGGTTCACTAGTTCTAAGGTTCGATATCACTAATTTGATATAAGGTTCGCTATCACTAATTTAAAATAAGGTTCGCTATCACTAATTTTGAATAAGGTCCGCTATCACTAATTTATTGAAGGTTCGCTATCTCTAAGGTTCGTTATCACTAATTGCAATAAAGGTCCGCTATACCTAAGGTTCGCTATCACTAATTTTGTTTAGTGTTCGCTATCCCTAATTAATTAAGGTTCGCTATCTCTAAGGTTCGCTATCACTAATTTTGATTAGGGTGCGCTATACCTAAGGTTCGTTATCACTAATCTTAAATAAGGTCCACTATCTCTAATTTTAAATAAGGGCCACTATCTCTAATTTTAAAAAAGGTCCGCTATCTCTAATTTTAAAAAAGGTCCGCTATCTCTAATTTCAAATAAGGTCCGCTATCTATACCTTATTTAAAATTAGAGATAGCGAACTCGTGATTTAAAAATAGCTAACCTTATTTAAAATTAGAGATAGCTAACCTTATTATAAATTAGAGATAATAACCTGTTTGAAATTAGAGATAGCGAACCTTATTTGAAATTAGTGATAGCGAACCTTAGAGATAGCGAACCTTAGAGATAGCGAACCTTAGAGATAGCGGACCTTATTTGAAATTAGAGGTAGCGAACCTTAGGGATACCGGGATTGTTAAAATTAGAGATAGCGGACCTTATTTTAAATTACTGATAGCGAACCTTAGAGATAGCGAACCTTCAATAAATTAGTGATAGCGGACCTTATTTAAAATTAGAGATAGCGAACCTTATTTAAAATTAGTGATATCGAACCTTAGGAATACCGAACCTTTTTCAAAATTAGTGATATCGAACCTTAGGTATAGTGGACCTTTTTCGTAATTAGTGATAACGAACCTTAGGGATAGCGAACCTTAGAGATAGCGGTCCTTAGAGATAGCGAACCGTAACCGAACAGCTGTCGGTGACCACAAAGCTGATCACAAACACGACATCAGCATGGACGATGTGGAAGTCATCGGCAGGGAGGATCGTTTCTGGAACAGAAAGATCAGGGAAGCCATAGAGATAAAGACACTAAAACCTACACTCAACAGGGACGCCGGATACGACCTGCCCGCCATCTACAATGATCTGCTGACACTTGACCACCCATCAGGTGGTCATGTGACCGGAGGATTGTAAACACTACGCTGAATGAAGACGCTGTGATGGTGTCGCAAGCTACGTCGCTGCTAACCAAGACTCTGAAAAAGGTAACTTTTTAAGCAAAAGTATATTTAAGGTTATGAACTATTTTAAACTGTTGCGATTTGGTCGTTCACAGTATATTGCGAATGGTAGTGAGCTTTGGCAAAAACTGCATTGCTCAATTCAAAGCGAATGTGTAGAAGAATTCAAATATCACAGATATATTTGTTAGGTCCAATGGTTCTTGAGTTATGTTGTAAAGAGGGCTGAAACAACAACACTTTTGTAAAACGTACATAACTCATTAACGCGGCTGTGTACTATAGACATTGTTTCTTTCACGAAATTGAGTTTTTTTGATATTTTTGTACTTTGATATGTATTTTATAAATACAAAGAATGAAAATCCAGATTTGTAAACTCCAGCTGCAATATTTTAAGGATTTTATTTCACTATTCCACTCGTGTTTGAAATTGAAAAGGAAACAAAATCTTTGTTGTACCAGCCAGGGTACACGCGCGCAACAACGCATCGCGTTGCGTATCACGCAATTTGTTAACGCACAAATCGCTACGATACGCGACGCTTATCTGCATGCATGCGGCGCATCTTATGGAAACAACACGAAGCGCTAATTTCACAAAAACCTAGTGGTCAAATGGCTCCGTTTTAGCTGATAAAATGTGGGTTTTTCAAGTTCTTTCCCCGATTTAAATATCAAGTTATGAATGGATTTCGCTCAAACTTCTCAAGGGGCCGTGGATTTACCCGATGTTTATGTAATGTAAGGTAGAAAAATAAAAACTGCCGCATTCTCCTGCGAGATTCGATGAAAGTGCAAAATGTGACCACTTTAAACTTCAACGGCCATTATTTCAATGTTCATTTTCTCGGTAAAAAGACGATTTAGGTACACGATAACTCAATAAATACAGCATCTATAGGTAAGCAAATATGATCATCGTAAAAAGCATGATCGACTCAAGAAACAGTTTTCTCTTTTTTTTATATTTTGGTCTATTTCCGATTTTAGGCATCATTTTGTGCACATAGGCGTTTGTGAATTTTAAAAGTTCAATTTGATGCCTTATATGGTCAATATCTCAAAAAATAAGGCCAATATCAAAAAAAATAAAAAAACGTTTTTGGAGCGGAGCCTCAAGATTGAGCTAAAAACAAAATAAAATATTTTGGAAAGAGTGTTTTTTGTTATGATGTACCTAACAAATATTGCCAAAAACTCACTTTTTGTGATTTTCTTCATAATTGTTGTTTTTACCCCAAATATGAATTTATATTAAGATTTATTGATGTCTTGCCTTCATAAAAATGTATACTTTTATATGTCTTGCATGAATAATTACAAAGTTATTGCACTTTTACTACATGCATGTCTGAGAGTACACAGCCACCTTAACAACAAAACATTAAACAAGTTTTCAAGGTATAGGATTCGTAGAATGAACTTTTGAAAAACATCAATGTGTTATTTTTCAATAATATATGGATCTAGATAATGAACATTGATTTTTTGGTTGCTTCGACCAACAATACCTCGTCTACCCTTAAGGACACTTTGGTTCAATTTCAGTGTTTGCAACGACTAAGGTACAATGTATGTGTTTTAAACATATCGGGGTAACCTTGCGACAAAATTCAATGTGTGCAACACAATTTTTAAAGTACTACCGATTTATCGGTTTTGACCCACTAGGGGCAATAAGTAATTTTTTAATTACTTACCACTTACTTACTTTCTATTTTAGTATTAAAATACTTGCTATTTTAGTATTAAATACTTGGATGTGATAAATACCAACATATTGATTGTTCTGAAGTGGGTGTCTCATCAACATGTTTAGATAATTGCTTCATTTATTAATATTTGTTTAATAATATTATAATTTCTTCAACTCCTATACAGATGAGCTGCTTGCTATCATAAAAGAGCGTGAAGAAGCAGAGGCTGAGAAGAGACAAAAGGAAGAAGACGAAGCTAAAAAGAAACAGGATGAAGAGGAGGCAAGGAAGGCCATGGAAGAAGGCAAAACAACTGGAGAAGAGATAAAAACAGACTCTCAGGAATCAAATGGTGATAAAAAGACTGATAATGAGTCTAGTAAAGCTGATGATGGAACCAATGTGGAAGTTGACCAATCTGGGGAAGAAATTACCAAAAATAAGGAGGAGGATGCATCAAAAGGCAGTGAACCAGTAGGAGAAGCCACTGCTAGTGTTAGTAGTGCACCATCAACATCAGAAAACAAAATGGACACTGAGACTAAAATGGATGCTGATAAAGGTGATGCTAGTATAGATCATTCTAGTGAGGATAAGACAACAGACAAGGTTACCAATGGTGAGGGAGAAAGTAGTAATAAGGAGTGTGTTAAAGATGATGATGCTAAGGCTGATGATATGGAGAAGAATGCAGATGCCATGGAGACAAAAACAGAAGGTAATTGTATTCTGTAGGTTTCCATTATAGGCTGGTAGAAATGTACAAGTTCATTGACCTTATTCTGCAATAATGAAAATTTGGGAACAGGCTGTTTGTTTGAAACATCATTAGTCTGATGAGTGCTATAAGTTAGGGTTTACGTAATTACAAATTTACATTATTTGCACCGAAAATGGGTTTCTTTGTTTAGAGGTTAATAATAACTGTGCATCAGATATTTGGAGGGCACTGAGAAAAATCATTTTGCCTTTGGAGCTGAGGAATATCCTGATGCCCCAAGGGATACACTTATCTATAAACTTAAGCACTAGAGTACTACTGCTTGTGATTTCCACATGACAGGAATTTTCCACATGGCTGTGTTTATACCAAAATTGATGCCAACTTCTTTTTGAGATGGTCAGAACAGAGCTGCAGCTAGCAACAGTGTTACTGATTGCTGTATTTTCGGAGATGTACAATTAGATCTAAAAAGGGATTGGCTGATCTGTCAATTTTGTGAAGAGATCTGCAGTGCAGATCTTGGGCTGGATCTGCCTGCACTAGAGAGCCCCTGATTGGTTAATTATAATCAAAATAGAGCTTAATCTCTTAGCAATTTTAAGCTTAATCCCTTTCAGCTGTACCGACTATTACCATATCTGATGGAACAATATGATATACCCCTTTTTGTAACCAATCAGAGTAGTTTATTTTTAGAAGCTGGTAATGTGACTGTTACTGCCCATCAGGTTGTAGGCCTATACATGTATAGTATGTAACTGAATAAATTAAATGTGTGTGCTTCTGAATATCAAATTTTGCAGAAAATAAAGACGAGGGAGAATCTCATGGTGTGATGACACGTTCTCGCAATCCCAACTACAAGCCTCCTCCACCTAAGAGCTCTCCATTTGTGAACTACTCCACCTCAACTCCTGTTAGGAAGGCTGTGGATTCGGATGATTCTGTCTTGGTTATCAATGCGAAGGGGGAGATCAAGAGAGTTGAGAGTAAGTTTGTATGTGTTTTTTAAATTAATAACCCCCATCGTCCCACAAACCTGACAAATTTTGCGATGATCCGGGTTCAAAATTCGGCAACCTACATGACGGCACAACAGTCTGCGGGAATACCATGAAAGCGATACGAACTGGCAATGAACAGACATGAGATTTTTCCTAAAATATGACCGTAAAGTTGCCGTACAATTTTGATTGGCATTTCGCAACCCCTTGTCTTAGTACTGGACTGGTTGATGCCTCATTTTAAGCCTAATTGTATGATTCTCTAAGTGTGCTAAAACTTAAAACAATGCAGTTTTCAATATAAAAACCACATTAATGTAAGAGAAAAATGTCAGGGGTGGAGGAACAGGCGGATGCGGTAATGGTGGTTTTTGGCAAAGTTTTTAAGCGTATCTTCATAACTATATGGCATTGGGCTGGTTAATGTATAATATTGTCAATATTATGTACCTGGGTATAATTAGGGAACAAAAAACAATTTACAACATGGTATGGTCATGTCTTTTGGCATCGGGTGTACACTTTTTCTTATTTATCTTATTTTATTTTGAGCTAAAGTTACAATATAAAACATTAAATAATGACCCAACCACAAGAAAAGTATTTTTCACACATGTTCTGAAAGGAAATTGCATGAGGAATCTGAATATTCCATTAAAAAAATTGTTGGAGATAAAAAGAAAAAATTTATAGCCAAAAGTTGCCAAAAATTATTTTTGAATTAACTTATTTTTTGTGCACCTTGTATTATCACATGTTTACTAATGTACAATTTATTCAAGTTGCTTAAGGGCTGGGGTATGAACGTTTGGACAGTATTTATTTTGGGACATTAGAGCACATCAGACATATCGAATTGCATTCTGAATACGAAGAATGTCATTCTGATATCAAATAATTTTGATTTTTTGAAATTCGCAATTTAATACACATTTTATGGCAAATCATTAAAATTGATATTTTTGATATTTAACAGTACTTGAAGTAAACTTTATAAATCTGATGATTTATACTTAAAGTGTATGTAGGTGGGATGAAAAGCCGAAGATCAATAGAAAAATTTGACCTTTTGTATTGAAGATATGGATTTTTTCCCAAAACACCAAAAAAAAAAAATTAGGTCTTTTTGGGAAAAAATCCATATCTTCAATATGAAAGGTCAAAATTTTCAATTGACCGTCGGCTTTTCCTCCTGCTACATACACTTTAAGAATATATCATTAGATTTATATAATTTACCGAGGACTGTTATATATCAAAAATTTGAAAAATATCAAATTTTTATAATTTGTCATAAAATTTGTATTATATTGTGATTTAAAAAAATTAAAATTATTTGATATCAGAAAGACATGCTTCAGTATTCAGAATGCAATTCGATAGGTCTGAGGTGCTCTCATGTCCCAGAAAAAATACTGTCGAAACGCAATAAACGCTCATTTTGGATCCCTTAAGTGAAGCAAAATTAAACTGAAAACATATCCTCCAAATTTTATACATAAGGTGCAAACAATAAAAAAAATTACAAAATACAAATCTATGGCAACCTGTCAAAAAGTAAACAAAAGAGCAAATATAAAATAAGGGAAATTTTGAAAAGCCACAGGCCTAACAAAAAGGATGAACCACAGTCAGTACCATCACCTAACTGGCATTAGTCAAATTATTCAAGTTGAATTTTGTCTTCATACAGGTAGAAAGGCAGAAAACCAATCCCTGGGATTGACAAACATCTCTATCAATGTTGGTGACTCTGACTTCCGTCTTGGAATGGAAGGTAACTACAAACTGTACAAGAATCAGTACAGCTGCAGTAGACTTGGTCTCAACAAACCACAGCATGCTGAGCTACGCGACAAAACCAGATACCTCTCACACAAATTTAGTCTCACTCAGCTGTCCGAATTCAAGTGGAATGGAACGGTTTATGGCAATAAGATTCTCACAATATCTACGTTGCGCCTGAGCATCACACAATTGGAGACAAATATCACCAAGCCATTTATGCATACCAACTGGGCTGTACATAGAAATAACTGGATCAAAGCTGTACATATGTGTAACAAGCCACATGTAAGTAGAATTTGTACCATCATGGTTTGAGTTCTGAAAATACAAGGCGTGCTACAAATCGCACTCCTTGAAATGTTAAGGCGAGCTGTCAGGTGTGCTATAATTTGCACTTGTGGAAAAGCTAAGCTCTGGACGATTTGTAAAGTGAACTATAAAACGCCCCGGGTGGGCAATTTTAAGGTGTGCCCTGCGGGAGCGTTGCACTCACTCAACTCAAAACCTGTACCATAATAATTAAATGAAAAGGATCTACAAGCTAGTGAAAATACTCAACATTAATTAGGATGTATTATCCCATGTATTTTCTCCTACCGATCATGGTCCCTAGGGGCACAAAATGTAAGTGTCATTATGGTGCTTCTCAGCATCTAAAGCAGCAATAGGCCTAGGACCAACAGGACCAGAACTTGGTATACTGATATCACTTGGTCCTCATACATGTATATTCTCAGGGACGAGGGGTCAAAATAAATTTGTTATGAGGGGGGTATTTCCTTTTTTAGCCAAAAAAGCCCTCTAGTATTTTGTTTAGGGGCGATTTTTAGGTTCCAAGGGGCTACTTTGGTTTTACTTTGGAATATGAATTATAAGTTTGTCAAGTAATTTAGCTTATTTTGAAACTATTTGTAGTATTTTAATTACATGTACATTGTACCCGCAAAAGTAGATGAGAACCCATGATTTTCATACAGGTCTCCAGGGCCTAACATTGAGCTAACATTGTGTTGTTAAAGCTTCCAAATACGGTATCCTCTGATCTCAGAGGTCTCATTGAGGAAACTTGGTGAAGGAGGTGATTGTGAATGTGAAGCTAATTGTAGTGCTTTAACAGAGCTGCATCCATGATTAATGCTAATGGTTTGTGGAGTAAGAGTTGTAAAACAAACTTGATCGCTTCAGCCGAAAAAGTAAATGAGGAGGAAAGGAAAAAAACCCGTGAAAAAACCAGGCACTCGCTAACAAGAGATCCGGTTGGTCCGAGCAGCCTGGCAAAGTTGTAAGGCAGCCAATCAAGAATGCTGAGGGGAAACAAGCCCTGCCGCAGTTACTACCTCACAAGGGTGACATTACTGATATGGCTGGAGCTGAGGTAATTAATAGTAACCGCCTTACTCCCCCGAACATCAAGAAAAAAAACCAGCCAAACCTAAACCAAACAGGGAGACCCCATGAGACCCAAGTTATTAAAAACCGCACTTAATATAGGTTCAAGGTTAACCCAGCACTATAATCATTCTGTTTTTATATTTGCACTATATAGGAGTTTGCCCTAGCATTGTCTATCTTGGAATGTGCAATCAAGCCAGTCATCTTCAACCCTGTATGGTCAGAGACCCTTGGTCACACCACCTTGATGAGAACCACCGCCATGGAGAGGGAAGAGAAAAAAAAAGCAGACAGGAAGAGGAAAGATTATGATCCATATGATGATATTTATGCAGACAGAAGCACATGGGTCAAATGTAGCTTCCCTCTTAAACATTCGGTAAGGAAGCCAAACTAGTTTACTGTGGGAGGGGGTTTGTTTGGCTTTATAATTGGTGAAAAAATGAGTCTCTGAACATCATGTATTGATATAGAAAGACATGCATGCAGTTGGGCCAGCATTTTACACTAATTGCGTGTTGCATAATGCGTACCTTTGGACTTTATTGATGTACGAAGTAACGAAATCCGAATAATGTTCGCCAATTATAAGCCAAACTACTGCATTTTAGAGATTGTGATGTTTTCTGCATACACTGTACACCAGTTCATTGATTTACCTTGAGTATGTGTAGAAGTATATGGAGCCAATATATGCGATAAGTATCCAAGCCTAACAACTAAACACCTAACAAAAAAACAGATAAATGCAACCAAAACAAAAAGCAACGTATACAATGATGAATAGCTTATGTACAAGAAGGTTTTTGTGTCGCCTGAATAATTCAGGAAGACACTAAAGTTTGTTCGGCTTATAATAGTGTATTGATATAGAATGGCATGCACGCAGTTAGGCAATGTGCTTGCGCTAGTTGCGTGTTGCGTAATGAGTGACTAGCGCACGCTTATGTGATTTTGGTTTAAAATGGCCTCACATGAAAAGTTCAAATCCAATTGCAACTAAACTTTAAGTCATAGCTGCAATATCGGAACTGAAATGTAATGGTGGAATTCAGGGTCTCATACTAAAAAAAGGTCACATTTTTGACCAAGAAATGAATAAAATGGTCTTGCATGAAAAATTCCAACCCAGTTGCAAGCTGACTTCAATCATAGCTGCACTATGGCAACTTTGATGTAGTGGTGGTTTCATGATCACATAGTGAGCTCAAGGTCATTTGAAGACAACTTGTAAAATAGGCTGAAAATGGCTTCACATTAATGTAGTTCAAGGTCACATGTTGAGGTCAAAGGGCATTTGAAGTCAACCTGTAGGGTTATCGTAAAAGCAGGCGACACTTGTGGTTTGAGAATCCCCTTGTTCTGTAAATTTTTTGGTATGGCATTCTATATTTTTAGTACGATCTGAAAACTCTTTACTGGTCTCTTCTGCAAGAGATCTTTTGTATGTATTCTGCATTATTGCCATAACAAATCGCAATTGAGCCATTCTTCTGGAACGTTTATGACCAAAAAGCGATAAAATTTGAACTTATTTCGCTCTAGTTTTTTACATACTGTACTAACCTGGGGTTTATTGATCGATGTAACATTAGTTTAGTTTTGGAGCAGTGGTCAAACAAAGATTGGTAATGTTGTGACATTGTAATATGGAATATAGTTTGCAGGATAGATGCTTTGAAGCTCCTGTATTTTGTTTTGTTACCTCTGGTAACTTGTATGACATTTTGTATTTGCTTGTATGCTAATTTATGTGTGAAAAGTGAGGCTTGTGAAAGTGTTTCTGTAGTTACTAATAATGCTATGAATGTTCTTGTGAACGGCCACTTAAAAAGTTTTTCCAGGAACTGTTTGCAGCGACTCAAGTGGCCCAATTGCATTTGTTGTGACAGTTTTGTGCTTGCTTGCTGTTTGGTATCATTTCCCATTCATGTATGTGTTAATCCTGATGAGGTCCAATGGTAGCAGGTGCAACATAATATTTGATTTTCAATATTTGACAAAACTTCTGAAAATCATATTTTAACTACTGGGTTAGTAAATCTACATTACATAGATGTTCATATCACCATGCTTGATTATCAAATGTATTCAACATAATTGTCCGATGCCAGTGGTAATGGATGAAATTTAGTTAAGTGGATGCAAATCCTTACGTTATGTATTCATATAAAAATCTCAAAAAAAGTAACTAACCCCCCTTAAATAATGGCCATTATTCTAAAACGGGCGATTGTATTTTTAAGGCAGTGATTCAAGCTGTTCAATAGAAGTAAAAGTATTTAAAATGTATATTTAAAAGCTTTGAATAAAAACCTCACAACTTTTAGGGTTTTTTTAAATAGCAGTTTTTCTCTGGTCCAACCTTGAATAACAAGAAAGTAAAGTTAGGATCTAAAACTTTAAAAAAAAAAATTTGTTAATTACAATATTACAAATAATTTTTTTTAATGTTTGATACAGGTATCGGGTTACCCGTCCGAAATTCTATTGATTTGTATTCAGTATAATGGAAGGAAATATGTGTAATGATATCTGAGTGTTTTTGTTCAGTATTGTTGCAAGTGCAACTTTCAAATCTGGACCTCACTACATTAAGTTGACCGGTGTTTTATTGTTTTCTAGGCTATTGTAACAAATAAGGTGTCAAAATGTGCAGAAATATATTCTGCTTACAACACATTTTACAGATCTGTAATACAATAGCCTGTTTTTGAATATTGGCCATTATTTAAAAGTGAATAGTTAGTTTTTTTGAGATGTTTACTTCAATTCTTAGTGGATTCTGTAATGAAAGCATCCAAACATGCTATTTGTTTTTGTTGTTGTAGATTTGGAAATGGAAAGGAGAAGAGTACCGTATCACAAGTGGTGATGGCTGGATGTGGATTAGTAAAACAAGGAGACGGCGACAGTTGCCTGCACCTAGTCCAGCTAAATTGTGTGTGGATGCAAGCACTAAGAAAGCTATTGAAGGTATGAGAAGGAGTGCCATGTTTGGAAAGCTTGTTTTGGTTGTAACTAGTTTGATTGCTGCTGTGATGTGGCTGACTAACCTTGTACCAAACTGTGTTGAAACCGGCTTATCTATATTGTATTTTAGAAAGGATATTATACAGTGTAGGGTATATTATCATGTGTGAGGCAAGAAAGATGGGTGTTATGCATAGTGCACCAACAGCTCCTGTGAAGAATATCGCATATTCATGAGGGCTGATCTGAGGGTATATACATCTGTGGAATTATGTTCACAGTGTTGCGTGCCTACCATAGTTTCTTCTTTATAAAGGTATGTTTATAGTTCTATGATGCCTATAAATGCTTTTATGAGAAAGATGTCAAAGACTGTGCTTTGAAAAATATGCCACAAAGGTGCAGAGTGGACTTGCATAGCATTTTATGCATACACTTGATGGAATGATTGACCCTCGTAAGCAGATGATGCCGTCCAAACTTTGCCATGTGGTGAATCGTCTGTTAGACTATGGTTGTGTATACTCATTTGTCTTACACACCTTTTTATTGTGGTCATTGATTTGCCAAATACAAGCTATACTGCTTGTATTTGTAGTACCTTCCTTGGGTAAAGCTTGCCTTACAATCATGAGCATTCCCTCACTGACCTACACATTCAGATACTCTCTTTCCTGTACTTCTACATGATAATATGCCAAGATGTTGCTTATATGTTTATTCTATGCCATTGCTTAAAACATGTTTTCTTATGCACTTGTTTCCACCAAATTTATAACAATCAATTCCTTAAAATGGTTTTGTTGAGTGTAACTGTCCATATTGATCATTGATGATACTTGCAACTTAACTTCCACCTTAATGGAGACCTTTGTTTTAGGTCAAAATGATCTGAAAGGGATGTTTTTCAATCAAAAACTATTACTGTACATACTCTAATACCATACAGATTCAATTATATAGTTTGGAAATTTGTCTTCATTTTTTCGAAAAAAATTGTCAAACAATAAAGCACATGAAAAAGGCAATTTTGTTTCGCTATCCAGTAACGAATTGCACATAATGGTGTATTTTTGTTTAAAAAATATGTATTGAAAATATGAGAGAAAACCTCCCCTAGATATTGATAAGCTCTAAATGATAGTGCAATGAGAGAAAACCTCCCCTAGATATTGATAAGCTCTAAATGATAGTGCAAAATGTTTACCATTTGCTTGCATATTTTTCAAGTTATCTTGTCACAAAAATTGTGCAATGTTGTCAAAAACAAACTGTCAAAATTATGCACAAAATGCACTTATATTTTAAAATGGTAATTTATTATTATTTATTTATTTTAATTTATATTTTCTGCAATTTTTTAAAGAATTCTTAATTCTAGCAAGTTACTGGGCATAGGGCTAAACTAGGTCAGTATGGTATTAGTAATGGTTTCAAGTCCATGTTCGATCCTAATTGATTGGATTAAATTTGTCTTTGCACTCGACAAGAATGATTAATTTTGTGAGATAAAATAATTATGAATATATATGAAACACAGTGAAAGATAATTGGTGCAACAATATTGTTTCACTCTGTTACGGTAAAAAAATACAAACCCAAAGAATTTTACCAGGAGACCATGAAAGAAAACTTGTTGCTAAATGCATATATATCGGCTGCTTTTGTGGGGATTTTTGATATAAAATTGGATCGATTGAGCCCATATTTATTGGTCGAGCTATGAGTTTTAAAATATTGGACGAGACGTAGTCAAGTCCAATATTTTAAAACTCATAGCGAGACCAATAAACATCGGGCGTAAAGCATCCAATTTTATCATTATCATTATTATGTGTTGGATCCAATATTATCACAACTTGGATCCATCAAAACATAATAATGTGGCAAAAGGGATGTAATTGTATGCAATGTGCATGTTTAGTAGACTAAACAGTGTGACCCAGCTTACTTGTGTCTTGATGTGCTGTTTGTTATTGCTAATGTGCATGTGAGTTGATATTTGTAATCTCTTTCAGCTGGTTACAACCTTGTGTTGAATGGTATTGCTGTGCCAAAGCATGTCTTACGTGGTGAGCTCTCTCTTTCTCTCTCTTTCCTCTGTGTATTCTTTGTGTACTTGTAATTTATGCATTTATTTCTGTCTACCCTTGCAAACACATGGGTCTTGTAGGGCATACATTGGTGCCATTCTGTTGGCTTGTCAGCGTGGTGTCACTCACATTAGCTTGCTTTATCATATTGGCCATTTTTGTCTCGCCTGAATGTTCAGGGAGAGACTTAGTAATCACTATGGTGTGTGTGTGTGTGTGTGGGGGAAGTGCGTAAAAGCGTTCGGAAAAAGCTTGTGAACGCGTTATCTTGAGAACCGTAAGTGCTATGATGATGAAACTTTATAGGGGTAGCATGACCAGAGGGTGTCGACCTGATTAGATTTTGAGCGCAAAATATGGTAATTAAGTACCTAATTTGCATAATTTATGCGTAATAAGCAAAATACCTTGTGAACAGATTATCTGGAGATCCGTATGGGGTACAGTGACATAACTTGGTGGGGAGTAGCGTGGCCAGATGTTCTCGACCTGATTAGATTTTCAGCGCAAAATATGCTAATTAAGTACCTAATTTGCATAATTTATGCGTATTTGATGCGTATCAAGCAAAAAAAAACCTTGTGAACAGCTTATCTGGAGATCCGTATGGGGTACAGTGACGTAACTTGGTGGGGAGTAGCAGGGCCAGATGTTCTCGACCTGATTAGATTTTCAGTGCAAAATATGCTAATTAAGTACCTAATTTGCATAATTTATGCGTATTTGATGCGTATCAAGCAAAAAACCCTTGTGAACAGCTTATCTGGAGATCCGTATGGGGTACAGTGACATAACTTGGTGAGGAGTAGCGGGGCCAGAGGTTCTCGACCTGATTAGATTTTGAGCGTAAAATATGGTAATTAAGTACCTAATTTGCATAATATATGCGTAATAAGCAAAATACCTTGTGAACAGATTATCTGGAGATCCGTATGGGGTACAGTGACGTAACTTGGTGGGGAGTTGCGTGGCCAGAGGTACTCGACCTGATTAGATTTTCATGAGGTCAAAGGTCACATACAAGGTCAAAGGTCAACTGAGGTCACCAAATCTTTTAATAATTAATTTTCAACTGTGCATCACATATCCCAATAACAGCTTGATCGGTCATGTAATTAAGGAAATATGACGACTTTAAGATAGTCGCTTTCTTTGTAAAGTATAGCAAAGTAGCACTTTCAATGAGTGATAACTCGTAAAGGAAGCATCTTTCTGTTTTGATTTATTTGATGAAATAGTTCTTTGGTATTGCCAAATTTGATTTTTCAGCGCAACATACTTTTTCCAATTTCGTGAGGTCAAAGGTCACATACAAGGTCAAAGGTCAACTGAGGTCATCAAATCTTTTAACAATTAATTTTCAACTGTGCATCACATATCCCAATAACAGCTTGATCGGTCATGTAATTAAGGAAATATGACGACTTTAAGATAGTCGCTTTCCATGTAAAGTATAGCAAAGTAGCACTTTCAATGAGTGATAACTCGTAAAGGAAGCATCTTTCTGTTTTGATTTATTACTTTGATGAAATAGTTCTTTGATTTTGCCAAATTTTTGGAAGGTCATTACGGGGTCATCCGAGGTCACTCAGGGGTCATCTGAGGTCAAGTTATTAAAAACTCGTATGGGCATGAAACTTGGTGGGTACAGTCATCATTTAAAGCCAAATTTTGGAAGGTCATTTTGGGGTCACCAGGGGTCATCTGAGGTCAAATTAGTAAAACTGTCGTATGGACATGAAACTTGGTGGGTACAGTCAACATTTAAAGCCAAATTTTTGGAAGGTCATTTTGGGGTCACCAGGGGTCATCTGAGGTCAAATTAGTAAAACTGTCGATGGACATGAAACTTGGTGGGTACAGTCAACATTTCAAGCCAAATTTTTGGAAGGTCATTTGGGGTCATCTGAGGTCAAATTAGTAAAAACTGTTGGATGGACATGGAACTTGGTGGGTACAGTCAACATTTAAAGCCAAATATTTGGAAGGTAATTTCGAGTCACCAGGGGTCATCTGAGGACAAATTAGTAAAAACTCAGTATGGGCATGAAACTTGATGGGTACAGTCAACATTTAAAGCCAAATTTTTGGAAGGTCATTTCGAGAGGCCACCAGGGGTCATCTGAGGTCAAATTAGTAAAACTGTCGTATGGGCATGAAACTTAGCACGAGGGGTACAGTCAACATTTAGAGCCAAAATTTTAGAAGGTCATTTCAGGCCACCAGGGTCATCTGAGGTCATATTAGTAAAAACTGTTGCATGGGCATGAAACTTGGTGGGTACAGTTACCATCGGCCAGATAATCGTGCCCAGCCGATAACCGCCAAATTCATTTACCTCTCTACCAACAGTTATCGCAAAAGCAGGCGGTCACAAAAGCAGGCGAGACTCGTGGTTCGAGAACCGCCTTGTAGCTGTTCCATGTCACACCCTCTGAAATAAAGGGATGTTTACTATTGCACTCCATGTGGGAAATCACAAAACATGCCATAACATAAATGACACAATTCCAAATGTTTTAACAGGTTTTTTTATCAGGGGACTCCACTCCCTAAAGAATGCAAATTATTAGTTTCTATGCTGAGATAATTGACTGGAACTGAACCAGGCCCTGTACAAAACCAGTAGGGATTTTGAAACATGACATAGGTGTGTAATGAGTAAGTGTGATAGATGGAACAACCCTGACCAAGAGAATATTACATGTGTTTGCTTGTGAACCTGAAAGATAGAATGTTCTTGAACAAGGCAAAATGTACAAATAACACTGAACATGTTTTTAACACCTATCTAGCTAACATAGTATGTGCATCTGTGTCAGTTTTGAAGTAGAAACATTTTTGTGCTTTTTTCAAAGAAACCAATGAAAGAAGAAATTTGGCTTTGGAATCAAATCAAATGAGAGATTTGATTTTACATTTGGCAGAAATTTGCTTTTTGAATAAATTGCTAATAAATAATAAACCAAATTTTATAGCAAATACATGTATTCCAAATTTATTTTTTACAAGACTTTATCATATGTGCCTCATGCTATTCTTCTACAAACTAGAGAGAGTTTTTAAGAACCAACATATGCACCATATTTTATTTACATGTACATGTTCCATAAATTAAACTTGTAACAATTACTTAAAGCTTTAAATGAAATTTCAATACCAAACATAATTTAAAGTCAGAAATAAAATATCGTATATGCATAACCCATGTGCCAGAACATCTTATGTGCATAATGCTCTTGCATTTACAAACTCTACTTCCAGTGTGATCAGTTTGAATCAGTTTACTTATTTACAAAATAATTAATCGGCTCCGATTTCAAATAAAGCTCGAAATGTGCACAATGATTAGCTTTGTAACTATCTGTAAAAGTTGTTTTTGGCAGAAATGTCACAGACTGATTTGCACTCACGCAATGATATGATGTCCTTGCCCAATGTAAGTCTACATTGTATGTCAGCAGGGGTGGTACCCTAAACTTTGTGGCCACTATCCAGTCAGGAAGCCAACTCATAAAAGTTAACAGCACATGAGACATTTTACCTGCCAAGTATTTACCTACAGCCAGAGCCACACTCAATATTAAAGAATCACAATTTGCAAACAATCCTGTTGGGTTGTGTGTGCATGATTTATTGATGGACAAAGAAGATACTCTTTCACTTTCAACGTTTTGTTTTGAGCATTGTCCGGGTTGTAGAACCCCTCTAAACACTGCAATATTTGTCTGTATTTTGTATTAAATATATCACTACGAAGATGGCTCTTTACCAGTGTAAATCCACGATACAATGTCACATGAACCTGTAATGTACTATTTAAGTACTACCCTCATTCCTTTCTGCATGATTTTGGGGTATGGTAATTGCTGGTCTATGACATCAATCTCATAGAGCGGTGTTGGTATTGCGTTTCTACCACACACTCAGAGGCTTATTATGTTGCACATTTAAAGTATTAGGCTGATGTTATGGAACTTTGCATGTGGAAACTTGAGTCATTATATTGATTTCTGGATATAGGAGGACACATTCTGAAGTTCCTCACCTGAGGGCTGCAAAACGAGTTTTTCAGTTTCATCCACTTTTTGAAAATTTACCTGCCCAACATCAAAGTTACATGCCACTGGCATTTGGGCGGGTGTTAAAGTAGATCCCTGAATGTCAAGTGATACAACAGTTCACTATCATGCATGTACAGAAGGTGTCTCACACACACAAGTTTGTTATATCTGCCTTATTTGTTTAAGAACACAAACAATTTCCTTCTTTACTCTAAACTAACATTTTGCAATGCTGTACATGCATCAATTTCAAAATAAATTATTCTGTGTTTTTTTTTGCATACTAACATGCATGATTGTTTAATAGGCTGGTGAGATGTCACCAAATAACAATAATGGTATTAATCTACCTATTTTAGTACTGTTCAAACTATAGTCCCAGAGGCTTATTCTATCTACTGGTTTCTAATCAAGCTGTGGAATATAGCTTTAATAGCTGTTAAGGTAAACTGGTGCATCCTTGAACATATTAAATTGGTAAGACTTAATTGGAATAAGTATCACTACTTGAGATGATTTGGGATTAGCACAGCAACTTTCAATTTTATGTTAATGTGTTATATGTTATATACTACCACTGGATGCACAATGTTCAAAGCTTAGCAGAATATATATTTAATTGCAGGCAGATTAAGTTGTTTAAAAATACATAAATACTTTCTCATTATGATTGCAACTTTGCTTTTCTTGTAGATGGAACAAACCAGATTCCAGACACACCACTGCCAGCAAAACCAGACAAGAAGCCAAAAATCTGTCAAAGACGAGGACCTCCAAGGTCCAGAGGCCATGTGAAGCATTCAGGAACAGATGTGGGTTCTGTTCCATATCAACAGCCAATGTCAGGAGAAGGTGATGCACCATCTACAGTACAGGGTGCAGGTGAGGCTACAGATGAGAAAGTATCAGTAGAGACTGAAGATGCAAAAATGGATGTAGAAGATGCTTCATTGGGTGAGATACATGAGTTGGTGGACAAGAAGAATGAAAAGAAGACTGAGGAAGACGACAAGGTGGAAGTAATGGATACGTCTGAAAGTAAAAGCAAGGAATTGGATGATGTCAAGTCTTCGGATAACAAAGTTGAGGATGTCAAAGACAATTCTAGTTGCAAAGAGGGATCAGTGCAGATATCAGAGAAGGCGAAGGAAACAAGTGAGAAAGAAAGTGTAAATGATGTAGCCATGACAGATGAAACTGATGAGAAAGTGTTACCTCAGAAAGAAACCTTATTACCTTCAAATAAGGAATCATCAACTGATACTAAAGTAGTGCCAAAGACGGAAGATGGTGATCAGACAAAAATAGAATCTTCAGATGCAGATAAGATGGTGGTGTCAGAAGATGTTTCTGAAGATAAGTCACAAACAGAAACAGTGAAGAAACCAAAGATCGATGCTCCAACAACCTGGGATGAGATAGATATCAGCATTGCTCTCAAGACTCACACTCTATACAAAAAGATTCCATATCGATCCAAACTAGAAGGATTTCTGGACCGGCGCATGAAGCAGCAACAAGCTGAGCAACAAGAATTTCAGAATCAATTGAAACGCTATGAAACATATCAAAAGGCACTCAAAGATAAAGAACAGTTGGAGAAGTTGCTTGCACAGGCTAAGAGTATACTCTCAAAGAAGAAGACTGAGTTGAGTGGAGTTAAATTGATCACAAGTGCACAGGATAAAAGTTCAGTAGCTCCTCTAACCAGTACAAAGCTTGTCAAGAATGAAGAAAAACCAATAACTTCAACACCAGCCACTGGAGCTGTTGCAGCTACAGCAAAGCAACAGGAAGTCAGAAAAGGGCTTTCCTTAACTAAATTTCATTCATCTAGTCTTGGCTTGGTGAATACTACTCCGGTGAGCTCAGTTGCCAAAGTTGTTGGAGGTGGTGGGTTAACTAAGTTGCCACAAGTAGGTGGACAATCTAGTATTGTGCAAACTGTCAAACCTGCAATAGAAACTATCAAAGCTCAAGGGGAAAATCAAATTCAGACAGTTCAAAGTACTGTTAAATTGTCACCAGCTGTGAAAGGTGTAGAGGAGACAAGCCCTGTTAAGCCAGCTAAAGTGGTAGTACAAGCCTCGTCAAGTGATGTGAATCAAACCTCACCAAGTGATGTGAAATCAAAAGAGGAAGAATTAACAAGCAACCAATCAGCAGAACGTGCTGGAATATTTGCTGTGTTGAAAAGTCCTACAAAACCTGAGGCTGGAGCTGAATTTGTAGGAGAAACTGCTTCAACACCAGCAGCTGTGCCATCTTCAGACACAACAAATCCAAGAACAGTTTCCAGTAGATCAACTGAATTCCACAAACCAACTTCTACAAAAGTGCCTACATCATTCCAAGCTGCCTATTTGAGCATGCTGGCTAGTGTGAGTAGATTACCAGGGATAAAAGCTAAAAGTGGTGAGAGCAAGGATAGTAAAGAGACACCTGTGAAAGAAAGAGTGGTGTCCACTCAGCCCAAACCTGATGAAGCTAAAACATTGCCAGAAATGCAGGGAAGAGAAGCAGGTAATCTCATCCAAGAAGCAAGTGGTCTTTCTGAGAGGGGAGTGTCTGCACTAGTCGATACTGCAGATCACACCGCAGAAAATCTGCATGAGAAATCTGTAACTAAACTTGAGTCTGCACAAGATAGTGATGAGACTACAGTGTCGGTTCCACAAGAACAAACTCCTAAATACAGTGTTGATTTACCATTATTAAAGGAAGAAATAAGAACTGTTTCAGAAAGTATGCCAGTAGATGAACAGTCTGTGTGTATGAAGCCATTTGAAACAGAAAGTGAAAAAGTGGTTTCCAAAACACTAGCCATGGAGTCTTCACATGTGGAAGATATCAAGGCTGAGACAGCAATGGGAACAAGCACAACTGCTGATGTAAAGAGTTCAGAATGTGGTGTTGATGAGAAAGTATTGGAACAAGGCACTAATGGTGCAAAGTTGGACGAGTTGACAGCAGGTGAAAATAATCAGGGTACGTCACAGTCTTTGGTCATGTCAAAGGGAGAAAAATCTGCCACAAGTGATGTCACAAGTGACGTCACTGTACTCTCAACGGGTGAGGAATCTAAAAAAGCCATAGAAATTTCCAGTGCAAAAGTGAGCGGTGGTTTTACAACTGTAACAATTCGGAGGACTGCAGGAGCAGGTTCCCTAATAGACATAGCTCGCTCCAAGTTAGTTGATACACCTTCAACATCGTCCCAAAATGCTGATTGCAACCATCAAAGTGCCATAATGGATGACAGTAAAATTGACTCTGCAGCCAAGGAAAGTAATGCTGCCTCTGATGCTGTACCAAAAACTGCTAATTCAAATTCTTGTGGAACAAGCCATGGATGTAATCCAGAGTCCCCAGCTGTGAGTCAAACTCATACTACAGGTACAGTTATAACAGAAGCATCCAGTGTAGATACAATAGCAGCTACTTCTTCATCCTCGTCATCTTCCACTTCTGCAACATCTACCTCCACACCGTGTGGAACAAGCATGGGTTGCGGCACTCCTCCACAAAGTCCCACAAGAGTTGGTCCTTGTGGGACCAGCCTAGGGTGCAATACACCGCCACAGAGTCCAACTACAACAACTACTGCACAGAGTACAGGAGAGATTGAAACGCCACAAAGCACAAATTGCAATCATACACAGAACAATGTAATATCATCCGGTCCTGAGGATGCCAGCAAGACTAATACAGTCACCTCATCATCTGAGTGCAACCATAAGGATACGACTCCTGAGACATCAACTGCATCAAACTTAGTGGCCAATGTAGCTAGTGCCACTACTAGTGCACCATGTGAAGCCCCTGCTGCAACGTCTACTTCACAAACAAGCGCATCAGAAACAGAAAGAACTTTGCATTGTAGTGAAGAAAAAAGTCAAACTATATCAAGTTCAGAGAGTGTAATTAATATTTCATCTTCCAGTGTGGATGATAAGAATTCTGTTTCTAGAACTGATATAAATAGCACCAAAGAAGCAGCAAACTCAAGTGTGGATGATAAATTTGTAGCAACATCATCAAATCCTCAGTTATCAGAGTCAACAAAGACAGAGGACAGGGGTAATGATGGACTGTCAGCCCTTTTACCACCCCTTGCTCCTATCACCAATAGGGATGCAGCTAAAGCAACTAGTACAGATGCTCCTTCAATGGCCAAATCCATTGCACCAATTGATTTGCCATCCTCAAACAATGCTTCCTCAACTGGTACTTCAGGAAAACCTAACTCAAATATTACCCAATCTGAGACGATAGCAGATGATACCAAGACAGAACAGGAGACAGGTACTACATGTACTAGTACTACCATTGTGACTACAACAGTGGTAACGACTACCATTGCAACACAAAAAGTGGTGACAACAACCACTACAACAACTGGAGGTAAAGGGAAAGCATTGAAGGTAGAGAAGACGATATCAGCATCAGAGGCATTAACCAAAATGGTTCACGCATCCAAGATGGCTGCTACCACACAAGGGGGTAAAACCACAATGGTTCAGTTTTCACAGACAGCACTTGAGACACAGATAAAAAAGCTTGAGGAAGGGGTACTTCTTGAGCCTGTAGTGTATCCAAAAAGAAAAACTTCAACAACAGGAGGCATATATTTGGCTTGTAAATACTCAAAGAAGAAAGCAATAAAGAAAATTGCAAAACCTTTGCCACTATGCCGTAAATTTGCAACACGGAGCAAGCAAAAAAGTATACTGGTGTTACCGCCTCAAGAAATAATGAAACTGGGCCGGCGTGCTGGCCACTATGAAGTGGAGGGTTTCAATTACAATGCTAAAAATGTGGGCAACTATTGGCCATATCCTGCACCCAGACCAACTTTCAGGATATGTTGGAGATACCGAGTGCAAAAGCTTAAATCCTTCGCAGGCGTTGGAGTAATGCTGCGCATTTTGTGGGCGTGTATACGATGGGATGACCTGTCTATAAAGCCACCACATGGTAGTGTGAACACAACATCAACGGAGACGGAGGTGATCAAGACAGAATTGGTTGATAAGCGAGATGTGATGCCTAGTGGACTGAAATCAGAGTACCTGATGAGGAAGATCATAACACCTATCAGAACTGAAAATGAAGACAGGGGTGAGTATTGTACTACAATCATGTTTATTATAATCTAAATTGAAAAGCTAAAGATGGATTTCAATTTTCATTCTAAGGCTAGGATTTTGTGGGCAAATTTGTGAGCAGGTACCATTTATGTAATTTACGGGCAAGTATCACCAGGGATCAAATTATAAATTGGCACTTAATTTTTGTTTAAATTTTCTCCAAACAGTTGTGTGTGTGTGTACTACATATGTAGCAATGCTATTTATTGCAAATATATACATGCAAAATAATGTAAACAAGTTAAACAACAGCTTTGTTTGACATTTAACTAGATGGCCTCTTATAATTGGATTTGCTGGCTAGGGGCCTCACCAAGTTATGGTGCCATTGAACTTTTCAGTCAAACTTTTTATTCAAACTAAGCCAGAACAAGGCTTGTAAATATAATAAATGATGACCTTCAGGTAACCTGCACCAAAAATTCCAACTGGGAACGAGTGGGTGCACGCATATCCAGTCAGTTGTGAACACACTCAAACGCTGCTGTTTGTGAAAGTAAATATGCATGATAACCAGTGCGTGTAACTCTATGTGACCAATTATGCATACTATATAATTAGTTCATGACATTCCCAGGTTAGAAGAACTCTAATTTCTTTATTTTAACACAAAAAATTAGGACACTAGTATTATGACACTGGTATAAAGTGACTTTGGTATTATCTGGTGAAATGCAGAGAAAACACTTGAATATAGATCTGAAATTTTAAACAAGGTCAGTACAAACATTATCAGTTATATTCAAATGAACACTTGATTGTTTATAGACCCTCCCTCGGGTCTATGGATAACGACTAGTACTGCAGACTACATAACATTAAAAATCAACCCAATACACGGACCCTTCCAATCTGTAGGCAATATGCCTTCCAGTTCCCAGTACTTTGTGGGAATTCACTTTTACCGATCCTGGGTCACGCGATCTTTCTATATACCACGTCCATGTTCTCTCAGCTTGGCAGCGCGGGGATATTTGAAGAGGCTTCCCTAGATAAATAATGTGCAAACATTTGCAAACCGCACGCAATAATATATGCAATATGGACAATAGGCCTAAGTCCGAGTCGATTGCTTGTCTTTTATTATTGCGCGTACCATGGGTCTATCAGACGCGTGCCAGTTGAGCTCAATACCTCTCAGTTGTTGACAAGTGTCCCATCCAATCTTGCGTCACATCCCGCGGCATAGCTTTGTGCTACCATATTTGAATTGAAACTGGGGCGGGGCTTTCGTAATTGACATCGGAATCCCCAGGCTTTGTTGAACGATTATTTGGAAGGGAGATTTCAAACAGATTGGTCCAGTCGAGGAATCAGCGCTCAATGGACTTTTGCGTTCACTAATAATATGAGTATGTTATATTATGTGTGTGTAATCAATGGCGTCGATTTGTGGATGAAGAGGAATGGGTTTTTGGCATTGAGAAAACTAAGGGGGGTGGGGGCTTACAGGACTTTGGCATTTTTTCATAGGGCATTATGTAATTATTTATTGTTACATTATCCAGAGATTGAACCGAACCGAGACTGGGCCAGTCTAGATTGTTTATAACTTTATGACATAGCAGTGCAGTTAGCTCTATTGGTTAAGGTGCTAGACTCATGTCATGTGTGACAGTACATTTTGAGCCCCTGCAAGGTCATTTTTTACTGTCATGGAAATTTTGGCTAGCTTGTGATTCCGCAGAACAAGGAACTTGCTGCAAAATATCCTGGTCTACCCATACAAAACCGAGGGAGGGAGTTGATCATGGCCAAAATGGTTATTCCATATTGGCTGCATCATTTTAGCTGCATCTCTCAATAATGATGTAATGTGTGTCTAGGGCTAAAGTGGTTAGTCAGTGGCTTTCTATAAAGTGTAGTGATCTTATGTAACTGACATAGAAATCTGCGGCTTTTAAAGTCATCATTTTTTGTGTTTTTATCCATTTTTTGCACTCTGTCACCGAATAGATAGCCATTAGCCCTTTCGAGATATGGCGGACACAATAAGATGGTGCTGCATGAAGTGGGTAAAGTCTCTTGAATTTGCCGGGTTTTACCCAGATTGAAGACTGGCCTCCTTTTGTGTACTGTACGCCATACTTCGAAAAGGCTAATGATAGCCCAGATCACAAAAATAATATAAAACTCAACTTAAGTACTAATACTTGTAAATGTTAGTTGTTAGAATTAACATTGTTACATTATTGTTTATTACGTTATCCAACAAAAAGGTTGTGCATAGATGCCCTGTATTATTGTATTATATTCATATGATCGGTATTTTCGGTATGTGTGTATATGAATCAAAATTGTATCAATGGATTTAAATTTTTTATAATATAATAAACCCTATATTTGGGGTGTAGTTATTGTTTTTGAAACTTAAGAATATGCAATAACAGAACTGTGGGACGTTTAATTCAACAGAGGTGCATAAACCACAGAGATCAGGTTTACGATCCAGCTCTCAACCAACCCGACCCATTGAAGCAGAGAAACCGATAGGGCCAAGGACAGAGGAAGTATGGATACCAGAAGAGACTCTTGAAATGTGGGAGATTGTGCAGTTTGGTGAAAAGTGAGTAGAATACATGGTTATGTGTTATGTTTTGGAAGAAAAGCCTGCTACCTTTACTGTTTATTTAAAGTGGATGCACTTGTGTAAGGCCAAAAAAAACACCAAGTTTGTATACTGTAGTGCGCGCATTTCATTTTTGACGTTTTTTTTGCGCATTTAGATTTTTTTTTTTTTTTTTCAGTTTTGAAAAAGAAAAACCTGGAAAAGAATCGCAAAAAATAACATAAAACACTACTGGAGTAAACATTTACACATCACACAACAAACGAGCTTAGTGAAAAAATACTGGAGAAAACATCACACGTTTTTGTAATACTTTTTTAATCTGCAGGTTGGAAGGGGAGCATAAATATTCTTGAATATGAAATATATGATTTTGTTTGTGTCAGAGAGACCCACTGTAAATTTCCATTCCAATTTGCAGCATAAAAGGGTGTTTTTTTTTCATTTGAAGACATGGATTATAAAAAAAAAATTGACTTTTTTGACCTGCTACAGGAAACAAACAAACATGTTTTTTGTTTGCCTAATCTATTGTAATTTAAAAGCTAGCTCATTCAGGAATTACTGGTTATTTGCAAAACCTCTTTTTAACCTCGGAAATGTGATGTCGCCAATTAAAATGTGGCGACATTTTTTATTATTTTATATTCCTCATATTCAGAATGCAATTTGTGCTCTCATGTCCCACAAAAAATAGTGTGCAAACGTTGCTATCCAATTCCTTAAACCCAACTTATTTTTGTGTGTCAACAGGAAGCAAAAAGAGCAAGCTATACGAGACAGAGAAGCCAAAGAGGCAGCCGCAAAGGAGGCCAAGCAGCAGGCACGCATTAAGGTTACAAATCAAAGCAATGAAGCAACCACTAAGGCACAGCAGACTTCCTTGAAGATACAACTGGAGGACCAACTGAAACAACAGCGTGCAGTAGGCCAGCAGGTGAGAAGTCCAGCTGTTTAAGATGTTGCTATTATAATCCTCATTACTTTATCACTATGATATCATTTTACTCTCCTTTTGGATCTTAAAGATGCAATTTCCATAATGAATAGATTCTTATTTGTTTTCCTCTTCGTTCAAATAGGTTCCTATGCTTTCCAAAGCATTCCATTTAGGTGTCATTCTTGACCATCAGCTGACTTTGTCCTCTCATGTGATCTCTGTTTGCCAGTAGGCAATTTTGGCTCTCCGGAAGATCGGACATATTCGCAAATTTCTCAATCTCCATACAGCATAGAAATTAGTTCATGCTTTTGTTAGTTCCAGGCTGGACTACTGCAATAGCGTACTGTTTGGATCCCGGGTTTATTTTACTGTTAATAAGCACTTCAGGGTCGGTCTTTCACATGGTATTTTAGTACACCGTTGGGCATTATAATCTTGCAAAAAGAAGAAATTCAAAAAAAAATTTAGGTCATCACTGTGGAGCAAATCACACATGGCTTATTGTCTTCGAGGCAATTTGCACCTTTTCGTTCCAGCATTATCGCTGGTTTATATGATGTTTATGTCCTATTCTTGTGCTAATTTTGCTGTAGATATTGTGTGCAATGCAAGCCTGATGATGTAGTTTAATACCAGTGATGGAAGTCTTTATGAAATGTACTGAGAAGTTACAAAATGAGCTTTCTTCTGATACTAAAATCTCAGTTTTGATAAAGAAAAATGAGAAATGAGAAGGTCACACCCCTTTAAGGGATATTTTCATGATATTTTGCATCAAACCATTTTGTCATACCAAATCGTCATACCATGGATCAAAGTTATGAATAGTTTTCTGTATTGACTTACGATAATGTTTTTCTATTTTACTGATGCAAAATGATATTGCAGGAATTCAAACCATATCATGGAACTATAAGAACAAATAGCAGCAGGTTTTCTGCAAGGTTTTCCAGTAAATGGGTAATTGTTACATTACTGAAACAAAATGGACCTGGTGAAGATGCTTTGTGTTGGTGTGTGTGAGGACCTGTGTTTTGGGATTATGTTTATCTCAAAGTTGAGGTGTTTTTGGCTTTTTCTCCAGATTACAAACTTTACATACCATATATCTTTACATATGTAGTTCATGTATATGGTGGTATAGTAACTTTGGAACATCATTTTTAAAATTTGGGTTTTTTTTACATGTTTTTTAAATTTTGCGAAATATCGACCCCACAGCCGTAAGTACTGACTTTACAAATTCACCCAATGTGTACTTTGATACTTTATTATGTCCTTACTACTGAGTTAAAATATCAAAACCCTCAGTCTGTAGATTTGTACCCTCACAGCCTAGTGAAGTGTTGGGGTTACTTTGCCACCCTAATTCATATGTTAGGTCGACAGTTTTGAATATATATATTGATTAATTCTGGAATACCCTTCAAACCAGAATGAAATCTACAAGTTAGATGGTTCAAAAAGTGTTCCAGAATCACCCATACTAATAGTTCTTATTATTTCAGAGCAGATCAGATCAGTACCATGGGGCTACTTTGCCACCCAATGTATTGACTTCTAGATTGTTCAGAGGTGTTTTATCATTGCTGTTATTTTTAAAAACCCAAAGGGTGGCAAAGAAGCTACAATCATAGGTAGCACTTGCTTCAAAATAGGCCTGGCAAAGTAGCCCCGACCCACGGGGCTACTTTGCCACCCAATGTTTTAAAAAAATGGGGCACAGAGTGGCCCAGTGGTTTTCATACTACATATGCAAAATACACTGGCATATAGCTTTCCTAATAACCCCTATATGTAACAATTCATGCAAACATAACAAGAGGGCGCACCACAACATCAAAAAAATGTCAGGCGGTGATGGAAGCGATATCGCCAATTTTGAGGTCGCCATTGGATTAACACATAATCATGAAATCTTCACAAACAATTCTAAATTTGTTATGTGGTGTCAAAGCAAAATTATCTTACTCTAAAACCGTGGGGGTTCTGCAAAGTACCCCACTGCAAGTATGTTAATTTTCCATTTGTAATTGCTAACCGTGTATTTTGAATGGGGCTGTCAGTCCTGTATCTTCGCCAGCCTCGTACGTCAAAGTCGCGCTTCCTATGCCGCCTGAAAATGTGGCAAAGTAGCCCCGGTTTACGGTACTTATTCTTTTCTTGGACACATTTTAAAAAAAAATGTCAAGTGTATCTAGGCATTAAGGGGGTACTACATCCATTGATTTTTTTGTTGCATTTTTTTGGCATTTTGTGAAGAAATTACAAAACAAAAATGGGCAAAGTGGTATGCAAAATGAAGGGGCAAATCTTCTCGTTTTATTGGTGGCATCGGTATCAATGTAGCTTACATGCATTTGAAGATAGAAGCCAAAAGGAGGTACATCACTGATGATTTAAATTCACTTCATTTTGGAAAGCTTACTATCAACGGATTTCGTTAAAATTTTGGATATGTGTTGCTAACACATTAGGGAAATAATGTTGATATGTAAAATGGGAATAAGTGGTCCCTGATTTCTTTTATGACTTCATGAACTTGGTGCTCCACAACTATCAAAAAACGAACCGGTTAAAATGCTTCTATTTTCAATGTCGAGCTATATTTTGTATTTTGAACTTGCGACACTGTGTCACTGAAACTTAATTAAGCCATAGGTAACAGGTTACCACAACCACACTACAGCAATGTTGAAAAAGATTGTATTTTTTGTCTCCTTTACCACCATATTAGGTAGTTTTCCGTAAGCTTCATTTTTGTGATTTTGGTAACTATTTTATATTTATTTGCCCAATCCATCTCAACTAGGCAATCTAAATTGTACTCACCATTTACATCCCAAGGTATTTTAGTATATCCACCTCACACATTTCCATTATATATCCAGTAACAGACAAAATATCAAAATTGATGCCTCATTATGACATGTATGATATCACAGACTATCACATGTATTCAAAATTGATGCCTGAATTTGACCTGAACCAATTGACCTATAACCTGACCTTTGATGACCTTATAGCCTTTTTTAATCTCTTTTCCTAACAACATATTATAGAAGATACATACATGGTGTAGTATTAAATTGTCTATGTGGAAGAGATTAGGCCTATTTAATTTATTCAGTGTTATAATCAGTGAGTACATTTCTATAGATAGTATAACAAAGGATTTAATGTATTCTATTCATGTATTCTACTTGGACATGTTCAATAGAATAAATTATGGTTTGTTATGAAACACACATCTCAGTTACCAGGATACAGTAAACAAAAAAATATATAGGGCTAAAATGGTTTAAAACCACTTTGTATGTAGAGATATTTCAGGACATGAGATGATGAACATATAAATATACTTCATAAATTTGCAACAAAAAAAAGAAGATGGGTACTGATGAAAATCAGGGTATTATATCGCCTTAACAGCTGAAATCTAGGTGATAATGCTGATAAAATATAGTTTGAAAAACTGAGCTGTGAATATGATGTTTAACTGATTGTGATAATGCAATTGCTATTTTTTGTTAACAGAAAAGGCTATCATACCAGCCTCTGGCGACCACAAAGGTAGTGACCATTACTCAACCAGTGACCACTCCTACTTTAGCCCCAATCACCATATCAGCAGCAACCATAGGAAGAGGTAGAGGTCAAGTAATACAGACCAAACCTGGCATTGTTACATTGACACCACAGAGTCTCAAAGCTATACCACAAATAATCAGGCCACAGACTACAGGTAAGTGGATGCAGAATTGAAACTTGATTTTAAACATGATCAAAAAAAGAAATGTTTGCATCATACAAGGGAGGGAAAATGTTGTCACCATGCAGCTGGATAACTTTCTTTTTACCCCTACTTCTGTGTGCAATGCAATTTTACAAATGATTGATGTATTTGAGACATGATCTTTGTAATGCTCAATCCTTTTTAAGGGCTCATTCACCCACCTTTGCATAGTATTTTTTGTGGGACCTGAGAGCAGATCAGGCATACCAAATTGTATTCTGAATACAAGGAATATCCTGATGATATCAAATAATATTGATTTTTTAAAATTTGCGTTAGGCTTGAAGCTTTGTATCAACTTGTGAATTCCACATCACTCCCTTTGGTGGAGGCATCACGGTCGACGCTGTGCGTCGAAAACCGCGACATCCGAGAACCGCGGTCCATCTAGTTTTTAATTTGCGATATAAAAATTGTGTGGCAGATTATTAAAAATTGACATTTTTGACATTTAAATGCGGCCCATACACCATCAATTTGATTGATCAATATTGGGACCCTAGATGCATGATTGGATACAAAATAATACTTCTCTTCAATATTATTGAAGAGATTTTATTTTATTGACGGTTGGACAATAAAATCACTAGATTGATGTGCGTGTGTACGGTGCACAATGGCAGATTTTGTATCCACTCTTGTATCTAGGTTCTTTGATATTGATCAATCGAATTGATCGTTTATAGAACGCATAACAGACCTCAAAGTAATCTTTATAAATTTAATGATGTGTACTTAAAAGTGTATGTAGTTTCCCAAAAGACCTAAATTATGATACTTATGTACATCTTCAATACAAAAGGTCAAAATTTTCACATGATGGTCGGCTTTTCCTCCCAGCTACATACACTTTAAGGGTTTACCGTCGTAACTAAATCATTCGATTAAATTTTTTTAAATTGACATATTTTGTACATTAACATGTGTAGATAATAAATCAGTAAAAAAAACAGGGGGTGCCGGACCTCACTTTTGAGCTACAGCCATTTTAAAAGAGGTGTACATTTCCAAAAATCTCTGTACACTTCAATGGCAAAATCAGCAATTTTGTCAAAATAGACAACCTTTTGCGTTGTAGAAAAAAATTGTATCGATAAAATTTTTTAATTTGATATATTTTATGAAAAATAAAACGCTCTGTAAATCGCGCAAAAAAAAAATTGGGGGTAGCGGACCTTGTTTTTTGCGTAAATTGACCAAAATAGGTCAAAATGCATTTTTTCTGCGACACCATGCGTAGTTAATTGCGTACATGGATATTTTGAAGTGCGTACCAAGCGGCTGGTATACGCGCGATCTGATGCCGGATAAGCGTTCGTTTACGCATATGGCCACACAAAAAGGAATTGTCTGTTTACGCAGGAAAGTTTTCACTGTAAAAAAAGTTACCTAAGAAGTTACCATAATAGGAACAATATTTCTAATGATGTCGATTATTAAGGCTTCATGCCTTAATATTCTTACTAATTTGGTGTATTTTGGTCATAAACGGGTGTAAGAAAGACTCCCATTCTGCAATCTGCAAAGATATTGGACCAAAGAGTTATCAAGTTAAGTGAGGAATTTTCAGCTTTCACCATGTTCACCTGACTCAATCGACCAAAAAGAGGATTTATTAAAACATGTTAAAGCGAAGCGTTTGACACCATGCCTACAATTATTATAGGCATAGGCCTACTTAGCATGCTTTGTGCCGTTTACCGAGAGGAAAACTTTTTTGGTCACAAAAACTATATAATACGGAATTATCTCGAGGTGGATTCATATCACATAGCAGTTCAATTAAAGCAAAGTTAAACACTGGGTTGCCTATAGCTGTAGAAAAACATTTGGCCTATTAGGCTATGATATTATTTTTGTAAATGTATGACACATTTTTTTTAATTTGAATAGTTTTGATGGTGTTGTCTATATCGCATGCATTATGAATTCAGTGCACGTAGTAGGCCTAGGTCTTTACCCAATAACACAAAATGCTTTAAAGATTTAAATGTTGGATTATAAAGTTGCCGTGTGGTGCGTTTCATTATGAAACGTTCTACAAACGTATAACCTTTAATAATAGGCCTATAATATACCGGTAGTGGTTACCCAACATTTAGGCCAAAATATTATTACTACGAATTAACCAATTTATACAACACTCGTTTAGGCCTAATGTTAAAAAACCAAACTTGATTCTGTGTTTGTTGGGTAGGCCTATAACTTCATACCATCTATTGGACCCTACTGTCGTAAGCCTACTTTGGGGGAGGGGTCCAGGTCCGTTATCAGTGGAATCACGCTGGCAAAATTTGGTTTGTAGGCCTACATGTTATATTTAAGCGGCCACTTTTCTTGTGCTCAGCAAACATTGTTTTCTTTATTTTGTGGCCCTGCTTATTGCGGTGCGCTTAAAAATAGCATTGACACGCACAACACGCATCGTTCGTTGCGATGTCTGCAACGCAATGCCGAAAGCAAGACGCGAAGTACGCACACGTTGAAAAGAGGCGCAATAGTCGAGTCGAATCGGGTGACGACGGAAAACCCTTAAGTACATATTAGGTTTATAAAGTTTTTTCTTTCGAGGATTGTTAAATGTCAAAATGTCAATTTTTAATTATTTGCCATAAAATGTGTATTATATTGCAAATTTTAAAAATCTAAATTATTTGATATCAAAAGGACATTCCTCGTATTCAGAATGCAATTCAATATGTCTGATGTGCACTCAGGTCCCATAAAAATACTATGCAAAGGTGGGTGACCAAGCCCTTAAGCTGCTGATAATGATTATTAATTTATTGCATTTGTCATAAGATGAAAGATGGAACAGAAGAGGGTTGTGTTTAGCGTTCCGCATTGTTGAACTATAAGGAGACTGCCTTCTCTTTATTGAATTCATTGAAGATCCAACCAAATAATCAGGGCTGTGTCATTGGCAAAAGAATTCTGCAGCCAAGGTGGTCATTGGAAATGAGCCCTGGCTGAAAAGGCATCTTATTAAAAGTGTCACACAGCATTCCCTTTAGTACATGGACATCGTGTCAACTGGGTGGGATCTGTTGTGGACTGTCCCATATTGAATGAGCAGTCAATCAGTAATGTCACACAGTTACGATACCTAAAGTATGCAAACCTTGCAAACGCAATTCTGCTATTTATTTTACATTACCATCTACTTGTGATTGATTTCGTAACTGAACACTGATTTTCATCAACAGTTGTTGGTGCTTCACCTGGGTTCACTACCTTCACTCCTGGAATCCGTCAAGTTACCAGATTCCCAGCATATACAACGCCAAGGCAACCAACTCCCTAGCAGCCACCATCCCTTCCATAAATACCCCAGGAGCTCGTACAGTCATTATACGGACACCAGCAGGGGCTACCATTCAACAGCAACGTCCTCAAATACAGATAGCAGGGACTACAGTACAAGCAGCTGCACCTGGAGTCGTGACTGGACAACCAGCTGTGCGCATCGCGTGAGGGCCAGCTGGACAGACAGCCCAGACTCAGCTCTCTGGACAAGCACATGTGTACACAGCACAGGCACAAGCAGTCATTGTTGGTGGACAAAAGTTTGTGATTACACCAGCTCAGGTGCAGGTGCAAGGAACAGGGCAGATGATACCGGCACAGCTAATTCAAACCACAACATCACAGGGTACAACTCTACAGAGGCTGGTGTTAACACCCGGAGGAGCTGCTGCACAGCAAGGTATGCACAGCACAATAATGAGGATATGACATAAGAAATTATATCTGAAGTTAGATATTAATGGCTGCAGTGATGAATCCTCCTTATATAAGGGAGGTTGACTTATACCCAACTGACTAAGTACCTAGATCCCCAAAGAACTCCCTCTCATCACATGACATCCGCACACTGTTAGGTTTTATTCAGCACCAACTTTGTGATATTGACCTTAATTTGCTGGGTTTGATCACAAAGTTTTATTCAAATTCAATCTAAACATTTTGTAGAGAGTCTGCAGCGGATTTGGTATCATTACATGTAATTAAACTCATTGAATAGCTTTGAAAGTTTGTTCAAGGATGAAGTTTACTCTTTTGAAATGATAATTTTTCCTGCAATTCCTGACATATATTCTTGTGACCAAAATGGTGCAATACCAAGGAAACTCTAGCTCTCTTGAGTTTTGTTGAATAGTAATATTGTGTCTGAATTAGAAAATATCCAATGTGTTTTTATACAGGTGCCACAATTCAAGGAGGTACCACAGGAACTTCCATCAATCTACAGGCCACTCTACAAGCCCTCCAAGCCCAAGCACAGGGCCAAAACCAGGCTGCTACTACCCCTGCAGCTACTGCAGGAGCAAAAACAACCTTTGCAGCTGCTACCCCTGCAGCTACTGTGATCCCTAAACCAGTGATATCTCCAACAGTAGTTGTGAAGACAGGGCCATTAGTGTCACCTTCTGGGTCAGCCCCTCAAGTGAGGATGTCTTCCCCTCCAGGTGTGAAGAGAGGAGTTGTGCAGGTTACAAAGCCATCTCCAGATCTACTGGTAAGTAGTACACACACTTATTGGTTGAAGCTTGCACCTACTAGAGTTACTGCTACTTCTAAATCAGCAATTGATCATGTGATATGTAATAACATGCAAAAAATCAAGAAATATGGTGTTATCAAGTATGGTGTCAGTGATCATTATATAACCTATTGCACAAGGAGTAGTATGAAACAAAAGTCATTTTCTCACAAATGTATTCAAATCCGTTCTACAAGGAAGTACAATAAGGACAGTTTTGTTGAAATTTTAAACAATGCGAATTGGTCTTCAGTTTACAACTGTACCAATGTTGATGAGGCATGGATGTCTTTCTGTGATCTATTCACCACTATCCTTGACTCTGTGGCTCCTCTTAAAGAGATTAGAATAAAAAATCATTCTGAGCCCTGGATCACAGCTGAAATTCTTGAGAGTATTCGGGAACAGGATAGTTGGTTGCGTGAGATCACGGAGAGACAAACATGACCCTGAACACTACAATATGTACCGTATGTTGCGTAATAAATTACACAATGACATCAGAAATGCAAAACGAAATTATATTGTTGATAAACTTGAGGAAAACAAGGATAATCCAAAGCAATTGTGGAAACAACTTAAAACCCTTGGGTATCAGAAAAGTACTAAGGAATCTAACGGTATTGTTTTAGATGTTGAGGGTGAAAAGCTTTTTGACAAAAGGGATGTTGCGGATCATTTCAATCATTTTTTTACTGAAATTGCTTCAAATCTGGTTGGTAAACTTCCCAAACAATCTACTTTTGATTATAGTGTTGATACAGACACATTTAAAGATTTTTATAAGAATGTTCCGCTGACTTCTTTGAACTTCAAGAGGTTTGCGAGGGTTTATTTTTGAGGAATTAAACAGTCTTAATACAAGCAAGAGCACTGGACTTGACAACCTTCCAGCCCGTTTTATCAAAGATGCGGCAGAGGCTATTAAAGGGCCAATCACTTTCATTATCAACCTTTCTCTTCGGTCTGGCATTGTTCCAACTCAAATGAAATTGGCAAAAGTCATCCCTCTCTACAAAAAGAAGAGTAGGCTGGATGCAGGTAATTATAGACCTGTTAGCATTCTCCCAGTTGTCTCCAAAATTTTAGAAAAGGCTGTCTTTTTCCAATTGAACAAATTCCTGGTTGAAAATAAACTTCTTTATGAACTCCAATCTGGCTTCAGAGGATCATACTCAACTGACACTTGCCTCATTCACCTTCAAGATCATATCAGAAAGAAAACTGCTGCTGGCTTCTATACTGGGATGATTTTATTAGATATCCAGAAGGCTTTTGACAGTGTTGACCATAAAATCTTGTGTAACAAACTGTCTGCCATGGGTGTTAAGTCCACAGCCTGGTTTGAATCTTATCTTTGTGATCGTAAACAAATTGTTCAAATTGGTGGGGTTGAGTCGGATCCTCTTGTCATAACATGCGGAGTTCCCCAAGGCAGTATTTTAGGTCCTCTTTTATTCCTATGCTATGTTAATGACATGTCCACTTCTATTAATTGTATTATGTTGCAGTATGCTGATGATAGTGCTTTGATATATTCGATTAAAGATCCAGAGAGAATCAGTCATGTTCTTCGTGATAACTTGGAGAGCTGCAATAAATGGCTTATAGAAAATAATCTCTCTCTGCACACAGGTAAAACTGAACTGATTCTCTTTGGATCGAAGCGTAAGGTCAATAATGTTTTTGATTTTTCTATCATTCTTAACAATGGTCAAATAATTAAGTCTAAGCATGCTGTTGTTTATCTTGGTCTAGAACTTAATCAGTTTCTTGATGGTGAGGAAATTGCAACCAAAATTGTGAAACAAGTTAATTCTCGTTTGAAATTCCTCTACAGACAAGCAAATTTTTTTAATCAAAAAGTGAAGAAAATGGTCTGCTCAGCTCTTGTTTTGTGCCTGTTTGATTATTCTATTTCCTCCTGGTATTGTGCCATTTCTAAATATCATTCAATCAGATTGCAGCGAGCTCAGAACAAAGTTATCAGATTTATCCTGGGAAAAGATCACATGTATCATATTAACCAAGCTGACTTTCAGGATTTAGGCATTTCGAATATCAGAACAAGGGCTGAGCAGCTCCGTTTGAACCATGTTTTTAATATTTTTCATGATGTTTGCCCAAGCTATATGAAAGAAAACTTTGTCAAATTATCTCATCTTCATCGTTATAACACTAGGGGTAGCAATTTTAACTTCCAAGTTCCAAAAATCAAAACAGCAGATTCTGCTTCCTTTTTTACAATGCAATCCATGATTGGAACAAACTACCCGAAAATGTAAAATTGTGCAATATAAAATCAAGGTTTAAAAAAGATGCTCAAATTATCCTCTTTAGACCACATGGTTATATAGTTTTTAATATTGTAATTTAGGTGTTTCATGTTTTAAATAGTTGTAATATATATATATTTTCATTGTTATTTATAAGGACCCCTTTGGAAATAAGTCTCTGACTTTAAGGGATATCCTTGGCGTATTATCGTGTCAATTTTTATGTTTTAATTTGTATTTTATAATAACTATGTTCTTGTATTTATGTTCTGTGCAATATGTTATTTGACTCTTACGATGATATGCTTAATAAACTCAAATCAAATCAATCAGAATTGGTGAATATATGCAGTGCTGTACGGTGCGACTATTTTAGGCGCATTGGCGACTAGATATTTTCTGATGCGACTAAATATTCAATCCCTGGCACCAATGGCGCCCAACTGTTGAAGCTTTTAATCGCCAGCAAATGCAAAACATGTGTGTAACGTAGCATTCAAGAGTACGAATGTATGCTATGAATATCCATTTATCATGATGTCTCGATGGGGACTTCCTGGAAAACATATAGGCCTACACTGTACATGCTGCGTATGAAGTATGTAGCGTTCAATGGAAATATGTAGATTGAGTACAGCAGCTATAAACATTCAACACACGTGGCTGTTCAGTTGGCGCCTCAGATTTTTTACCTGGGAGTAAAATATGGGCGCCCAAATTTATGAAGTTAGGAGCCATTGGCGCCTCAATCAGTTTTTGCACCGTACAGCACTGAATATATGAAATGGTAAGTAAGCCAACTCAAGACAAGAGAAACAATCCATAAACAAAATAAAACTTACAATTGTAACCACTTATGTTGATTACACATAGATAGTCATAACTCTATTCCTAGCTCTTAACTGTGAAATGAGATGCATGTTGTAGCAGCCGACAAGTGCATCGTTTTGATATGGATGTACACATATTTGGCTGGTTATGGGTTACAGTTTTAGATCAGTGTCATTTTAAGTTGTAAATGTTTATCTCATGAGGCTGGTACCTTGTAGAATAACCCTTGGTTGGTATGTGTCAAAAGAACCCAAGATGCATCCCTGAGAAAAATAGAAAAATAAATACAATGGAATACTACTGCTTTTTGGTCACTTATTACCCGTTACTTATGAAGTCAAGAATCAAGACTCAAACGCTGCAATATTGGAATTTGTGAAAAGATTCCCTTGAAGATGAACAGGTTTTTAAAAAGCTCTTTACGTAAAGGCCAAAGTTTATTTTCTAGGAGTTTTTAACATAATATCATGTCAGTAAGATCAAGCTTGACTATTATAATCAGATATTTTTTTTTTGTACTTTATCCATTGTCCTGTTTGTTTCATATAGTCTGCCCAGACATTAGAGCAGCAGTTGGTGCTCCAGATGAATGCCTTACAGCAAAGAATTGCCACAGAGTTGCATATACTACCACCACAACAATTGGAGCAATTAAAACAGCAGCTTGAACAGATCAAAGCACAGGTCAATGAACAGAAGAGGGTAAGAAACTAGTTGAAATGTGCCTGCCCCAATGACACATTTGAAATAAAAATACAAGATTCAACATAAATTAGATTTCTGAACAAAATGAATGGTAAGTTATTGGAATAATAGTACCAACCCATGGCTTTCAGATAAGGGTTAAAAGCAGCTTAAAACTAACGGTTGTGTGCTTCAAAAACAAGCTCAAAATCAGGTGGTGGATGACTTATGTGACTGATTGATTGTATTCTGAAAATGTCTAAGTATAGTGTCAGTGATTTCTTTAAGCACATAAGCTTTAGTTGTTGACCATATTAGCCAATTAGATGCAAAGAAGTAAATGAGTACAAAGAAGTCACTGTACTTTATACACATTTTAAAACATGTCTCCAACAGTATAATAATGTTAAGCAGCTTACACATGGTCTGCTTTGTAAAATACCATCCAACAATTCGTTGGGTGCAGGCTGGCGGTACTCTGTACAAACTGCCAAATTTGGTTGAAATTAGGGTAAGTGTCTGTTGGCAAAAGATACTTTGAACATGAAGAAGTTACAATTTTTGTCATCATTTTTTGCTTGGAAATAAAAATTCTGGATTTCTCAAAGGGGTAAAATATCCTCAAAACGAAATGTGTGCGGTAGGCCTATGGGAAACAAACTTGGAGGTTTTTTTTTGTTTTAAGCCTAACAGGATATTTTGTTGCAATGTTTTTATGCTTGCATCATGTTCATATGAAAACCATGCTTGATCTCAATAGGCTGCTCGTCTGCTCAAAGCAAGGGAACGTCGGCGTCAGCAGGCACTTCTGAAGCAACAACAGAGGGAAGCAGAGAAGCAGAAAGCAGAGAAGGAGCAGCAGCAACTGGACCAGCAGCATCAACAACAGCAGCTTCAACAAATTACATCCATGCAGGTATGTGCTAGTAACTCTCTCACAGCACAAATTTCAAGAGCAACTTTCTGGACAAGATTTTGGCCATTTGGTACTTGCACAATAACATGTTCACTTTACAGAGAATACAATGAAAGGGATAAAATTGTATTTCTGTAATGGGCCATTGCAAAATAGGGTAGGGTGGGCAGATTTTTCTCTTTTCTTTTTCTTTTTTTTCTCCACTGCTTGTACTATATATTGAATATATAATGTACTAACTAGACTTGATCTTGCAGTCAAATATATCACAAAATGACAAAACTACTTTTGTTAACTCTGAAAAGTGCTTTATTTTGTACCTCTGTGTTTCTTCTACAAAGTGTTAGTGTCAGGGTATTAAACCTAGTATGTATGTCCAAAAAGAATTTGAAAGACAAAAATTTGATTTTGTTTTGAAATTGTTAATTTTTGTCTTTAAATAGTTTGTGGATGTGCTCAAGGTACAGTAGGCTTTAAGTCTCCAATAGCGGTAATCAAATCAACCCTTGTGAGTGTGTCAAAATAGACTTTTGTTCCTGCCTTTCCCTTCACAGCTATGCTGCTGGGGCACTGTGGGGTACATAATTCAATTGGTAGGTCTGATTATGACCAGTAACAACTTGGTTACTTCAGATTTGTTGCCACCATTTTGTATGAAGAATTGTCAGAGCTTGTGATAATATTTGGTCAAAAATATTACTGTATTCTCTCTTATTAACGCTGTAACCTTTTTTCAAAGAGTTGGCGTTTGGAAAAAAGTGAATTTTCAATGAGAAAACTTGCAAAATATGACTTCCGTTTTGAAATACAACATAATGATGCTGGACATTAAATACTATGAAATTAGATCCATTGCAAGAATCCAACTTATTTAGTTAAATATATGAACATTCTGCTGGATGGAAATTGAAGTTAAAATAGGGGTTGTCCATGCAATTTCACAATCATAACATACCAGTTGTAAGCTTATTTGCAATGCTTACATGCTATGGCATGGACATTTCTGCATTTGCATAATTTTTCTTTGTAAGAAAGTGAAGGGCGTTAATTAGAAAAAATACGGTCTGTGTTATTTCAGGGTCAGGACAAACAACTACAGATGCAATTCCAGCAGCAACTACAGCAGCAAGAAGTCAAAATACAAGCAGCAAGAGATATTGAGACCCAACGTGTTAAACAACGCTTAATGACACCAGCAGAAAAACAAGACAGTCACAGGTAGGTATACTGTGTGTGTGTCAGGACTGCAGGCAGTCATTGCAATAGTCAGCTCATACTCCTTTTCACGCACCTTCATATCACAGGATGTGACTATGCTGATTGATGAGCTGTAATTTCATCAAAATACCAATGAAACTTTGAACAACATGTTTATTATGACAATTGTTTCTTCAACTATTTTTTGTCTGTGATAGGGTTTGGGCAATTTGTTAGTCTTGATACAAGCCTGTATTCACCTGAAGCCACATACTGTATATTACTGTGTGGTGCTGTGCACAAGTTATGACATTATGGCGGTAACAGCCTTCCAAGATCAGTATTGATATATGTGACCCATCACATCGAAACAGACCACTTCGCGGCTAGCTTCATTGGCAGATAACAATGAAAGAAGATGAACAAATATAAAGAAAATAAAGAGAATTCTGAGCTTGTTTTGCCTCATAAAACAATTTTACTGTATCTGATTTCAACAAGTAAGGTGTCATTTTTCAAGCTAAAAAGCAGCAGTTTATCCTAGTGTTTAAATCTCCATTTTCATTTCTGCCTCAAGGTGGTCCGTTTCGATGTGTTGGGTCACATATCTGTAAAAATTGTTGTGAATCCGACAATCTTGGCAGGGGGTTAAGAATATCAAATATAGGAAGTAATGGCATGTAGATAGATAAACATGAATATTTATGAGTAGTCATCCAATCATGCACAGCAATACCAAAACTCACATGTTGGTCAGTTTGTTGTACATGTTTACCCAATCCATGTATTACCTCATTCATACTGTGAGTGCGGTTCAATGAAAACCAGGGATATGAGACATCCTTTAGTTGTTAAGAATTCTGCAATCTCATTAGTCATGCACCATTTGGATTAAAATTTGTATTGAGTACTCATCATTGATATGCAGGCAGATAATATTTCCCATATTACCTGCATAGTTCTAACATGTGCGCTTCTGTGTAACATGACTTGCGCGATATCATAAGCCTCACACACATATTTCGCGCAAGGCATGGATGCACTGTTCAAGCAAGGAAGAAACTGGCCTACTTTTCAATAAGTTGGAAGATAATAGAATTCATGTTGACTAAAGGATAAAATTGTTACCCCCTGTTTGTTCTCACAAAATACAGGAAAATATGCCTAGTGCAGTATTCCATTCAACCATATATATTTTCCTGTATTTCGTGAACAAACAAGGGGTAACTAATAATATCCCTAGTAAAACTGACCCAGCAAAACTGATTATGCCATTCAGGGCAGATCATCCTTTGCCGCTCGATTGTGCCTTGTAGCTTTGCCACATCGCTCACCCTTCCGCTTTGATCAGGAGTTGTCTTTGATAATATAGGATGGGGAGATCCCATAGCAGCTGAAAGGACTAGCCATCATGCATTGCAGTGTAACTGCTTGCTCCATAGCAAACAAATACAAACAATAAGTAAGAGCTGCTTAAATAATGAGTCCTATTGACAGTTTCACAATACTTCAGGGTCTTTTTTTTTCAAACAAGTCTTAAGCACCCCTGATTTAAGTGAGTAGTTGAAATGAGGGATTTTGTGTACGTTTTCAACAGGGTTCGGTTTTTGCCAGCAAAAGCCTGTTTTTGCCGGAAAACTGGCAAGAACCTGTTTTTGCCTGGTTTAAACCGGCAAAAATAGCAAAAACTCACATATAGTCAGTCAAGTATTAAAAAGTAACACAGAAAGCTCATAAACAGTAACACATAACATTTAATGAATCATTTGACATATTTTTTGTCTCATTAAGTCCTTAAAATGAAAATGTTTTGGATTTGATACATATGCATTAAGTGCACTAGTGAACAATGAAAATCCATACATAAAATTTCTTAAAATGTTACTTATAATTACCAAATCTTGACATATTTTTTGTCTCATCAGATTCTTAAAATGAAAATGTTTTGGATTTGATATGACACATATGCATTAAGTGCACTAGTGAACAATGAAAATCCATACATAAAATTTCTTAAAATGTTACTTATAATTACCAAATCTTGCCGTATTAAATCTAAAAAATTATTTTTGTGACTTAATAATTTGTTTTGAGATGAAAAAAGTGAAACATTTATCAGTTTCTTAGTCTTTGCCATTTTGTGGGCAAAAACTGTTTTTGCCAAGTGGAAAAAAACGCGGTTAAAACCACATTTTTTTTTCCACCTGCGGCAAAAACCTGCGAACCCTGGTTTTCAATGACATGTGCAACTCCATTATGGTGCCACAAAGTATAATGGGATACTGCTTTCAGCTGCTGTGAGTATAAGGTATGTATTTTCAAATCACAACATCTTTCATGCGATGTGTTAAATTGATTTTGTTTTTCAAACTTTTCAAGCGTGTATCACCACATTATTTATGCTACTACAAATTATTACTATATATCTGTGATTTGATTTGATGGCAATTTCATTGTGTTTTGTCTTGTCAGGATGTTTGTGTGTCAGCAGGTGATGAAATCAATGCTGGATAAAATAGAACGAGAAGAGAAGATAAGCCTCAAGCGCAAGCTACGTGAGGAGACACAGGTTGAAAAGCGCCAACGCACAATGGTCAACAGACTAAGCACAATGCTGCATAGGCAGAAGGAGGCTTTGAGACGGGAGATATTGTCAAGACGAGAGCATATGGAACAAGGGCTCAAGAGAGAGATACAGGTTTGTGCTTTGCTGTATCGTAAAGAGGAATATCAAAGCCTAAACACAAACAACTAAAAATGACCCAATAAATTAGTTTCACTGCATTTGATTATTCCAATTATAACAAGACAGAGTGAAGATAAAACCTTGACCATGTATGAAGCTGGTTACTTGGCTGTATGATTATACGGATGTGGGCTGAGAGTCTAACTACCAATGGCTGGGCGGTCTGTGACAGTATTTTGTCAGAGTAAACAACCATTTTAGATTTCACTTACGTGTTACACTAAGGGAAGGTGAACTCAATTTTTGGGAGGTTTGCACTACTGTTTGTATTTTTAGACAGTTGTACATACCTTTGCCCATGTGTGTTGTGACTGTACTTTGCACAAGCTCCAACCATTGTGACCATCTGCTTAGTAACAACATTGTATATCATGTTTGTTGAATAGATTCATCAGGTTTGTTCAGTAAATCAACATTTTGGATTTTTGCTTTTCTAAACCAAGTGAAATTTTACTCACTGCAATATTTCGTCCTACACGTCGGAGGACTTCATCAGGTATGACTGATTTTGGTCATTTGATCCACTTTCCCTCTACTTCCCACCTACCTCTTGAGTCATGTCTACGATCCACTTCTGAAGTCTGCAAAAGAGACTAAGGAATACCGGAAACCACTCAAACTTGTTTGCCGGGAAAGTGGATCAGATGACCAAAATCAGTCATACCTGATGAAGTCCTCCGATGTGTAGGACGAAATATTGTAGTGAGAAAAGCAAAAATCCAAAATGTTTATTGTATATCATAATTGTTAAAAAATTTTAGGCATGCATAGTTTACAACGTCATACGCTTGTGGAATACTTGTGGTATGCACTTGTTGCTTTGAAATGTATGTCATGTCAAAGAATTAGATATGGGAACAGTCAAGTCAAATGTTCATTATTAATATGAAATTTGTGGTACATACAGGCCATGTCCAAATGAATTTCTGTGGTCAGGACAGCTTTAGTTTGAAGGCTAGGTAATTCCATTGCAAATTATAAATATTGATTGGTTTCCTTTTGTTTTGACCCTCTTCATCCATTCCAGGAGGAATACAGGCAAAAGCATAAGAAAGACTCGAAGAAGCGCAAACACTCAGAAGGGCACAGCACTAGCATATCTGCCCCTCCTGTCGCACCAGAAGTTTTTGTTCCTGATACCAGCAAGCAGAAGAAGAAGAAGAAATCCAAGATGATCACAACCACACCTGCCTCAGTAGCAGCAGCTGCAGCTAGCAACACAACAGCCAATGTGGAGATTATGAGTGTTGGCAAAGTTGGCGTGGTTGGTACTCTACCCATAATGCAATCAGATGGCATCAATCAACAGCTGTTTTGTGTCTGTAAAACTCCCTATGATGAGTCACAGTAAGTAGAGTGGTGTACTCAAGACACAACATTGAGAGAATAAAGGTATTGTTTTTAGCTGCTGTTGTGCATCTATCGTCTTATATAACACAGGTGACAACATTATTTTGCTGAGTTGTTTTACCCCAATAATAATGATGTTGCTCGTGTTATATGAGATGATAGATGCACAACAGCGGCTAAAAACAATACCTTTCGTCTCATTCTTAAACACTTCAATTCAAATAAAAATATCATTAGTATACTAAATTTTAATCAAAATAAATCTTACATTTTGCAAGGAATTACCTAGGGCTTAAA